>NC_143169.1:1874750-2185125 GCF_047325235.1 Durio zibethinus | reverse complement strand
CTCCTTTGTATTTTTTTTTTCAATTTTATTAGTTTTTTTTTTTGATTTTTTACTTCTTTTTATTTGTTGATACTTCTTTTAGTGATTTAATTTTTTTTCTATGGTTGCTTACTTGGTATTTTTATTGTCTTTATTACTACTTTTGTATAAAATTCATATGTGTTTTTAATTTTATATAATATATGCTATTTATTAAATTAAAAACTCAAATAATTTATTTGATTGTGATTGAAGGGTAGCTGAGAAATTTTTTAGTAAAAAATTACTCTCTTCATCGCATTTTATTTGTCCATTTTTTCTTTTTAAGATGTGTCAAAATTATGTTTTCTTTCTTTTTAAATATCTAATTTTTTTTATATTTTAAAATTATTTTTTGAGCTTTTTTACTTATTTATTTAAAAATTGTAAAATTTTAATTTTATAAAAAGTTTTAAAATTTAATATTAAATATATTAAAATTGAAATTTTTTCTTAAATTTCATAAAAATTAATAATATCCAAACAATTTGGGACAAAGATAGTGTATAAAATAAGGTTATTAATGCTATATTAGACAATATTTTAATTTTTTTTTAAATGATATATGTCGATACCAATTATTTTGAATATTATTTCAAATTTTTTGATTTAATATAAATATATTTATAAAAATATATGAATTTGTGCATAATAATACTTTAATATTCTGTAAAATGAATATACAATATCTTTAAAACTCAAATAAATAAGTTTAAAGTATAAACAATAATAATTTTATTTTACATGATATTTTAAAATAGTTAATTTGACAAATTATATTTAAATGAGTATTTTTTATATAAAAATATATAAGATAAAAATAAAGAGACTAGAAAAATTAACTTTGACTTTAGGATTTATTAAACCTTAGAGACAAAATACAATTGCATTTTTAAAAGAAATTAAAACACTTATCAACCCTGATTTAAAAAAAATAAAATGTAATAGCAAATAAACTATAATAAAAAATAAAAAATTTAAAAATTTAAAGGTTATATTATTTATTAATTAAAAATAATTAAATAATAAAAATAATTTAAAAATTATAAAATATATTTTATATTCACATATTAATTAAAATAAATTAATTCATCGAAATAAGATAAAATCAACGAAATGAACTTATATTATTTAGTATCAAATTTGATAAAAAAATTATGTTAAATATATTATATTTTAATATAATTGAAATACGCTGACGAGTACGACTGGTGTCAAAATAAAATTAACAACAGAAAATCATCACAATTGTTTTATACCACTCCTCGAAAGTCAAGTACGATGAGATAATGAGGTCAATTCCGTCATTCAACAAATTATTTTCTTTCATTTTCTAATATATTCCCTCCTCTCTTCTCAAACCCTAGATCTAGGGTTTTGTTCTATATTCTGCCCTTTTGTTTTCACTTTTCAATTCACTATCCCTCTTTCTTTTTTTCTTTTTAATTTTCATTTTTTTCCTGTTTGTCGACATCTCAAAACCAAAAGGATAAAGCCATATCTGTGCTCGAAGCTGAAAGGTAAGAATTCTTCAATGTTTCTATCTTTTTTTTTTTTTTTTCCTGTTTTTAGTGTTTCAAAGGCTACAAAAATTCGAAAACACTAACTATGGATTTTTTTAGATTGAAGTTTGATTTTTATGTTTTTTTTTTTGGTTGAATAGGATGGGTGATATAAAAGATAACGACGCCTACGAGGAAGAGCTTCTAGATTACGAAGAAGAAGATGAAAAAGCCCCTGACTCCGTCTCCTCTAAGGCTGCTGATTCTGCTAAGAAGTTAGTCTTTTTCACTTTATATATCTAGTTTTTTAGATAAAAACTTTAATATAATATGCCTTTTTTTTTTTTTAAGTTTAAAATGCTGTTGAATTGCGTGTATATATATTTCCTTTGTTTTATTTTTTGTTGTAACAGTAAAAATGGATTAAACGGGTATGTTCTTTTTGATGTTGTGAAGATGATGACGTGAATTAATTTTTGTTGCGAAGCTGAAATTTGCTTTGTAATAGTCTTGATGCCATTTCATATAGATGTAATTTTTGGTTTTTTCTTGGTAAATAATTAGGTTGTCATGTTGTTGGTTTGATTTTAATTTGTTTCTTGTATTTTTATGTGGTGTAGGGGGTATGTTGGAATTCACAGTTCGGGATTCAGAGACTTCCTGCTGAAACCAGAGCTGCTTCGGTCTATTGTGGATTCTGGATTTGAGCATCCTTCTGAAGGCAAAGTTTCAAACTTATGTCTGGCTTTAATATATGTGTATTCCATGGATTAGGTCATGTGTTTTTATTGCTTTCAGTGACTTAAAATGGTGGCCAGTATACTCGTTTGATGCTTTTTTTTTTTTTTTTTACTGTTCTAGAAACTGCATTTGGATTAAATATTTGTTGTTATGGGATATCATTTGTTGTCAACTTTGAAATACCTTGCCTTAAAGTGATATTTGTGTGGCCTAATATCAGTTCACTTTGTCTGTTTTGCTATATCACTTATCTTAGACTGACATTAATTTATCCAGGCATATGAATCTTCACTTTTATCATAGCTTTGCTTTCTTGTCTGTTGTTTTATATTGGTCATTTAAACTCTTTTGACTAACTGGGTTAAATAATCTTTAATAATTCATTTATGGTTAGTTATTTGGACTTGCTTATGGCTGCATATACATCTTGTTTTTCTTGTTTCACAATCAAGTTTCTTCTACTTTGCCTGATTCATTTAATCTGTGCTTGGTTGTTCTTTGGTTCTAACTTGTTCAAGATTTTATTATTCAGGTAATCACTACCTCTATATTCATATTTTCGACAAGAAAACTGGTTTAGTAACCTTTCCATAAAGGATCTGGAAGAACCTTTATAATTTACTGAGGGTTCATCTACTGCAATTTTATTTGCTTATTCATCAGTGCAACATGAGTGCATCCCTCAAGCTATTCTTGGAATGGATGTGATTTGCCAAGCAAAATCTGGGATGGGGAAAACAGCTGTTTTTGTTCTATCAACTCTTCAGCAAATCGAGCCGGTTGCTGGTCAAGTTGCAGCACTCGTTCTATGCCATACAAGAGAATTAGCTTACCAGGTATGTTTTAGAGACTTTAATTTGTTGTTTGAAATTAGCATTTCAGTTGAGGGTGTTGCAGTGCTAAATAATTTTCATCTTTGGGTTCCTTCTTACCAAGTATTATTTTTTCTATGCTTTGACAGATTTGCCATGAATTTGAGAGGTTCAGTACTTATTTACCAGATATTAAAGTAGCTGTCTTCTATGGTGGAGTCAGTATCAAGGTTCACAAGGACTTATTAAAGAATGAATGTCCTCATATTGTTGTTGGAACGCCTGGAAGGATATTGGGTCTTTCCAGGGATAAAGATCTTAGTTTGAAGAATGTGAGGCATTTTATACTTGATGAATGTGACAAGATGCTTGAGTCACTTGGTATGCTTTCCAATTTCCATAAATCTGCTGAAGATGTACCTTTTTTTTCTGGTACTTTTTCTTTTATTATCTGTTATGATCATTTTCTTTTTTTATATTGTACAGATATGAGGAGAGATGTGCAAGAGATCTTCAAGATGACTCCACATGATAAGCAAGTTATGATGTTTTCAGCTACACTTAGCAAGGAAATTCGACCTGTGTGCAAGAAATTTATGCAAGATGTAAGTACTCAGCTTTGTAATTTCGATTCCATTGTTTCTTTTTTTAATACTATTAATTTTTGTGGGTATATGTTGTTCTGGTGTGTACCTTTTTTAATGGCAGGGATACATACGTTTGGAACTTGAATTGCTTCTAAAATTTGACAGTTATTTAAAAAAAATTTGTGCTAGATAGCTGTTGGTGTTTTGCAATGTATTGTTTCTGAATTCTACTATCTTATTTGAAGGATTGAAGTCTTATGTTAGTAGTTGCTTTTGTCATTTTTTTGCTGATGGCATTGGGTTATGGTAGAAATATAATTCTCCTTTGATGGCCTTTTCTGATGTTTTTGCTGCAGCCCATGGAAATTTATGTTGATGATGAAGCCAAATTGACTCTACATGGTCTGGTACAGGTATGCATACAGCCAAGTCACAGCTTTTGTATAGGTTTTGTTTGAATGGGAATGAAGGAAAGATAAAGGAGATAGAGTTTACGTCTTTTGTATCAATAATTTTCTATGGACAGGTAGGGATTGGGATGTACCCCTTCAAAACTTTATTTTCTTAGAACCTTCAAATTAGGAGGATTTGCGAAGGAAGGTTCCTCTTTGAAAAATTCTGATTGGATAAAAGATATTGGCCTTAATTTAACAGTTCCATTTGACATATAAAGGATATATTATTTGAACAATGGGTGAGCTTTTTTCTATCCACTCCTTAATTGAGAAAGGTTGGTAACGTACCCCTTTTTTTTCTCTTCTTAGCATCCAAACAAAGGGAACCTTGTCATTTCTTTCGCCTTCTTTTCCACTCTCCTGACCCCTTTAGTTCCTATATAGGCTAACTGTTTAATGCCTAGGTTAATATGTATATATATATTTTTTACTTATGCAGCATTATATTAAATTGAGTGAGCTAGAGAAGAACCGCAAGTTGAATGACCTCCTTGATGCCTTAGATTTCAACCAAGTAGTCATTTTTGTCAAAAGTGTGAACAGAGCAGCTGAGCTCAACAAGTTACTAGTGGAGTGTAATTTCCCCTCTATCTGCATCCACTCTGGAATGACCCAGGAAGAAAGGTATGCATTCATTCTCTGATATATGTGGTGCGCATGATGGCTGAATTATCTCTTCATCTATGTTTGGCATGTCAACTTTCTTTGTGCTATCAGTGCCTGGCTTTTTGCAATGTGTTTGCCCTAGTGTAGAAGTGAATTAAGAAGAGTTAGATATTTCAAGAAAGTTTCTGCTAGGTTTTTTCCTTTTATGGATTTTATTTGTGGTTTTCTTGGCCTTTCCATTCTTCTAGTAGTATTGTTACTCGCAGTTATGTGTGTTTTATAATTGGAACAAGGTGTTATTTTCTGTGTTCTTTGCATTTGGTTTGATTGAATCCATGACATGTCTGTAAAGTTTTGGTATAAAGGATATATCATGACTTGTACTTTGATGCAACTAGTAACAAGGTGGTTTAATTGTTTATATGTAGTTTGTTAGCCATAGTTGTGTCTGCTATATCATTTCTTCTATTTGGAAGTTCTTAAAGCCCATGTTTACCTAGCCATGGTCACCCTTTGGTGAAAAGGGTATTAATCTTTGACGGTAGTGCTGATGTCAACTAATTTGTTGGTGGGTTTATGGATATATATTTTAGTGTCAGCTTAGCTGTTAACATTCAGTAGTTTTCTTTTAGTAAGAAAAATTTTTTATGGAATGGGATTCTGTGTTCTACATCTATTGTGTGTGAATGTGTGTCCTGTTTCTCTTTTGCCATAGAAACTATCCTGGCAGTGGCTAATTCTGATTGGTTTATTCCTTTTCAAGGTTGACACGATACAAGAGTTTCAAGGAAGGGCACAAAAGAATTCTTGTCGCAACAGATTTAGTTGGAAGGGGAATTGATATTGAGCGTGTTAATATTGTAATCAACTATGACATGCCGGACTCTGCTGATACCTACTTGCATAGGGTAAGTTCTGTTTGAGTATTGCAATTGAACCAAAGTCATGTTGACCTTGACTTTCTATTCTCTCTCTGTGGGTTCTCTGTTATCACAGGTGGGTAGAGCTGGTAGATTTGGCACCAAGGGGCTTGCAATTACGTTTGTCTCATCTGCATCTGACTCTGATGTCCTTAATCAGGTTATACCGACTTTCTGTTTTTGATACTCTATGTACTTCCTTTTTTTCTCCATTTAATTAAATCATGTAGTCTCATTTGTTTAATTATTATTGCCACTTTGATGATTTCAGGTTCAGGCTAGGTTTGAGGTGGATATAAAGGAGCTTCCTGAGCAAATTGATACCTCTACATACAGTATGATCTATTTCCACTTTGTGATGTTGTACTTTGTATGATTCATGCATTTGTGCATAATGATTTGCTTTATATTTGGAAAAGAATTACATTCATGGATTTCGACTGTTTTAGGATAATGAGAGTAATTATAGTTTCTTGGTATAATCCATTCAGAATTATGATTTCTAGTTTACACATTTGCATATGGTTATAAGTGGTTCAAGGAAAACCATAAATAAATGAATCTGATAGGAAATGTATTGGAGTTTTCTGTTTCTAATTGGTACTACTGGCTATTCTATGCTTGTTGCATATATGATTATGTATCACGAAATGTGAACATTTGTTTTCATTTGCTTCCCACTTTCCCATTGTTGATTTTTTTTTTGCCATCTTATTTCCTTAGGTCATGTTTGATGCATAGGATGATGGATAGGATAAGATAGGATAGAATGATAATAATTTTATATTATGTTTGATTTGTCTCTAAAAAAAGGATAGGATTACAAGAAAGATTAATCATCCTTTTCGTATGGGATGATTCAACTCTTCCAAACTGGAGAGGGTTATTTTTAATCCATGGGATTGGAGGAAGGATAATTTTGACTAATAAATAAGTTATTCTATCATAATCCTTGCACATATCAAACACAAGATAAGATGATATTATTTAATTTAATCCTATTCATAATATCATTTTATCTTCTCTTATTATAATTTTGTATACCAAACACATCCTTAATCAATATGATTATTTTTTTTGAATAATGGTAGCTGGCCCAACCTAACTAGCTTTCTTTCTTTCCTGTGTAGTGCCATCATGATCGAAGTTCTTGATTTGTTCTATAGCAGGAAAGTTGTGCCAGAACTGATCAATTATTGTAGACTATAGGATGGTTTCTATTTAAGTCTGGCTGGTAAATCGGTGAGACGGAAACATCTGCTGGAGTTATCATTTTTTGTTTTCATAGTAACTTTGATCAGTTTGATTATTTCGGTTAGACTGAATCTGTAGTGTATATACTTGGTGGAGTGAACTTAGATTCCCTCCTAGTGAAATTTAAAGCATAGACTTAATTGACATTCTTCTTACACCTTCCCATCTCATAACCTCTGGTCCTTCAATGCTTTTACAAAAAAAATTTCCTCTCTTTGGTTTCGAGCTCACAAGCTATCCATAAAGCCATGTCACTGATTACATTAGCACATAAGCGCTAAGTAGATAAGTAATAATGTTGTATCATTGCATTTGAGCTGCTGCACTTAATTCTGTCAAATTCTTCACAAAACCAATACTCTATTAACCTCCCTTTGAGAATACTTAATCTTCAGTATACAAACGATAATATAAGATGCAATATCACATTGTGATGAGCTAACTGTCACAAGTGAATTTTAATAGAGGTAATACCTCAATTTTCCTTCCATCCCTATCATTAATTGTGTACAATATGGGGAATGGAATAGGCATATGATACAATGAAATTGTTGTTTTAATTTTATTATGCACTAATGAAATTAAATCATTAAACACTTCCAAATGGGTGGTAAAATCGTTTTTCTTATATGTTATTTTATTTAGAGAATTATGTACATAAGATTGCCTATTTTATTCAAAACTAGAAGGATGGCCGGGTTTTGCTTTAGGTCTATTATTAATATTTCGATTAAATTAATTTGTAAAATTTGATTTTTGAAAATTATATTATTTTTTTGAAAATGTATTATTGAAAACACAATATGATTCTAAAATCTATTTTTGAGATTTACGATGGTGGTTTTGAGGTATACACATTATTAAGAGTATTTTTATCATTTATTAAAATTAAAATTAGTATTTGATATGCATGTATTTTTGAAAAAAGATTTTGGGAGTGTATAGTTTTGGGATGTATTTAGAAGGACTCTTTGAAGGAAGCTTTAGTTTTTAACTTCTCAAATTCACTTTTCAAGTTGCTTTGATTAGATTGCATATGTGTATAGCAAACAAGGTTTGGGGACAATTTTAATATTAAGTTATAGATTGTAGATGAGGAAAAATTTTAGTGAATAGATTTTTTTTTATCATCTGTTTGAATCATTCTTACTTCTATATTTATAGGGAACTTAATCAATGTGTTGATTTGTTTAACCGATTTCTCTATTTATTGAATTTGTATCTTTTAAAACTCAATATGTATCATTTTTAATCTTTTACAAATGAAAGAACACTTTATGAAAAGGTTAGAATTCATTTGAAACGAAAGTAACACTTGTAACTAAGAATCATCAAATTTGAACTATAGCATTTGAATGCTTTTGAAGTCATTCAAATCCCCTTTTATAATTTTGTTATAAGTGATTTTTTTTTATCATAAAATTCGACGGCCCAATCGAAAGCATTCGAATGCTTTAGTATAAAATCATGTCAAAAGACTTCTCAAATATGACATTCGAATCCCTTTAATCAAACATTCGAATCTTTTAGTATAAAAACATTTCATAAGTTGATTTTTATTTTCAATTGATTCTTTCATGTTTTAATTCTAAACTTTCATATTTCTGCCGTTGAGACAGTATTAGTTGAGGTGCCCTCTCTCTCTATTTTGGTAGTTAATAATTAATGTTTATCATCATGAAATCAAAAAGGAAAGCTACATAAGATCAATTAATGAAATGGCTAAATTTGATCATTAAACAGTTTGATCTGTCAAGTGCTCAGAAATAACCAAGAAAATCCTATTCTATAATGATTAAGGATTTCTTTCCTCACAAAACAATAAAAAAGATCACCTTAAATAGCCTTGTCTTCCTGTGTTCAGCACAACAATTGTTGTAAGCCATCACTTTACGAACCATGGTAAGAAATAAAATCTCCAAATTTCAACTGAGGCCACTCTAATCTAACTCCTAATTTACTAATGGAAAATCCTTTTTTTTTTTTTGTTCAGGATCCATCATCAATTGCATATGTTATTTGCCTGGTCTCACTGATCACAATTTGTATTACTGCAAAAGCACAGCGAAATGTGTTCAACGTTCTAAGTTATGGAGCTGCTGGCAATGGCCTTACTGATGATTCCTTGGTAAAATTTTCTACTTTTCAGCCTGTGAAATCTTATATTTGCAGATATGTATGAGTTGTTCTATATTATTAGTACTGATTACTACTAATTTTCTAATTTTTTCGGACGCAGGCGTTCATGAAGGCATGGAAGGACACATGTAGTGCTGCAGCAGGCACTCCTACCTTGATTATTCCCGAAGGAAAAATATTTTTGGTGCATCAGATTACATTCACAGGCCCCTGCAAGTCTAATAAAATAAATGTCAAAGTACGATTAAATTAACAAAATTAAGAATCTGAAGCTTATCTAGTTGGTTCATAGTTCATACAGCTATCATTATGAGGAGGCTATCAGCAAGTGTAGAGTTCGATTTTCAATACCTGCAATCCCTTTCATGTCATCCGTCTATAGCTTCCTTTGTATCAAAAAATTAATAAAATTAATAGCACTGCAAAAGCTTTCCTACTTCCTAGTAATACATCAGTAAATTGGCATGTGAGATATAATCAAATTTGGATCATAACTCATGAGAATAGATAATATGATCTTCAATTCTCCAGGATTCGTATTCTTCCGCAATCTAAATTTCTGTTGCAGCTATCAGGAACTATTATCGCACCCAATGGTCCTGATCAGTGGAAGGCAGCCGATCTGTCAACATGGTTAGCATTTCAGGGTGTAAACGGTCTAACTATTGATGGACTTGGGATGATAGATGGACGTGGCAAAGGCTGGTGGGATCGCTCATGCAAATTTCATCGTGGTCAGCAGGTATACTGCAACATCAAAATCGCAGAAAACACAACCAAACTTAAACTTGTGAAGTTCCATACTTCCAGTCATTTTAATTCCTTTTCTTTTTTCCTGCTTTTTCCTGATTCCATTTCTGACTGTTGAACTTCTCCGCAGGGATGTATCACACTAGCACCAACGGTAAGTACGTTGAGAGGATTAGGTCCAGGCAAAACTCGAATCCAGAATTTATTACTACAACTCTAGCTGTCATTATCTGCCTAGTTATTGTAGAGAAGGCAGGTTAGTATATTACTATATTATGCTTTGCTGCAGGTACTTAAATTTGAGAATTGCAACAATATTCACATGAGCAACATTAAGTTTCACAACAGCCCCCAAACACACGTACTGATCTTGGGATGCCAAAATGTTGATTTTGGATCCTTGACCATACAAGCTCCTGGAACAAGCCCCAACACTGACGGAATACACATTCAGGTTGCTCGTAATGTGTCCATTCACAATTCACAATTTGCTGATGGTGAGTTGATTGCTTTATGTAAATGCTTTTGATTTAACGTTTTGCATTTGAGAACAGCAAAGGAAAAGAATTACTACAGAGAATTCACCACATTCTACAATGGAAAAATGGCATACATGGTGTTTCAAACTCAATGTAGGACACTGTCTGTTGGCATCCGAAGCGCCTCTAGGACTTTTCTCTATTGATAGATTGGAATCTAATTCCCTGGTGTTTACTTTATAAATGTCTTTGACAAACATTAAGCTAGGTAGTAATTGAATTAGTGCATGACTGTCAAGTTGATGATTAACGGCTTCATTGTTGATGAACAGGTGATGATTGTATCTCCATTGGTGATAGGACTTCTGACATCTCCATCACTGACATTAGTTGTGGCCCTGGTCATGGTGTGAGGTAAGCAAATTTTTTGTTCAGTCTTTTGACGTCACTGGGGATTAAATCGATCCTTCTAACAAGCCCAACACTCCTAATTTTAATGCCTAACAGCATTGGAAGCCTAGGCAGGGGCGGAGCGGAGGTTCAAGTAAATAATATTAATGTGAGGCGAGTAAACTTCCGAGGGACAACTAATGGGGTACGAATCAAGACGTGGCAGGTATGAAATTTGTAAAATAAAAAAAGAAAAGAACAAAACCTGTTGACCAACGAAAATCTTGAGTTAAATTTGTTTTTGTTTTGCAGGGAGGCAGAGGTATAGTTCGAAACGTATCTTTCTCAAACATAAACTTCCGGGCAGTGGCAAATCCAATCATCATTGATCAGTTCTACTGTGATATTCCAAATTCGTGTAGGAAATCGGTAAGACACATACAGAAGCCTTTAGAACAACTAAAAGCATTACAATTTACATGTACGGTGCTTGTTTTATTGTTTGAATTTATACTTTGAATTTTGACAGAACACTGCAGTTCATATTAGCGGTGTACGATACTCTCAATTGTTTGGGACATCAAAGACAAAAGTGGGTATCAATCTCAATTGCAGCAGTAATGTTCCATGCACCGGCATTACATTAGAGGACATTCATTTGGCATCGGCAACTTCAGACAGCCAATTGATTTCTAGCTGCAACAACGCCTTTGGACTGAATAGAGGAATTATAGATCCCAAATCCTGCCTCCGGAAAATAATTTGAGAGACAATATGATTGTACATTCAAATTTCCTTCTAAAAATAAAAACAGAAATAAAATGTCAAAATTCAATTTTATTAAATAAAATAATGGATACAAATTTCTATATGATCTTTTTTACAGGAGAAAATAATCTTCTGATTCGATCTTATCAAAAACAAAAATGATATTCTAATAAAATGATTGGCAAATCTTCAAAACAACGTTTGTTGTGATAGAAAACAAGCTTGTGATTTTTGTGAACAAAAGCTTGATCACGAACTGGCAAAAATAAGCAGATCTTTAAAGAAATGACCAAAGCCTTATGATTTCTTGGTTGGTTATTGAATTTCAGACAGCTTGAGTAATCTTCAAAGATGAGCAGCAAATCTTGAATGTGTGAGAATAAGGCTAGAGTGTTTCTTCTTTGCATTTATCTCCAGATGAGTTGGAAGAACTCTCTATTTATAATGCTATGTGTGATATAATGTGAGAAAGTTCTAAAATTAACTTTTAATCATTTTGATTTTTTCTCTAATAATTTTAAATTAATTAAAGATAATGAAGATGACTCATAGAATTTAATTAGGTGATCTACGAGTCCTTAATTTTGATTAGTCTAACTTATGTTTTTATCCTGGTATACAAGTAATTTTAATAAATATTCAACAAATTATTTAACTAATTAAATATTTAATTTAATTTATTTAAATATTTTCATCAAATTTTCAATGTCTATAACGGTTAATTTTATATATAGCAAGCTTGGATTTTCGTCATCCACGTAACCTGTATTAACCTTTTGAAAGCATTGGAAAATTGATTGGTGCAATTCTGCGGTAATTAAATTTTTAGCTTACGCAAGGTTCAACATTGTAATCTCTGCACTTCGTAAGTTACTCCAAATTAGGGAAAGATTTAAATGAAATTTCTTAGGTGAATTTAGTGAAAACTTTTCTAGAAACGATTAAATAAAAATTAAAATTAAAAATCAAAATTGATAGATTAAGAAGTCTCCTCGTTATATAAATTAAGTATGATAATTTTGAAAAAATTTGATATATAATTTTGGATAGATATTTTAAAAAATATATTAATAAAATTTTTATTTATTAAAAAATATTGGTCAAATTTAAATTATAAATAACTTTTTTAAATTTGTTTTACATATTATTGATATCCACATTAAATTCTATTAATCTATTGGTTTCGATTTTTTATTAAATCATTTTTAAAAAACAATTTCATATAAATTTTACTAAAAAAATTTCATATAAAGTTTGTCCATCCAAATAAGCTAAGTTCACTTATCAAAGGTTGGCTTAAAAGTCCAAAATTGAGGCATCCTATTAAATTCGTAAGAAGCACATTACTTTAACAATGTTTTCATAATTGAATAACAGGATGATTGTATCTCTAGATTGGAGAATATCTTTCAAACATTAATGTGAGAAATTGTTTTTATAATTTATGATTGAGAAATTTAAATACAAATATGGACCGACAAATTAATGTAACTAATGTCTAAAATTATCTTTAAATCGATGACTTGAAAATCCAAATACTTTTTTTTGGTATATAAAAAGTCAAGGTTTAAAAGAAATTGAAAAAAAATTTACAAGTATTGAGTATTAAATATCAATTTTGTTAAAAATCATTTTTAAAAAATAATGAATCAATATCACACCTTAGTTTGTTAATTTTAAATTACGAGAGCTGAAAATTATGGAAGTTAAGTAGTTATACTTAAAGAAAAATAAGTCAAGCAAACATACAGATATTTTATTACTAAATATTTTTTTATTAATTTTTATTTGATTAGATTTATTCATAAAATTTGATAACCTTAACACTTTTTGAATGGGTCTAGTTTGGAATTATACATTAAAAAAAAAAACATATTTGAACTTCAAATTACAATACCTATAATCACTTCTCATATTCTCATGTTAGGGTCTCTTTTGCAATATATATATATATATATATATATATATATATGGGTCTAGTTTGGAATTATACATTTAAAAAAAAACATATTTGAACTTCAAATTACAATACCTATAATCACTTCTCATATTCTCATGTTAGGGTCTCTTTCTCTTTTGCAATATATATATATATATATATATATATATATATATATATATATATATTAGAAGGTAAGGGTGTATAAGCTATTGAAAGTATTTTTGTCATTTACTGAAGATTAAAATTGGTATTTGCTACATGGTAATTTTTGGAAGAAAATTTTAAGGGTGTATAGAAAAAATTTTGGAGTGTATTTAGAAGGCTATTTTGGAGAACGATTTAGTTTTTTTACTTCCCAAATTTACTCTTCAAGTTACTTTTAGGGGGTGTTTGGTTCGCGAAATCGTAGATTCCAAGAAAAAGTGTGATCCCCAAGAAAATGAGATACCTAGGGTTTTTTTTTCATTTTCAAGGCATCTCGTGTTCAGATTCATTAGTTTGGTTAGGAAGAATCCACATATATTAAATCCTGGATAATTACTACAATCTTGTCGGAATAATTACTATAATCTCTGATTTTTATGAGGGGATTATTGAAGATATTTTTGAATGTCCTCATAAAAATGAGAGGGGATTATTGAGGTGTTTTTGGTAAAAAATACCTTAAATAATCCCTTCCAATTTTATATAGGAGATTATTGAAAGTATTTTTGGCCAAAAACGCCTTCAATAATCTCCTTCCTTTTTTTTTGAGATTATTCAAGGTATTTATGATAAAAAAACGTGCAAAGATGCCTCCAATAATCCCTTTATTTTTTATTTTTTGAATTTTTCAAGGCATATCTAGCCAAAAATGCTTTCAATAATCCCTTTTCAATATTTTTATTATTATTCAAGGAGTTTTTGGCCAATAATGCCTTGAATAACCTCATTCATTTTTTTGTAAAGGAATATTCAAGGCATTTTTGCCTAGAAAATGCCTTAAATAATCCTTTATAAAAAATTAAATGAGGTTATGAAGGCGTTATTGGCCAAAAACACCTTACATATTCCCTTACAAAAAATTGAATGGGGTTATCCAAGGTGTTTCTGGCCAAAAACACCTTGAATAATCCCATCTCAATTATTTTATGGATTATTCGAGGTGATTTTGGCTAGAAAACAACTTGAATATTAGCTTACAAAAAATTGAATTGGGTTATTCAAGGCATTTCTGGTAAAAAAATATCTTCAATAATCCTTTCAATTTTTTACTAGGGGATTATTCAAGGTATTTTTGCTGAAAAACGCCTTGAATAATCCCTTCTAATTTTTTTGAGGATTATTCAGGGCATTGTTGCCCAAAAAACACCTTGAATAATCTTCTTTGTTTTTTTAAGATTATTCAAAGTGTTTTTGGCAAAAAATGCTTTCAATAATCCCTTCCAAATTTTTTTATGAGATTATTCAAGGCATTTTTGTCCAGCAAACACCTTGAATAATCCCTTACAAAAAATTTAATGGGATTATTCAAGGCATTTTTTTTGGTAAAATGCCTTGAGTGATCATTTTTAAAATTCATTCTCCTTTTTTGAACTTTGAAAACCCAACTAAAATAGTGAACGATAAACCCAAAGCTGCATTGTAACTAACCCCTAAACCATCAATCCATTTAGTTTGCATTTTGGTTTCTTTATCTCTCACGTCATTGTTGACCATCAATAACTCAACACCGTCACACCTTTCTTTATATTGGTATGTGTGTATTTTATCTTTGTGTTGTATTATTTATATTCTTTGATATAGGTATGTTTTTTATTTGTTCCTTACTATATATATAAATTTTTGTTTGCTTTTTATTCATTCAACCGTCAACTTAGTCGCCCAACCTCCTTTCATTACATGTATGATGTTTCTTTGTAGTTTGGCTTAAATATTGTGGTTTGCTAAATGGTATTGCGAAAATTTTGTGTATATTTTTTACTCATCATTTGTTTTGCATGAAACTTTTATTTAAGGTGGGATTTACAGTATGGCTTGTACCCGTAAAATATTATTGGTTTGAAGATGTTTTACGTATATTGGTTTAGTAATTGTAGTATGATATTGGTTGTATTTTATTATGTGTGAAATTTAAAGAGACAATTTGGTGTATTTCGTAAAATTATGATCAAAATCATAGGTATTATGGAATCCAAAAAACATGTCTCCTGCTACTGAACATGAAAAAGACACACTTGCAGTGAAAAAAAGAAAAGCAAGGGGATGAAATAAATAAATTCAAGTGATTGACACAAAAATTCACGTCGACTTCTTCAAAGTGGGTAGCCTGTGTATGATGGAGCTACCAAGTTGGCTAGTCACATTGGAGTGGTCATCCGTAGTAGCATTTTTATTACGTACCAAAATTGACGACAAGTTCCTGATAATCTAAAGGATCATACATGGGAGTTTATTGTGGTATGTTTATTCAAGTATTTCATAAAATTTGTTAAATGATCATTTAATTGAAATTCAATGTGTTCATACTAATTGTTTTAAATTTATTAAGAACGGTTTAACATCCCAAATGAGTATAAAAAGCTTGTGTTGTAATCGGTTGGGAAAGCATTCGAAGACTTTAAAAGAAGATTGACAATGCAATATATCTTACCATTCATTGATAATAGTAATATGTTGGCTTATCCTCTTCCGTCATATGCAGATCAGTTATCAAGATTGGACCTATTTTGTTCGAGATCGACAATCAAAAGAATTCTTGGTATACATACCCATTATGTTAATTGTTTATAAAATTTTATGTAATATATTTGATATCTTAATATGTAATTTACCTTATATCTTTCTTTTCTAGAAAATCAAAGAACAACAAAAGAACATTCAAACTAAACAAGTATATCACCATCGGACATCGAGAAAGGGTTATGTAAATGTCAAGTATGATCTTGTAAGTATTCACACACTTGTTTTGCACTCATAAATGAATATTTATGAACATTCGTTTAATAGATTTTGATTCTTATATATCAGCCCTTTTATTTGGAAACATCTAGCTTTGGCACCGAAGTTTTTAAATGGGATGAGTGGAAGCAAGGACAGATACGAAAGGATGGATTGTTTGGCAATGAAGCAACTGAAGAAATAGCTAAATAGATTGTATGCATAACTGCTCATTTTATTATGTATAATTGGCTTTAAGCTTGTATGTATGACTTTATACTTGTACAACTTTGTTGTTATGCCTCATCTTATTATTGTCTTTTAGGATAATTTTGTTACTAAATTTAAATATAGTGAACTACCAATCGTTCATGGTGAAGATCCCTTACCTTTAGCATTAAGAGTGAAAGAAAGATATGGTTGAGTTTGTAGGGTTGGTAGATTTGTGTTGCCATCAAAATTCTTCAGTAATTAACCTAAAATCCCTTAAATGACAAATGCACAATATAAAGCAATCATTCAGCAACAACAACAAAGATTTGATGACTGAGAGCAATGCCTAAATAATCAATAGCAACGACTCGTAGCTTTAGAGGTGATTTTGGCAGCAATACAACCTAACATGCTTAGAGAGAAGTCGGATAGCAACATCTAGCAAGGACAAGCTTCTGTTTCAAGTTAGCTAGCAAATTTCTCCTCTGGTGTCAGCCATGGAGTATGATTTTGTTTATTCACTTAATATTTATTTGTATATTATATTTATTAGTTTGGTTTTAATGCTTATATTTCATTATATATTGTAGCAGAATATTGGGACTCGAAGGATGACTCTTGCTGAGGTTGCCATTGATGCGTTATCTAATTATGCATTTGATCATTTATTCGGAGGAAACATCATTACCGTTGAGTCGTAGGATGGATTATTTGATCATCAACCAATTTCTTACATTAGAGGGCCTGAGATTGAGGCATTATATACCTTGGATGAAATATCAGCTTCTAATATTGTTCCCTATATGAGGTTAACGTATAAATTTAAATATGCAAATCAATATCTATTAATCTATATTAGGGCATATTACTTACTAGTAATGTTTATTGTTATCGTACAGTTTCCTATATAGAGATGAAGGTAAGAAAATGACCTATAGATTCAAATTTATTAACTCGAATCTGATTAGTGAGTAGAATGACACTATCATTATTTGTGGCCGTGATGTGGGTCAATGCATGCAAAAACGTGTTAATTATTTTTTAGTGTCGTATAACGCTGCATAAGTTATATTCATACAACTTCAATAAACCAAACTTACTCGAATATGAGATGATGCCTAATTTAAATATATCTTTTTTATTATTTTGCAGTCATCATTAGTAGCTTATTATGATTGATATCAATTCCTTTATGCCATACTTATTTAACTCTGCTTAGCCAACAACGAAGCCTAACCTTGATATTCATAATTTTATAAAGAGGTATTATATGTTATTATATTATATTGTGTTTCTTCATAATTACTTTTATTTTTGTATTAACAACTTTTTTTTATTCAATTTAGGAGAATGTCTACAATTGATAAGAAAGTAAAGATAAATAGGTGTTATTACTGGTAAATGTGAAATTTATTCTTTTATGTTGAGTTTGTTTAGATAAATATTTCCTAAACTTATTAAATTTATTTTTCAAGTACCTTGTCAACTAAGATATACTGAATGTGGATATTGTGTCCTTCATTTTATGAGGGAGATAGTTTTATATGATTTTATAATTACACCATTTAAGGTTAATATTAAGTCCATACAATACTAATATTAAGTCCATACAATACTAATATCTTCCAATAAAAAAAAGCTAAATTATATTATCATTTATTAACATTTACTTTTGATTTTTTTTATAGTAGAGTGTAAAGGAAGCTTCACGAAAGATGAACTTAATAAAGTCCATAAAGAGTAGTCTAATTATGTATTATTGTTCGTTACACCTTGAGGTTGGAAAATGTTGACTGGGTGTAAATATATGCATTACATTGTTTATAATGTTTTTAACATACTATATTGAATGGATAATTTTTAATTTTCGATTGGGGTATTGGTTTAATATTATTGGTATATCTTTGTTTATATCAATTGGTAGCTTATACAAATACACATATATTGAGTACAATTATTTTAAAAAAATATTTTAATATGGCAATATTATCAGTTATAAATTTGGATGTGTGGTGTAATATTGAAATACTACAATATTTATAATTTAAATTTCAAAATGTAATTCGTAGTATCAAAAATATGTATTTGATTTACACAAGTACGAATCCGATATAAATAAACACATGTTTAACAACGAAGCAGTGATTTGCATATTTAGAACCTTTCATTTCTTACCTTAATTAAATAAAAAGATTTCCAAAATTATACAACGAATATGTAAACAACATGTAGTGCGATCTACATGTGTCCAAGAAGAAGAAAGTCAAATGATAGGCGATATGCATTACATTTGTTTAATTGTTTCCTAATGTAATTACTTCTAAATACAACTGGCATCATAAGGAAAAACTCAACTTTGTGATTTTCTTTCATCATATACTCATTAGCGGTGAGTTTTTTTATCAAGTGTGAATTCGTTGAGTTGCATTATTTCATTAAAAAGTGACTTTTTTTTATTTATATGCTCCACTTCTGACTTAAAGTAAACTAAAATGTCCTCCCTAACATTCACAGCTCAATCATATAAAGCACCAATATTGCCAATCTGATGCACCAACCCAATGATTGCTCCATCATCATTCTTAACACATTTTTTGCCTGACAACATCATCCTAGCATTGCTTGGAGCAACATATACAATGTCATCTTCATCATCTCCTCTCTCTTCATTTCCTTCGACATTGATATCAAATTCAAGAGAGTAGTAAGCATCCTCATTAGCATTTAATGATTCAATTACATCAGTTGTTATTTTAGCTCATTGACTGGTTGCTCTATTAGATCCGAATATCAATATAAAATCATCAAAAAATGGTAACCCTCTAACATGTGAGTGTGACTGGCAAAGTTCAAACAAAGATGAATCGAATAAAAACCATTGAAAAAAATGTAAAAAAGATATATAAGTCATAATATCATCTAAAAAAACTTACTCGAATCCACTCATCAAATATTTCTTTCTCAACTGTGATACATTTTTCTTGAACATTCCACCCAAATCCATTAAAATTTTTTATATCATAAATTACATGATATTGTCTCTTGAGTAGCTTAACCTTGGATTCAATGTAGGGTTGGCTTTAAGTTATAAAGTAAGAATGACTTACTTCAGCATTTGTTCAATATAACCTAGATATCCGACGTGAATGTCCCATTATCTGCTCTTCATCTAAAATCATTAGCCAAAAAATGTAGGTATTAAACCAAATGTGAATCCTCTTTTCTATTCCATGAGTGGTTACCAAGGCCAAAACTATCCAATCATTTTCTGGATACACATCGAACAAATTGCAATTGATTGTCATGCAATGAAGACATTTCAATTCTTAATCACATGGTTAGACATTTTGAAACAATATCAATATAGTAAATAAAAAACAATCAAGGGATGAAATAAATGAATACACATGAAAAAAAAAGTAATGTGTTCTCCAAATTGTAATATTCATTAGACAATATCAATGGCACATAAAATAAAACCCATTTGGGCAAACAAATAACAAAATACAAACATATCTATAATGTTATTATCCCTTAAATCACAACTAATGGGTGAATATATCATTAGTCAGATTACCTCTAAACTAAGTCCACTAATCATATGGCTTAACATCACTAATCAAATGTTAATTATCATATTCATCTAGTTGTGAAATATTTCATTCAACAACATCCCTTTCAATAAGATCAAAAACCATCTCAAACCTAATAAAATTATGAAGAAGGCAACAAGCAGAAATGATTCTACATTACATCTTAATTGAATAAAATGACTTCTCCTTTAAGATTGCTTATCTAGATTTCAATATACCAAAACATCTCTCAATACAATTTCTTGCTTAAGAGTGTTTCATGTTGAAGTATTCTTGTAAGGTTATCGGTTAGAATCTTACCCTCCAATCACTAATCATTGACCTTTATAAAGTGCCAAGAATCCTTCCCTATTAGTATATCTGGGGTCACACAAATAGTAATTACTTATGAGAATGATCAACAACATTACTAATATGAAAATATGCAACATTATTGTTGACATTACACGAACATAATACAAATAATACCTTGTGGGATCCTCAACCCATTCCTATATGTAATGGCATCCCTTAACACTCTACCATCTGCTGTAAAACCTTTTCATCCCGATATAATAAATATGAATTGCATATCTGGGGTGCAAACTCTGAGGACATTAGAAACAATTTCATTTTTTTTATCCTATATCTAGGCCCAATTAACTGCGTCAACATTAACTTTAATGTATGTCTCATCTAAGGAACTTAAACAACCCTTAAACCATTTTCATGCATTATCTATTGAATTTTTTGGTATGGGTTTGGGTTTTTAAATAATAGCGTATGCAATCTTAATATAAAATTTAACACAGAATGAAAATGTCTACTAATTGTCTCTTTAGATCTGCCACTTGACATTTCATAATCTTATTTTTTGTATAATGAGTAATAATGTAGAGAAAGCTAATTACTAGTTCTTTTATTGACATATGTCTAAATGACTGTAACCTTTTTCTGTTTTAAGCAAATGACATAATTTTGCAAAAGCTCTCCTATCAATTCTAATATGATCTACACACTGTATATCACTTTCAAAGACCATTGCATTTAACTCTTTAATACATAGGTTATTATAAGATGTTCCACAATAAAATAGTCTACATCATTTTTTTACATTAATATTTTACAGCAACAAAACATAACAAATGCAACAAAGTCTCCATTTAGTTCAATTGTATCATAAGCAATGTAGCTAATTACATTTTTCTTAGTGAAAAACCAGCCATAACTATTTAGAAGAAATAATTTTGTTAAAGTTGAAAACATAATGGAAAGCAAATCTTGGCATATGGTGGATGGAATACCTCCACATCATCAAATAAAATATAAATCACAAACAAAACATTGAAACATTAGAAGGAGCTAAAATAATTTATCCATAAAACATATAATATATCTTAAATGCCTTTAATCTAGAGCTAAATGACATCTAAAAAAGGAAAAATAAGTTTATTGGAAGGCAACATGGATTACATGTCGTAACGTCTAGATCCGGAGATCTATCGCTAGACATTGACTTGAAGGAGTCGCCACCAATCTTTTTTATCTAGGTGTGATTGGTCACCTAGGGAATTTATCCTTTTAAGGAACTCCTAAGCTTGACTATGAGTCCCTAAAAGAATAGGTTCAGGTCTACGAACCAGAACAAGATTCGGGAGTTCGGTTACATGTGGGGAAGGTTATATACCATATTATTTCGAATTTATCCTAAGGTTTAGAATCTAATGGCTTCAAATTTTATATTAAATATTGGAAACAATTTTTAAGATTCTCCATCAATCTGGTAGTACTTTCAAAAAAATTCTTCCTCACCTCAAGAGTATTCAAGAATCCCATTTGATTTCTTAAAGAGGCTCCATCATTGGAAAAAGATTTATTTATTATTTTTTATTGTTACCATTTTTGTTGAAAATAAATCTAATTATTCCACCATTTGGGCCAAATTAGAAATATTTTTTCTTTTGAATTTCTAAAATTTCCACCATTTGGGTCTATTAAAATTTTTTTTTTTATTTCTTGGAAAGAAAATAATATGACAATTATTTTTATTGAAATTTCATCTAAATTATTCCACAATTTGGGTCAAATTTAGAGAAAATTTCTCACCTAAAGATTTCTTAAAAATTTACCATTTAAAATTTCTAAGAATCTCATCTTTAGATAATCATCAAATATTTTCAATCCAAAATTTTATTTGGAAAAGAATACAATTACTTGTATTGAAATTTCATCTAAATCATTCCACTATTTGAACCATATTTAGAGGAAATTTTTTACCTAAAGATTTCTTAAGAATTTACCATTTGAAATTTATAAGAATTTCATCATTGGGTAATTTGTATTTAATTCCAAAAAATTTTATATTTTTATGTTTTTTATTATTTTTAATTTTTTAATTAATTTTTTTAGTTTGAAAATAAATATTAATTATTGTTATTGAAATTTTATCTAAATTATTCCACCATTTGGGATAAATTTAAACAAAATTGCTCACCTAAGAATTTCATAAAAATTTGCCATTTGAAATTTTTATAAATTCCATCATTGGATGATTAATATTTATTCCCAAAATTTTTATTTTTATTATTTTATTATATTTAATATCAAATAATGAAAACCATAAAACAAAGTGAATAAATAAACAATTATGCATAAAACAAAATAAGTGAATAAACAATCAAATAAAAGAAAAAAAAGTACCAAACAATTAAAGAATTTGAAAAAAAAAAAGGGCAAGTAAAAGTACCAAAGTTGATGTGAGCTTTGGGATGAAATTCCACCAAACCAAACCAATGTGCTAGCCTATCAACTCATTTTTCTCTTTATTTCCTTCTCTACCAGAACCCGCAACTCTGACTCATTTTATTCAAACAGAACCAACTTGAACCACGAAAAATTAATACTATGATTGTGTGGAATTGGTTTCTATCACAGATGGTAATTCGTGTCCAATGGTTTAGGCATTTTCATCCATAGTGGCAATAGGTTGGCTGTCAGTGGACGTTGGTTGGCAATGGCCTAATGGTGTGCCGTCCTCCCTATTATGCTACACCTCTTTATATTTTCTTTGCTGATTGTGTTTCTGCCCCCCCCTTTTTTTTGTTCCAGTGTTTATTTATAAGGATTGATCAGAGGAGTTTCTGATCAATCCCAATTCCTTTTTGTGATTGAGATTCAATCTTTGAATCCAATTCAAACTCTACCAGCCCAGTTTTATGCAAACTCAAATATTTTTTTTGTTTTTTTTAATTTTTTAATTTTTTAATTGTCAAAGTTGATCTTGTAGACCTCTAGACAGATTGGGGTGTCTACAGCTGCCCCTCTTTGCGTATTTTTTGTGAAACAGAAATTGTTCAAAGATGTAGACAACTTAATCAATTTGATACTTTTTTTTTTAAAAGAAAAAATAACAAAGCTTCTCTCAATAAAGGTTCAATGACTTTTGAAAATAAACAAAGCTCCTCTAAATAGAGGTTCAACGACTTTGAAAATAAATAAAGTTCCTCTAAACAGAGGCTCAACGACTTTGAAAATAAACAAAGCTCCTCTAAATAGAGGATCAACGACTTTGAAAATAAATAAAGCTCCTCTAAATAGAGGCTCAACTACTTTGAAAATAAACAAAGCTCCTCTAAACAAAGGCTCAACAATTTTGGAAAGCAAATTGCTCTTCTAAATAAAGGCACCACAACTTTGAAAGTAAATTGCTCCTCCAAACAGAGGCACCACAACTTTTGAAAGTAAATTGCTCCTCTAAACAGAGGCACCGTAACTTTTGGAAAGTAAATTGCTCCTCTAAATAGAGGCACCACAACTTTGAAAGTAAATTGCTCCTCTAAACAGAGGCACCTCAACTTTTGAAAAGTAAATTGCCCTTCTAAATAGAGGCAACAATGACTTTGGAAAATAAATTACTCCTTAACAATCATGCTCAAATGAGTTATAGATTGTGACTGAAGGAATTTTGTAATGGGAACTCAATGATTCACAATTTGAGTTCAACATTCAGAGGTTCAGATTCGCAAGAATCTTTCAACTTCGTAAGAATTTACTGAAATTTGATTCTCAAAATTTCAGTTTCATTCAAATTTGTAATATCTCGAGATTTGCATTTGCAACTTGCAAGACTTGCATCCAACATTTAAAAATCCTTATTTGAATTTTGGAGATTCACATCCAAAAGTTCAAGGCTTTTTAAAGGTACTCATTTGGCAAACTTGGAATTCATATCCAAAAATTTAAAGCTTTTTATTTGAATGTTGGAGATTCGCATCCAAAAATTCAAAGCTTCTCATTTGAGTTCAAAGATTCACATGCAATAAAACTTAGAATTTCACATATAAGTTCAAAGGTTCTCATTTAAAACATTAGAAATTCATATCCAAAAAGTTAAAGCTTTGTATTTTAGAGATTCACATCCAAAAGTTCAAAACTTTTCATTTGTTCGAAGATTCACATTCGATGAACTTTAGGGTTTCACTCCTCAACGATTCTCATTTTGAGACTCAAAGATTCTCATTTGAGTTCTCAAAAATTTTCATCAAAATATTCACAATTTGTTTTTCAAATGACTCAAAAATTTGCATGAATGAATGTTATGACCAAAAATGCAAATGTCTTCTTAATGTTGCAAATGCAAAAACCTAGATTCTCATAGCGCCATGCATGCCCACACAAAGTTTAATTCATCAAAATACATGCATGTACTATTCAAGCAACGATGCCAACATAATACATGTAATGCGGATGTCAATAATGTCATGAAATCCTAAATAATTGTGGTAATATGGCTCTCAAAACTCCACCATTTCGCATTTCTTCCTTGTTCAGTTTCTCAATACGTTGGGACAAGTTTCATCAATCGATCATCACTTGACCATCATTCAAGGGCTTTTCAGCACTAATGAATTTTAGAACAAGTTTCATCTACCATCACTGGGTTACTACTCATAGGTGTCTCAACATTAACCATTCCGAACAAACTTCATCGTCCGTCACTATGTTACACTCATAGGTTTCTTAACCCTAACCATTCCAAATCAAACTTTATCCACTGATCCATATTATTTTCATCATTCAATCATAACTCGCAAGTTATGTCGACCAAGTCATCACTTGGTCATATCACCTCTTCAAGTTTTTGCATTCTCTTCATTTGTTGGCCAACCCATCACCATTTTCATCATTTGACCACATCGTGTGTTATTTCAAATCATCATTTTCAGGCTTCTACGATCTCTTCATTTTTTTTATCATCTTGAATTTTTTTTCAAATGAATGCAAGACTCTTTTAAGCACATATTCATTCATTCATTATCATTTCAATTCTTGACAAATACAATGCAATCAAGCATTTTCTCAATTCATTTTAGAGATGTGAGAACAAAAGAGTGGAAGGTGCATTGAGAAAATGAGAAGTGAGTCTTGGTACCAAAGCAAATGGGGAAAGAAATAAGTTGGATGTATGACATTGGGACAAATGAATATTCAAACAATTTTGAACTTGAATTCAAGATTTTTTTTTGAAAATTCATTCCATTGATTGTTAGAATCATTTTGAGCTTATCAAACTTTACCTCAGCTTTGGAGGATCTTTAGATGCATTGATCTTTTATATATTTGAACTGTTCATCTAACTTTTAGCTCAGAGATTTGGTCTACCCAAATTGTCCTTTCGAGTTTTTAATTTGAGTCTTCTTTTTTCCTCCTTTCATCTTATTTTTTCTCTTTTTTTCTTTTCATTTTCCCCTTTTTTTTCTTTTTTTCACCATTCACCATTTTTTTTCTTTTTTTTTCATCTTTCATCCATTGTTGATATCTTTCACACATTAATCTTTAGGGCAATAACATGATTCCATCATGAGCACACCTTTGCCTAACATATGATTATTCAATTCGAGCATTCACACTTGATTCAAATGGATTTTTCAAGGTTGTAATGTAGGCCATGGTATGGGATAATGAAAGAAATGGATAAAATAGGCTCAATATATATGTTTAAAGGGTTCAAAACCAAATGATCATCACTTGATGCAGCTTGGCATTTTACCCCACTCTATATCATTTCACTACTTTTCTTTTTTTCTCTCTCATTCTTCATAAAAAGATTCTCATTTCTTTGCCCCAAATCATTTGTGGCATTTTTCTTTGTTTTTTTTTCTTGCTTTTTTTTAGACCTTTTTTGATCTTTAGGCTATTTTTTTTCTTAAAAATTACCTTCCAGTGTGGAGGGTGATCCTTGGTCAGGGTTCTTTTAAAAAAAAAATCATAGCAGGCTCAAAGGGGTAACAATGAATGGTTTTTCAAATGGTAAAAGAAAGATGGCCATTTTTCATCTCAATGTGGATACTTTTTTTGAACCTCATCTATTGAACAAAAACAAGCTCATGGATTTGTAAAAAAAAATTAGCCATCTTCAGGATATATATATATCTCACATCTGTTAGTAACTGGCTTTTTTTTTTCCTTTAATAATCTCCTTAAATCAATGTGAATGAGTTCTCAAAATTAAATTTCAAAATTATTGCTGCCATTGTCTAAACATTCATCGTTTGGAATTCAAGAATGGGAACAAAAGTTATGAAAGGTGACAAAGCATAGAACAATAGTTGAATGAAGAAGAAAATGTAATGAAATACATTAAATTACCTTTTATTGAAATGATAACAAATGAAATCCTACTACCTAAAAGGAACCTAACATTACTCTAAAAAAATTTTTAAAATGACAAGAAACTTTCAATCAGCCTTATCTTTGTTCTTCAAAATTATCCCTTTATGCGATCAGGTGAAGAATCTTTATTGACATCTTGCCCATCAATTCATTGTGACTATTCAGACCCTTTCTGACCAATGTGTTCTTGATTTTCACTCAGAGTATTATGATTTGGTAATGGGTTACCACTAACATTAGGTGTTGTTGCTCTTCCTTGATCAAAACTTACCATTCCATCACTGATTAACCGTTGCACCTTATGCTTTAAAGCAGTGCAATTTTCAATAGAATGGCCAGCAATTTCATAGTGATAGTTGTAGTGGGCTGTAGGATTATATCACTTAGGATAGGGTGGCTTGAGCGGCTTCACATGGTTGGGGGCAATCAAGTGGCTATTGTAGATTTTTCAATATAACTTCGTATAAGTCATGGGGATTAGATCAAATACAGGTTTTTCTCGAGTAATCCGTTGTTCTCATGAACCACTTACTAGGTTAGTAGGGCGAATTTAAGGTCTTACAAGAGTTTGAATGTTAAGGTTATATGTAAGATCTTGAGGGCTAAAAATTAATCAGTATGTGGATGAATAAGGTGGTTGTGGAGCTAGCTGGTATGGGTAGGATGAGGCATTATTCACAACAGGATAGTATGAAGAGTAATCTTGAGGTGGATAAGGTTGATAACCCCTGAATTGTTGTCTATCAAAGCTCATAGCTTGAGCTTCAGTTTCTTTCTTTTCTGATGCCTTCTTGGTTTCTCCTCTTTTTAACTTGCCATTCTTGATGGCACTTTCAATAATTTCACCAGAGATCACCATGTCGACGAAATTCTTTGTTGCATTCCCTATCATCTTTTCATAATAAGGAGATTTCAAAGTGCTGACAAACAACACTATAATTTTTTTCTCAATCAGAGGAGGTTGTACTTGAGAAGCAATATCCCTCCACCTCTGGGCATACTCTTTAAAAGTCTCATTAGCCTTTTTCTCTAGGTTTTGTAAAGATAAACGATTAGGGGCCAAATGCATGATATGTCGATATTGATTGATAAAATCATGAGCCATGTCACTCCAGGAATGGATGCTAGTTCTGTCTAACTGGATATACCACCTAACAGTAGAACCAGTAAGACTGTATTGAAAAAATGCATTAGTAGCTTTTCGTCATGAGCATGGGCTGCCATCTTTCGACACTACATAGTAATATGAGTTTTTGGGCACTTTATGCCATCATATTTTTCAAATTCTGATATTTTGAACTTAGGAGGAATGACCACATCAGGGACTAAGCAAAGCCTAGCAGCATCAACTAAATCATAGAAATCAATTCCTTCCACAACTCATAGCCTTTGTTCTAGCATACTAATTTTAGAGTTTTCCTGAGCTTCTACTTTTATCTTTTCCTTTCAATTCATCCAGATCAGGGATTTGAATTAATTCAACTATCTTTTTAGTAAAGATAGGATTCACATAACTATGGTAATGCCCTGGATTAGAGGCTGATGGCATTCCAGGATATGTAAGATATGTGAAGTGTTATGGTGGAACCTCTTGTGTAAACTGGGCTTGAAGTGGACCAAAACCAAGTGGATATAGGAAGTTAGTCACTTCTTACGATGCAGGGCCTTGTTGGCTTGTGTTCTCTTCTACTCATTTCCTCTTATTTAATTTATGAGAGCATCCAAAATTTTACTTAACTCATTCTCAATCTTTTCTTGAGCTTTTTTCAATTTTTTAAATCGATGAGAATTTTTTTGCTCCATTTGTTTGGCCCTGACTTTTGTATTATATCGATGGATGGGGTTTCTGCTAGATGAAGCTATCCTTGAACCTTTAGCATCACAATTACAATTAGAAACTATGTATGATTTGCAAATGTATGCATGAAATGTACTAATATTTGCCACATCATCGATATTGATAAAAGAAATCTTCATTTGAAACTTTATTAAATAAAATTTCAAAATCACATCCTAATAAAGTCAAAGCAATATTCTAAAATCCTAAACATCATTCTTTATTTCTAATGCCTCCTTATAAACTTCTTAGCTTGTTGGTGATGATTTTATGCCTCATATAAGAAATCAAGTAAATGTCACCCATGCACTCCCACTGGTTGCACCATAGCCTTCAAACTTTCCATTTTCTTTCATTTTTGATGCTTTGTTTGCAACAATGCATATCTGATCAAACAAATGCCTTAGATGGCTTTGTTTTTCTATACACATGTCTTTCCATAACTCACTCTGTTGAGTTTGTTTCCTGTATTCATCAGACAAAGCTTCTACTTGTGCTGTGCGTCGATCCATTATTTCTTGTAGCATTTGGTTATTTCTATGTGCCCTAGCAATAGCCTTTTGTTCTTCCTCCACCATCACTTTTAACAATTCATTTTCTTTTAAAAGTCGGACAAGCTCGGGTGTGACTGACGAATGTCTCATATCTAAATCATTAAATAAGGCCTTCCATTGATCCTTTTGCTCTGTAAAGCTCTGGATTTTTAATTCTTGAAGTTGTGAACACTCTCTTATTTTTATCTTCAATTGCTTGTTTTCTTGTTCTAACTCATCTTTCTCAGACTGGAGCTTTTTCTTAGCTGTTTTCATTTTAAGCAAAGGATCTTGAAGAATGGGTTTTGGAGAATGCCCTAACTGTTCACTGGGAATCATAATGTCTTTTTCCCTCATCGTATGCCATACACTATATTCTAGAGTGACGTCATAAGTAAACCTCCCTTGGTTAACCCGGGTGGTTTGCTTCTATGCT
This sequence comes from Durio zibethinus, assembly GCF_047325235.1. NCBI lineage: Eukaryota > Viridiplantae > Streptophyta > Magnoliopsida > Malvales > Malvaceae > Durio > Durio zibethinus. The sequence continues at coordinate 2,155,580 of NC_143169.1, read as the reverse complement.
TTCTTGATCTTTTCAACCATTCCATATGCCTCTTTATCATTGAATGAGAACTCCCCTTGGTTAAGTCCATAAGTTTCTGGAATGAATTGCTCACACCTGGATTGTCTTCTCATTAAAGCTGGAGCATAAGTAACAGCACCCCATAGGCCTAATAAAAACACCCATGACTGATGTCCACAACTATATAAAATCGTATCATGACGCATCCAAGGTGCTCTCCAAACTATCTCTTGACTATCAAGGGCTCGAAAATAGAAAACCCATTCCTTTTTTGACTTTGCTTGAGGCCATGTGCTGTAACAGAATTCTTTGATGGGGATACTAAAACGAAGGTATGGCTTGCAAAATTGACTTTCTTTACATTCCATATGACTTTTGATCCATACATAAAGCAACTGTAAACATTCATTAAATTGACCTTTACCATTTCTACGACAAAAGTTTAGAGATCGAATGGTTTCTGCCAAAATGGTTGGTGCTGGATTGACTTGATATGCTAATTGATCAATAAAATCCACCACTGCAACATCAATATATCCGATGACTTTCAAAAAAATCACCAATCCATATAAAGCTATAGCCATAGCTACTAATCTGTAATCATCATCTATGTGCCCCTGGATGAAATCTCATAAAAAAAGTCTATGGAATAGCCTTACTTTTACCTTTTATCTTGACACATGAATCGACTTGAGGCAAACTAAGTCCAAGCATTTGCACTAGTTTTTTACGATAGCTCACCTTGTTGGCCCAGTAAATCTTGTCTGGGTTTGCTAGATCGAAACGAAGTAGTACCATATACTCTTCAATTGTGAGCACCATGTCTGCTTCATTGAAAATAAAACATCTATATGAAGGATCCCAAAATTGAATGATCTAATCAAATTATTATCCACTTGCACTTGTAGCAGTGAAGCTATGTCTCCATATTTATTCTCAAATTCCTCCTGTCTTATTCTATCCATGCATCCCCATATACTGCTTAAGTCAGATAGATCATTTTGCTGTAGCTCTAGATGAATTCTTTCGAGTAATGATGAAATAAAATCCTTAGGCAAGCAATCTCCTTATTTTTTTTGACCCTCTTCTGACTTAATTTTCAATTGATAAGCAGACTTATAGTGGATTGATGTGGACATTGGTTGCATTTGGCTTTTCATGGATGTAAGTGTGAGATCTGATTTATCGATAATTGATATGTGGCAAATATTTCCTATATGAAAATGATGCAAATGATAGTGTTAAATATGATCATGATATGATAATGCTAGAACATGATAATAGAGATGATGCATAGAATGAAATGCTAGAACATGAGAAAGAAATGACATATAGATGCACAAAATCAAGCAAACAAAATGGTTAGATAACAAATTGTTCCTTCTTGTGCCCTAATTTTGGGTTGTATCTATTGATGGATAGGAAGGGCTTAAGTTAGTTTCTTAGGGGTGAACTATATGAAGGGTTAGAAAATTTTAACCATTAAAAAGTTCCCAAATTGTTCCTTACATCATTGTCCATCACAGACTAGTAAGGTAATCCAATCTTCACCCATCACAGGTTACCAACGAAAAAAATTCAATTTGAGTGGGAGTATTTCGCTAGCCATTGTAGAGATTATCATCTCACGAGAGCGTATGTACTTTACTTCCTCTTAAGAGGGACTGAGCCTAGGTATAAAGCTCATGTAATGCAAATGCATGTGATAGTGTGTGTGAAGGAACACAAAATTATCAATCCCATATATCAAATGAGAAACCAAAAAGGAAAAATGTTAGTAAACAAATAACTTAAAGCCATTAGTTCAAAGGATAGGATAAATTCAGAAATTATGGCTTGGCTCTCTAATGTCCCTAGTAGAGTTGCCGAACTGTCATAACGTCTAGATCCAGGGATCTATTGCTAGATATTGACTTGAATGAGTCACCACCAATCTTTTTTATCTAGGTGTGATTGGTCACCTAGGGAATCTATCCTTTTAAGGAACTCCTAAGCTTAACTATGGGTCCCTAAAAGAATAGGTTCAGGTCTACGAACCAGAACAGGGTTCGGGAGTTTGGTTACATGTGGGGAAGGTTATAGCACCCCTACATGCCCATCCAAAGGATGGTACCATATTATTTCGAATTTATCCTAAGGTTTAGAATCTAATGGCTTCAAATTTTATGTTAAATATTGGAAACAATTTTTAAAATTCTTCATCAATATGATAATACTCTAAAAAAAATTCCTCCTCACCTCAAGAGTATTCAAGAATCCCATTTGATTTCTTAAAGAGGCTCCATCGTTGGAAAAATATTTATTTATTATTTATTTATTATTACCATTTTTGTTGAAAATAAATCTAATTATTCCACCATTTGGGCCAAATTAGAAATATTTTTTCTTTTGAATTTCTAAAATTTCCACCATTTGGGTTTATTTAGAAATTTCTTTTTTATTTCTTGGAAAGAAAATAATATAACAATTATTTTTATTGAAATTTCATCTAAATTATTCCACCATTTAGGTCAAATTTAGAGAAAATTTCTCACCCAGAGATTTATTAAAAATTTACCATTTGAAATTTCTAAGAATCTCATCTTTAGATAATCATCAAATATTTTCAATCCAAATTTTTATTTGGAAAAGAATACAATTACTTGTATTGAAATTTCATTTAAATCATTCCACCATTTGGGCCAAATTTAGAGGAAATTTTTTACCTAAAAATTTCTTAGGAATTTACCATTTGAAATTTCTAGGAATCTCATCCTTAGGTAATTTGTATTTAATTACAAAAAATTTTATATTTTTATGTTTTTTATTATTTTTAATTTTTTAATTAATTTTTTTAGTTTGAAAATAAATATTAATTATTGTTATTGAAATTTTATCTAAATTATTCCACCATTTGGGATAAATTTAAACAAAATTTCTCACCTAGGAATTTCATAAAAATTTACCTTTTGAAATTTTTATAAATTCCATCATTGGATGATTAATATTTATTCCCAAAATTTTTATTTTTTTTATTATTTTATTATATTTAATATCAAATAATGAAAACCATAAAACAAAGTGAATAAATAAACAATTATGCATAAAACAAAATAAATGAATAAACAATCAAATAAAAGAAAAAAAAGTACCAAACAATTAAAGAATTTGAAAAAAAAAAGGGCAAGTAAAAGTACCAAAGTTGACGTGAGCTTTGGGATGAAATTCCACCAAACCAAACCAATGTGCTAGCCTATCAACTCATTTTTCTCTTTATTTCCTTCTCTACCAGACCCTGCAACTCTAATTCTTTTTATTCAAACAGAACCAACTTGAACCACGAAAAATTAAGATTGTGATTGTGTGGAATTGGTTTCTATCGCAAATGATAATTCGTGTTCAATGGTTTAGGCATTTTGATCCATAGTGGCAATAGGCTGGCTGTCAGTGGACGTTGGTTGGCAATGGCCTGATGGTGCGCTGTCCTCTTTATTGTGCTACACCTCTTCATATTTTCTTTGTTGATTATGTTTCTGTCCCCCATTTTTTTTGTAATCCAGCGTTTATTTATAAGGATTGATCAGAGGAATTTCTGATCAATCCCAATTCCTTCTTGTGATTGAGATTCAATCTTTGAATCCAATCCAAACTCTACCAACCCAGTTTTATGCAAACTCAAACACTTTTTTTTTATTATTTTTAATTTTTTAATTGTCAAAGTTGATCTTGTAGACCCCCAGATAGATTGGGGTGTCTACATTACACACTATCAATCAAAAAGTATACATATCATTTTGTGTAAAACCTGAAGATAAACTGAATAGGATGAAAATTAAATGATGGATAAGGAAGCTAAAGTTTTTTCAAAGAGAAAAGTAAATGCTATGAGTCGAGATCTATTGAAATATAAATTTCAATTGTATTTGTAATTGAAACATGAAGAAGACATATTTGATAGCTATATTCTCTTCTGCTTCATGATTAGATGCTAGAATGTTCATATTATCAAAACATGGTCATCGAGAGGGAAAATAAAATTTTAATATGGGAATATTGAAGGTAGTTGTAGGAAGAAACACCTCAATTGATAACCAATAAAGGCATTTTTTCCATACAAAAGCCTTAATCATTTATTTATAGGCGTATCTAAAGAAAAATCATCTCATAACACTCTGATCTATAAACATAAAAAAGAATAGTTTTTAAATAATGATCATTTAAGGTGTCTTTGGCCAAAAATGCCTCTAATAACCTCCATCCTAGAAAACGTCTTGAATAATCCCTAACAAAAAATTGGATAGGATTATTCAAGGTATTTTTGGCCAAAAACACCTTGAATAATCCCAAAAATGCCTTGAATAATCCCCTAATAAAAATTAAAGATGATTATTGAAGGCGTTTTAAGTCATAAACGCCTTGAATAACCCCACTCAAATTTATGAGTGGATTATTCAAGGCATTTTCTAGGAAAAAAAGATCTTGAATAATCCCCAATACAAAATTGAAGGAGATTATTCAAGGCATTCTTGGCCAAAAATGCCTTGAATAATCACCTCATAAAAATTGAAAGGGATTATTTAAGGTGTTTTATAGGCAAAAGTGCATTGAATAATTCCTAAATTTCAAAATGTTTTTAGAGATTTTTCAAGGCATTTTTGTCCTAAAATGTCTTAAATAATCACCTCATAAAAATTGAAGTAGATTATTGAAGGCATTTTTGGTCAGAAATACCTTGAATAACCTCCATTAAATTTTTTATTTTGGGGATTATTCAAGGCGTTTCTAGGCAAAAATACCTTGATAATCTACCAAAAAAATGGTAGGGGATTATTGAAGGCATTTTTGGTAAAAAAATACCATGAATAATTCCTCACAAAAAATTTAATGGAGGTTATTTAAGGCGTTTCTAGCCAAAAACACCTTCAATAATCCCTTCATAAAAATTTTTGGAGATTATTTAAGGCGTTTTTTGCTCGAAATGCCTTGAATTCAATTTTTTATAAGGGATTATTGAATGTGTTTTTTATGCCAAATGTCATATATAGACCAAATATTGTACCATAATAAACCTACAACTAACTTGCATACATTTTCAGATATGCTTTTCAAAATGGTAACGGCTATTTCACAATTTTTTAATCAGGTCAAATTTGAAAATAATGCTACTTTTCCTTTCAGAATCCTAGAATACCACAAGGAGAGGTGGGTTTTTTATTCTAGGACTTTGGGTACTATTGAGAACATGTTAGATTTCCCCAAAATCAAATTACTCTGAACTAAACATTGGAATCAAATACCTAATAGTAAGATTATGAGGGAAAATGGGTGAATTCTCTTGAACCCAATGTCTCCTTATCACATTGCATACATGTACAATAAATTTGGTTTGGAGACAGTTTTAATATTAAGTTTTAGATTATAGACGATGAAAAGTTTTTAGTGAATAGATATTTTTTATCAACTGTTTGAATCATTCTTACTTCTATATTTACAGGGAACTTAATCAATGTGTTGATTTGTTTAACCGATTTCTCTATTTATTGAATTTATATCTTTAAAACTCAATATGTATCATTTTTAATTTTTTACAAGTAAAAGAACATTTTACGAAAAGGTTAGAATTCATTTGAAATGAAAGTAACACTTATAACTAAAAATTATCAAATTTGAACTATAGCATTTGAATGCTCTTGGAGGCATTCAAATTCCCTTTTATAATTTTGTTTTAAGTCATTTTTTTATCATAAAATTTGACTGCACAGTCGAAAGCATTCGAATGCTTTAGTATAAAATCATGTCAAAAGACTTTTCAAATATGACATTCGAATCCCTTTAATCAAACATTCGAATCTTTTAGTATAAAAACATTTCATAACTTAATTTTTATTTTCAATTGAAACATTTCATAACTTAATTTTTATTTTCAATTGATTCTTTCATGTTTTAATTCTAAACTTTCATATTTCTGCCGTTGAGACAGTATTAGTTGAGGTGTCTTCTCTCTTTATTTTGGTAGTTAATAATTAATGTTTATTATCATGAAATGAAAAAGGAAAGCTACATAAGATCGATTGATGAAATGGCTAAATTGGATCATTAAACAGTTTGATCTGTCAAGTGCTCAGAAATAACCAAGAAAATCCGATTCTACCACAATTAAGGATTTCTTTCCTCACAAAACAATGAAAAAAATCACCTTAAATAGCTTTGTCTTCCTGGGTTCGGCACAAAAATTGTTGTAATCCATCACTTTACGAACCATGGTAAGAAATAAAAACTCCAAATTTCAACTGAGGCCACTTTAATCTAACTCCTAATTTACTAATGGAAAATCCTTTTTTTTTTTTGTTCAGGATCCATCATCAATTGCATATGTTATTTGCCTGGTCTCACTGATCACAATTTGTATTACTGCAAAAGCACAGCGAAATGTGTTCAACGTTCTAAGTTATGGAGCTGCTGGCAATGGCCTTACTGATGATTCCTTGGTAAAATTTTCTACTTTTCAGCCTTGAAATCTTATATTTGCAGATATGTATGAGTTGTTCCATATTATTAGTACTGATTACTACTAATTTTCTAATTTTTTTGGACGCAGGCGTTCATGAAGGCATGGAAGGACACATGTAGTGCTGCAGCAGGCACTCCTACCTTGATTATTCCCAAAGGAAAAATATTTTTGGTGCATCAGATTACATTCACAGGCCCCTGCAAGTCTAATAAAATAAATGTCAAAGTACGATTAAATTAACAAAATTAAGAATCTGAAGCTTATCTAGTTGGTTCATAGTTCATACAGCTATCATTATGAGGAGGCAATCAGCATGTGTAGAGTTCAATTTTCAAAACCTGCAATCCCTTTCATGTCATCCGTCTATAGCTTCCTTTGTATCAAAAAATTAATAAAATTAATAGCACTCCAAAAGCTTTCCTACTTCCTAGTAATACATCAGTAAATTGGCATGTGAGATATAATCAAATTTGGATCATAACTCATGAGAATAGATAATATGATCTTCAATTCTCCAGGATTCTTATTCTTCCGCAATCTAAATTTCTGTTGCAGCTATCAGGAACTATTATCGCACCCAATGGTCCTGATCAGTGGAAGGCAGCCGATCTGTCAACATGGTTAGCATTTCAGGGTGTAAACGGTCTAACTATTGATGGACTTGGGATGATAGATGGACGTGGCAAAGGCTGGTGGGATCGCTCATGCAAATTTCATCGTGGTCAGCAGGTATACTGCAACATCAAAATCGCAGAAAACACAACCAAACTTAAACTTGTGAAGTTCCATACTTCCAGTCATTTTAATTCCTTTTCTTTTTTCCTGCTTTTTCCTGATTCCATTTCTGACTGTTGAACTTCTCCGCAGGGGTGTATCACACTAGCACCAACGGTAAGTACGTTGAGAGGATTAGGTCCAGGCAAAACTCGAATCCAGAATTTATTACTACAACTCTAGCTGTCATTATCTGCCTAGTTATTGTAGAGAAGGCAGGTTAGTATATTACTATATTATGCTTTGCTGCAGGTACTTAAATTTGAGAATTGCAACAATATTCACATGAGCAACATTAAGTTTCACAACAGCCCCCAAACACACGTACTGATCTTGGGATGCCAAAATGTTGATTTTGGATTCTTGACCATACAAGCTCCTGGAACAAGCCCCAACACTGACGGAATACACATTCAGGTTGCTCGTAATGTGTCCATTCACAATTCACAATTTGCTGATGGTGAGTTGATTGCTTTATGTAAATGCTTTTGATTTAACGTTTTGCATTTGAGAACAGCAAAGGAAAAGAATTACTACAGAGAATTCACGACATTCTACAATGGAAAAATGGCATACATGGTGTTTCAAACTCAATGTAGGACACTGTCTGTTGGTATCCGAAGCGCCTCAAGGACTTTTCTCTATTGATAGATTGGAATCTAATTCCCTGGTGTTTACTTTATAAATGCATTTGACAAACACTAAGCTAGGTAGTAATTGAATGAGTGCATGACTGTCAAGTTGATGATTAACGGCTTCATTGTTGATGAGCAGGTGATGATTGTATCTCCATTGGTGATAGGACTTCTGACATCTCCATCACTGACATTAGTTGTGGCCCTGGTCATGGTGTGAGGTAAGCAAATTTTTTGTTCAGTCCTTGATGTCACTGGGGATTAAATCGATCATTGGAACAAGCCGAACACTCCTAATTTTAATGCCTAACAGCATTGGAAGCCTAGGCAGGGGCGGAGCGGACGTTCAAGTAAATAATATTAATGTGAGGCGAGTAAACTTCCGAGGGACAACTAATGGGGTACGAATCAAGACATGGCAGGTATGAATTTTGTAAAATAAAAAAAGAAAAGAACAAAACCTGTTGACCAACTAAATTCTTGAGTTAAATTTGTATTTGTTTTGCAGGGAGGCAGAGGTATAGTTCGAAACGTATCTTTCTCAAGCATAAACTTCCAGGCAGTGGCAAATCCAATCATCATTGATCAGTTCTACTGTGATATTCCAAATTCGTGTAGGAAATCGGTAAGACACATACAGAAGCCTTTAGAACAACTAAAAGCATTACAATTTACATGTACGGAGCTTGTTTTATTGTTTGAATTTATACTTTGAATTTTGACAGAACACTGCAGTTCATATTAGCGGTGTACGATTCTCTCAATTGTTTGGGACATCAAAGACAAAAGTGGGTATCAATCTCAATTGCAGCAGTAATATTCCTTGCACCGGCATTACATTAGAGGACATTCATTTGGCATCGGCAACTTCACACAGCCAATTGATTTCTAGCTGCAACAACGCCTTTGGACTGAATAGAGGAATTATACATCCCAAATCCTGCCTCCGGAAAATAATTTGAGAGACATTATGATTGTACATACAAATTTCCTTCTAAAAAGAAAAGCAGAAATAAAATGTCAAAATTCAATTTTATTAAATAAAATAATGGATACAAATTTCTATATGATCTTTTTTATGGAAGAAAATAATCTTCTGATTCGATCTTATCAAAAACAGAAACGATAATATCTAATGAAATGATTGGCAAATCTTCAAACCAACGTTTTGTGATAGAAAACAAGCTTGTGATTTTTGTGAACAAAAGCTTGATCACGAACTGGCAAAAATAAGCAGATCTTTAAAGAAATGACCAAAGCCTTATGATTTCTTGGCTGGTTATTGAATTTCAGACAGCTTGAGCAATCTTCAAAGATGACCAGCAAATCTGGAATGTGTGAGAATAAGGCTAGAGTGTTTCTTCTTTGCATTGATCTCCAGATGAGTTAGAAGAACTCTCTGTTTATAATGCTAGGTGTGATATAATGTGAGAGAGTTCTAAAATTAACTTAATCATTTTGATTTTTTCTGTAATAATTTTAAATTAATTAAAGATAATGAAGATGACTCATAGAATTTAATTAGGTGATATATGAGTCCTTAATTTTGATTAGTCTAACTTATGTTTTTATCCTGATATACCAAGTAATTTTAATAAATATTCAACCAATTTATTTAACTAATTAAATATTTACTTTAATTGACTTAAATATTTTCATCAAATTTTCAATGTCTATGATGGTTAATTTATATATAGCAAGCCCGGATTTTTGTCACCCATGTAACCTGTATTAACCTTTTGAAGTATTGGAAAATTGATTGGTGGAGTTCTTAGGTAATTAAATTTTTAGCTTACGCAAGGTTCAACCTTGTAATCTCTGCACTTCTTACGCTCCTCGAAATTATGGAAAGATTTAAATGAAATTCCTTAGGTGATTATAGTGAAATTTTTTATTAGAAACAATTAAATAAAAATTCAAATTAAAAATCAAATTGATAGATTAAGTGATCTCATTATATAAATTAAGTGTGTAAAATTTGAAAAAAATTTTATATATATTTTTGGATAGACATTTTAAAAAAAATATTGATAAAATTTTTAATGTTAAATAAATATCAATCAAATTTAAATTATAAATAATTTTTTTTAATTTTTTTTTACATATTATTGATATCCACATTAAAATCTATTAATTTATTGGTTTCGATTTGTTATTAAATCATTTTTAAAAAAAAATTCCATAAATTTTTCTAAAAAAATTTCATATAAATTTTGTCAATCCGAATAAAGCTAAGTTCACTTATCAAAGGTTGGCTTAAAAGTCCAAAATTGAGGCATCCTGCTAAATTCGTAAGAAGCACGTTACTTTAACAAAGTTTCATAATCGAATAACAGGATGATTGTATCTCTAGATTGGAGATTACCTTTCAAACATTAATGTGAGAAATTGTTTTTATGATTTTTGATTGAGAAATTTAAATACAAATATGGACCGACAAATTAATGTAACTAATGTCTAAAATTATTTTTAAATTGATGTCTTGAAAATCAAAATAATTTTCTTTTTGGTACATAAAAAGTCAAGATTTAAGAGAAATTGAAAAAATATTAACAAGTATTGAGAAGTAAATATCAATTTTATTAAAAATCATTTAAAAAAACAATGAATTATTTTGAAAAGGGTGAAAATGAAGTGGCCCATACATCAGGTTTAGAAAAACCTTTAGGGGCCGTGGGCTTTTGACTCGATATGACACTTTCACCCGCAATTTTCAATTCGTTACTTTCTTAATGAAGCTTAGATTGTTAATTTTAAATTATGAGAGCTGAAAATTATGGAAGTTAAGCAGTTATACTTAAAGAAATATAAGTCAAAAAAACATAGAGATGTCTTATTACTGAACATTGTTTAATTAATTCTTATTTGATTAGATTTATTCATAAAATTTGATACCTTAACCCCTTTTAAATGGGTAAAGTTTGAAATTATACATTAAAGAAAAAAAAACAAAATTTCTAAGTACAAATAAAAATTATATATAATTGAATTTAGAATTTAGCTCAATTGATTCATTTAAAAGGTAGTATCAAGCAGATCTGAATTTCAAATCACAATACATACATCCACTTCTCATATTTTCAAGTTAGAGTCCCGTTTGCAAATATATATATATATATATAATTTAATCAACTATTATATTACATACAAGAAATTAATAAATTAAATCAAATAAACTAACAAATAAATCAGCATATAGGTGAACAAATTTAATATAAAATTGGATTAAATATATATATATATATGATAAGATTTGAATTTAAGATAATTTTTAAAATCTTTTCCTCATCACTAAGATAAAGTCTCATTAGGTACACTTTTTTTGTACACATGATATTAGATTACACTCTTATTTCGTAAATATCTCATGTATCTATCTTAAAATTCGAACTCAGAATATCTTTATTGAAGTCTTAAACTTCAACTATTGGGTGTCTCAATTTGGAATTAATTTTCGAATAATACTTAATCATAGTCATGAATTCCTCCCCCACCCACCCCACAAAAGAGAGAGATAGCCTTGGCATCCATGGGAGCTGGATGTAATACACTTAGCTCATGATAGAAGTAGAGACTTCTTAATTAATCTCGGTTTGATTGGTACATTCTTAAGTGTGCCATGTGTTTTCCATCTGGTTAGCCCTACCCTAATGCTCACGTTGAATCTTCTTGAAGCATGCACGAGATCCAATAAATTGTTCTTGGACCTTGGGTATTTCTTAAGCTTAATTACATGCATTCCAGCATCAATTGCATGCATTAAGCAAGAAGGAACTTGCATAACAAGTTAGTTAATTGTTAAAATTAAGCAAAGGAATTTGTTTTAATTAAATCATTGTCAAAGTGATTTAATCAATCTCTGTACATTGTTATTAATTATATATACGCAATCAAGGCTTAGAACTTGAAGATTTTACATACTACATTCTCATATCATCGTCTCCTATAATACCCAGAATGGTGAGATGCCTCTAAGTAACATATATTCTCCATTAATGAGCTTTTAAGGGGTCTTGTTTTTCTATATTAATTTTGAGAAAGAATGTTTGATGCAGGAACTTTTCACCATTTTTACAATTCTGTGCATAGTCACTCCAGTATTGAGCAGTGCAACAAATTCTTTTAATGTGATGAATTATGGAGCAGTCGGAGACGGAATAACTGATGATTCTACTGTAAAGTCCATCAACTGGTCTATCCTTTTCTTTCTTATTATTAATGTTAATTATTAGTTGTTAAATTGTGTTACGGTTATGTCTTCAAAGAAATTGCTAATGTCTTTTCATTAAGGGGTTCAATATTCCAACAACGTACAGGATATTTTCCTCTACATGCATTAATTCAAAAATAAAGTTCTCAAATTAAATCGTGCTTTAACTTTTGTCGACAATTTATAGGCCTTTTTGAAAGCATTGACGGCTGCCTGCAAAGCTCCATCAACAAATCCAGGCCTCATTATACCAGCAAAGAAGACATTCTTGCTGAAGCCTCTGACTTTCACCGGTCCCTGCAAGTCCTCTTCTATATACGTCTTGGTAAATAGAATCAATATATTGATAAGATTGACTGATATGTAGATATTCACTGGATAAATAAGGGGATTGCAGGTGTTGAGATTTAAACTTCATATTTGCTGGATATCACCTCTTAAAAGTCACTGCATGATCTACCTGAGTGTTAAGCTTTGGGTTTGCCAGAACGATTTTAAATGTACTTACTAATGAGAATCTATATAAGTTGCCAGCGGCCTAGTCTAGCTGGAATCAGCTCAGATCAGTTGCTGGAAAGAAGATCATCATTTGAAAATTTAGAAATTTACTCTTCAAGTTACTTTTAGGGGGCATTTGGTTTGCGAAATCGTAGATTCCAGAAGAAAGCGTGATCTTCTGAAAAATGCGATACCTAGTATTTTCTTTCATTTTTAGGGCATCCCATATTCAGATTCACTTATTTGGTTGGGGAGAATCCATATACATTAAATCTTAAATAATTACTACAATCTCCTTGGAATAATTACTATAATCTATTATTTTTATAAGAGGATTGTTGAAGGTATTTTTTTACTAAAAACGCCTTGAGTAATCCTTTCTAATTTTATAAAGGGGGATTATTGAAGGCGTTTTTAGCCAAAAACATCTTGAATAATCCTCTTCAATTTTTTAGAGGGGATTATTAAAAGCATTTTTGGCTAAAAACACCTTCATTAATCATCTCATAAAAATATGAGGTGATTATTGAAGGCATTTTTTTATCATCTTATAAAAATATGAGGTGATTATTGAAGGTGTTTTTGGCCGATAATCCTCTCCCCTTTTTTTTTTGGATTATTCAAGGTGTTTTTGATCAGAAAATGCCTTGAATATTTTCTTACAAAAAATTGAATGGGGTTATTCAAGGTGTTTCTAGCCAAAAATACTTTTGATAATCCCTTTCAACATTTTTATTAGGAGATTATTCAAGGAGTTTTTTGCCAATAATGCTTTGAATAACCTCATTCATTTTTTTTGTAAGGGAATATTCAAGGCATTTTCGCCCAGAAAATACCTTGAATAATCTTTTACAAAAAATTGAATGAGGTTATTAAAGGCGTTGTTGGCCAAAAAGGCCTTAAATATTTCTTTACAAAAAATTGAATAGGATTATTCAAGGTGTTTCTAGCCAAAAACACCTTAAATAATCCCCTCTCAATTATTTTATGGATTATTCAAGGCGTTTTTTGCCAGAAAACGTATTGAATATTTCCTTACAAAAAATTAAATTGAATTATGCAATGTGTTTCTAGCAAAAAATGCCTTAAATAATCCTCTCCATTTTTTTTAGGATTATTCAAAGTGTTTTTGGCCAAAAATGCTTTCAATAATCCCCTCCAAATTTTTTTATAGGATTATTCAAGGCATTTTTGCCCAGCAAACGCCTTAAATAATTCCTTATAAAAAATTTCATAGGATTACTAAATGTATTTTTTTTTGGTAAAACACCTTGAGTGATCATTTTTAAAATTCATTCTCCTTTTTTGAACTTTGAAATTCTGAACAGCTAATACAGTGAATAATAAACCCAAAGCTGCATTGCAACCAAACCCTAAACCATCAACCCATTTAGTTTTCATTTTGGTTTCTTCATCTCTCTTGTCGCCGCCAACTATAAACAACTACATGCTGTCGCACCTCTCTTTATACCAGTATGTGCATATTTTATCTTTGTGTTGTATTATTTATATTCTTCGATATAGGTATGTTTTGTATTTGTTCCTTACTATATATATAAAAATTTTTGTTTGCCTTTTATTCATTCAACCATCAATTTAGTCGCCCAACCTCCCTTCATTGTATGTATGGTGTTTCTTTATAGTTTGGCTTAAATATTGTGGTTTGCTTAATGGTATTGTGAAAATTTTGTGCATATTTTTACTCATCATTTGTTTTGCATGGAACTCTTATTTAAGGTAGGATTCATAGTATGGCTTGTACTTATAAAATATTATTGCTTTGAGGATGTTTTATGTTTATTGGTTTAGTAATTGTAGTATGATATTGGTTGTATTTTATTACTATGTAAAATTTAGAGAGACAATTTGGTGTATTTCGTATAATTATGATCAAAATTGCATGGAATCCAGGAACATATGTCTCCTACTATTGAACATGAAGACACACCTGTAGTGAAAAAAAAAGAAGCAAGGGAATGAAATAAATAAATTCAAGCAACTGACACGAAAATTCACGTTGACTTCAATCAAAGTGGGTAGCATGTGTATGATGGAGCTGCCAAGTTGGCTAGTCACATTAGGGCGATCGTCCGTAGTAGCATTTCTATTACGTACCATAATTGGTGATGAGTTCTTGATGATCTAAAAGATCGTACATAAGAGTCTATTGTAGTATGTTTATTCAAGCATTTCATAAAATTTATTAAATGATCATTTAATTGAAATTCAATGTATTCATACTAATTGTTTTACATTTATTATGAATAGTTTGACGTCTCAAATGAGTATAAAAAGCTTGTGTTGTAATTGATTGGGAAAGTATTCAGAAACTTTAAAAGAATATTGACAAACCAATATATTTTACCATTCATTGATAATAGTGATATGTTGGCTAATCCTCCTTTGTCATATGTAGATGTTATCAGTTATCAAGATTGGACCCATTTTGTTCGAGATCAACTATCAGAAGAATTCTTGGTATGCATACCCATTATGTTAATTATTTATAAAATTTTATGTAATATATTTGATATCTTAATATGTGATTTACTTTTTTTTTCTTTTCTAGAAAATCAAAGAACAACAAAAGAATATTTAAATCAAACGAGTATATCACCATTAGACATTGAGAAAGAGTTATGTAAATGTATGTAAATGTCAAGTATGATCTTGTAAGTATTCACATACTTGTTTTATACTCATAAATGAATATTTATGAACATTCGTTTAATAGATTTTGATTCTTATATATCAACCCTTTTATTTAGAATCATCTAGCTCTGGCACTGAAGTTTCTAAATGGGATGTGTGGAAACAAGAACATATGCAGAAGGATAGTTTGGAAATGAAGCAACCAAAGAAATGACAAAAAAGATTGTATGTATAACTACTCATTTTATCACGTATAATTGGCTTTGAGCTTGTATGTATGACTATATACTTGTATAAATTTATTGTTACACCTCATCTTATTATTGTCTTTAAGGATGATTTTGCTACTAAATTTAAATTCGGTGAACTACTTATCGATTATGGTGAAGATCGCTTGTCTTTAGCATTAGGAGCAAAAGAAAGATATGGTCAAGTTTGTGGGGTTGGTAGATTTATGTTGCCATCAAAGTTCTTCAATAATCAACCCAAAACCCCTCAAATGATGAATGCACAATATAAAGCAATCATTTAGCAACAATAGCAAATATTTGATGACCTAGAGCAATACCTGAATAATCAATAGCAACGACTCGTAGCTTTAGAGGTGATGTTTGCAGTAATGCAGCCTAACATGCTTGGAGAGAAGTCAGATACAACATCCAGCAAAGACAAGCTTTTGTTTCAAGTCAGCCAGCAAATTTCTCCTCTGGTATCAGCTATAGAGTATGATTTTATTTATTCACTTAATATTTTATGTATATTGTATTTATTGATTTGGTTTTAATGCTTATATTTCATTATATACTATAGCAGAATGTTAGGACTCAAAGGATGACCCTTGCTGAGGTTACCATTGATGCGTTATCTAATTATACACTTGATCATTTATCTAGAGGAAACATCATTACCATTAAGTCTAAGGATGGATTATTTGATCATCCTTCAGTTTCTTACATTGGAGGGCGTGAGATTGAGGCATTTTGTACCCTGGATAAAATATCAGCTTATGATATTATTGACTATGTGAGGTTAGCTTACAAATTTAAATATACAAATTCAATATCTATTAATCTATATTAGGGTATATTACTTACTAGTAATGTTGATTATTATCGTGTAGCTTCCTATATAGGATCAAGGTAAGACAAAATGACCCATAAATTTAGATTTGTTGACCCAAATCTGATTAGTGAGCAGAGTGACACTGTCATTATTTACGGTCATCATGTGGGTCAATACATGCAAAAATGGGTCGATTGTTTTTTGGTGTTTTTATAATGCTATGTAAGTTATATTCATACAACTTCAATAGACCAACCTTACCTGAATTTGAGATGGTACCTAATTTGAGTATATCATTCTTATTATTTTGCAATCATCATTGGTAGCTTGTTATGATTGATACTAATTCCTTTATGCCATACTTATTTAACTCTGCTCAATCAACGATGAAGCCTAACCTCGATATTCATAATTTTATAAAGAGCTATTAAATGTTATTATATTATATTATGTTTCTTCATAATTACTTTTATTTTTGTATTAACAACTTTTTTTTGTTCAATTTAGGGGAATGTCTACAATTGATAAGAAAGTAAAGATAAGATGGGTGTCATTACTAGTAAATGTGAAATTTATTCTTTTATGCTGAGTTTGTTTAGATAAATGTTTCCTAAACTTACTAGATTTATTTTTTAGGTACCTCGTTAACCAGGATATACTGAATGTGAATATTATATTTTTCATTTTATGAGGGAGATAGTTTTATATGATTTTATGACCACACCATTCAATGTTAGTATTGAGTCCATATAATACTAATATATTCCAATAAAAAAAGCTAAATTATGTTATCGTTTATTAACATTTACTTCTGATTTTTTTCTTTTAGTGGGAATGTAAAGGAAGCTTTATGAAAGACAAATTTGATGAAGTCTGTAAAGAATGGTCTAATTATATATTATTGTTCACTACACCTTGAGGTTGGAGAATGTTAATTGGGTGTAAATATATGCTTTATATTATTTATAATGTTTTTAACATGCTATGTTGAATAGATAATTTTTAATTTTCGATTGAGGTATTGGTTTAATAGTATTGGTATATATTTGTTTATATCAATTGGCAGCTTATACGAATACACATATATTAAGTATGATTATTTAAAAAAAGTATTTTTATATGGTAACATTATCAGTTATAAATTTGAATGTGTGGCATAATATTGAAATACTACAATGTTTATAATTTAAATTCCAAAATGTAATTCATAGTATCACAAATATGTATTTGATTCACATAAGTACGAATCTGATATAAATAAGCCCATGTTTAACAATGAAGCAGTGATTTGCATATTTACAACCTTCCATTTCCTGCCTTAATTAAATAAAAAGGTTTCCAAAATTATACAACGAATCTGTAAACAACATGTAGTGTATTCTACATGTGTTCAAAGGAGGAAAGTCAAATGATGGGTGATATGCATTACATTTGTTTAATTATTTACTAATGTAATTATTGTTAAATATAGTTGGCATCGTAAAGAAAAACTCAACTTTGTGATTTTCGTTCATCATATACTCACCAATGGCAAGTATTTCATCAGGTGTGAATTTTTTGAGTTGCATTATTTCATTGAAAGTGACTTTCTTCTATTTGTATGCTCCACTTCTGACTTAAAGTAAACTAAAATGTCCTCTATAATGTTCACAGGCCAATCATATAAAGCACTAATATTGCCAATCTGATGCACCAACCCAACGACTACTCCATCATTGCTCCTAGCACGTTTTTTACATGACAACGTCATCCTAGCATTGCTCGGAGTAATAGATACAATGTCATCTTCATCATCTGCTATCTCCTCATTTCCTTCGACATTGATATCAAACTTAGGAAAGTAGTAAGCATCCTCATTAGCATTTAATGATTCAATTGCATCAGCTACTATTTCAGGTCATTAACCGGTTGCTCTATCATATTCGAATATCACTTTAAAATCATCAAAAAATGGGAAAAGGTTTGTTCCATAACCCTCTAGCATGTGGGTGTGATAGGCAAAGTTCAAACAAAGATGAATCAAATAAAAACCATTGAAAAAAAAATAAAAAAGATATATAAGCCATAATATCATCTAAAAAAAACTTACCCGAACGCACTCATCAAATAAGTCTTTCTTAGCTATGATACATTTTTCTTGATCATTTTACCCAAATCCATTAGAATTTTCCATAGCACAAATTGCATGATATTGTCTCTTGAGCAGCTTTGAATAACCCCTTTCAATTTTATGAGTGGATTATTCAAGATATTTTCTAGAAAAAAAGGCATTGAATAATCCCTAATACAAAATTAAAAGGGATTATTCAAGGCATTTTTTGCCAAAAATATCTTGAATAATCACTTCATAAAAATAGAAGAGGATTATTGAAGACGTTTTGGCCAAAAATAGCTTCAATAATCCCATTAAATTTTATAAGGGGATTATTCAAGGCATTTTATGGGCAAAAATGCCTTGAATAATTCCTAAATTTTAAAATTTTTTAGAGATTATTCAAGGCATTTTTGTCCAAAAACTCCTTAAATAATTACCTCATAAAAATTGAAGTGGATTATTGAAGGCGTTTTTTACTAGAAACGCCTTGAATAACATCCATTAAATTTTTTGTTTTGGGAACTATTCAAGGTGTTTATAGGCAAAAATGCCTTGAATAATCTCCCAAAAAAAATGGCAAAGGATTATTGAAGGCAATTTTTGACCAAAAATACTTTGAATAATCCCTTACAAAAAAATTTAATGGAGGTTATTCAATATTTTCTGACAAAAAATTCAATAATACCCCCATAAAAATTTTTGGAGATTATTTAAGGTATTTTTTGCCAGAGACGCCTTGAATTTAATTTTTTGTAAGGGATTATTGAAGATATTTTTCATGCCAAACACCATATATAAACCAAATATTTTACTAGAATAAACCTACAACTAACTTGTATACATTTTTAGATATGCTTTTCAAAATGGTAACAGGTATTTCAAAATTTTTGTCAAGTCAAATTTGGAAATAATGTTATTTTTCTCTCGGAATCCAAGAATACCATAGGAAGAGGTGGGTTTTTTATTCCGCGACTTTGGGTATTGTTGGGAATATGTTAGATTTCCCCAAAATCAAATTACCCTAAACCATCAAAGACCCAACAATAAGATTTCGAAGAAAAATGTGTAGATTCTCTCGAACCAAATACCTCCTTATTATATTACATACATGTACAGCAAATTAGGTTTGGAGACAGTTTTAATATTAAGTTTTAGATTATAGATGAGGAAAGTTTTTAGTGAATAGATATTTTTTATCAACTGTTTGAATCATTCTTACTCCTATATTTATAGGGAACTTAATCAATGTGTTAATTTGTTTAACCGATTTCTCTATATATTGAATTTATATCTTTTAAAACTCTATGTATCATTTTTAATCTTTTACAAGTGAAAGAACACTTTATGAAAAGGTTAGATTCATTTGAAATGAAAGTGACACTTATAACTAAAAATTATCAAATATGAACTATAGCATTTGAATGCTCTTGGAGGCATTCAAATCCCCTTTTATAATTTTGTTTTAAGTCATTTTTTTATCATAAAATTAGACTGCCCAATCGAAAGCATTCGAATGCTTTAGTATAAAATCATGTCAAAAGACTTTTCAAATATGACATTCGAATCCCTTTAATCAAACATTCGAATCTTTTAGTATAAAAACATTTCATAACTTAATTTTTATTTTCAATTGATTCTTTCATGTTTTAATTCTAAACTTTCATATTTCTGCCGTTGAGACAGCATTTGTTGAGGTGTCTTCTCTCTCTATTTTGGTAGTTAATAATTAATGTTTATTATCATGAAATGAAAAAGGAAAGCTACATCAGATCAATTGATGAAATAGCTAAATTTGATCATTAAACAGTTTGATCTGTCAAGTGCTCAGAAATAACCAAGAAAATCCGATTCTACCATAATTAAGGATTTCTATCCTGACAAAACAATGAAAAAATTCACCTTAAATAGCTTTGTCTTCCAGTGTTCAGCACAAAAATTGTTGTAATCCATCACTTTACAAACCATGGTAAGAAATAAAAACTCCAGATTTCAACTTTAATCTAACTCTTAATTTACTGATGGAAAATCCTTTTTTTTTTTTCGTTCAGGATCCATCATCAATTGCATATGTTATTTGCCTGGTCTCACTGATCACAATTTTTGTTACTGCAAAAGCACAGCGAAATGTGTTCAACGTTCTAGGTTATGGAGCTGCTGGCAATGGCCTTACTGATGATTCCTTGGTAAAATTTTCTACTTTTCAGCCTGTGAAATCTTAAATTTGCAGATATGTATGAGTTGTTCCATATTATTAGTACTGATTACTACAAATTTTCTAATTTTTTCGGACGTAGGCGTTCATGAAGGCGTGGAAGGATACATGTAGTGCTGCAGCAGGCACTCCTACCTTGATTATTCCCAAAGGAAAAATATTTTTCGCTGCATCAGATTATATTCACAGGCCCCTGCAAGTCTAACAAAATAAATGTCAAAGTACGATAAAATTAACAAAATTAAGAAACCGAAGCTTATCTAGTTGGTTCATAGTTCATACAGCTATCATTATGAGGAGGCAATCAGCATGTGTAGAGTTCAATTTTCAATACCTGCAATCCCTTTCATGTCATCCGTCTATAGCTTCCTTTATATCAAAAAATTAATAAAATTAATAGCACTCCAAAAGCTTTCCTACTTCCTGGTAATACATCAGTAAATTGGCATGTGAGATATAATCAAAGATGGATCATAACTCATGAGAATAGATAATATGATCTTCAATTCTCCAGGATTCGTATTCTTCCGCAATCTAAATTTCTGTTGCAGCTATCAGGAACTATTATCGCACCCAATGGTCCTGATCAGTGGAAGGCAGCCGATCTGTCAACATGGTTAGCATTTCAGGGTGCAAACGGTCTTACTATTGATGGACTTGGGATGGTAGATGGACGTGGCAAAGGCTGGTGGGATCGCTCATGCAAATTTCATCGTGGTCAGCAGGTATACTGCAACATCAAAATCGCAGAAAACACAACCAAACTTAAACTTGTGAAGTTCCATACTTCCAGTCATTTTAATTCCTTTTCTTTTTCCTGCTTTTTCCTGATTCCATTTCTGACTGTTGAACTTCTCCGCATGGATGTATCACACTAGCACCAACGGTAAGTACGTTGAGAGGATTAGGTCCAGGCAAAACTCGAATCCAGAATTTATTACTACAACTCTAGCTGTCATTATCTGCCTAGTTATTGTAGAGAAGGCAGGTTAGTATATTACTATATTATGTTTTGCTGCAGGTACTTAAACTTGAGAATTGCAACAATATTCACATGAGCAACATTAAGTTTCACAACAGCCCCCAAACACACGTACTGATCTTGGGATGCCAAAATGTTGATTTTGGATTCTTGACCATACAAGCTCCTGGAACAAGCCCCAACACTGACGGAATACACATTCAGGTTTCTCGTAATGTGTCCATTCACAATTCACAATTTGCTGATGGTGAGTTGATTGCTTTATGTAAATGCTTTTGATTTAAGGTTTTGCATTTGAGAACAGGAAAGGCAAAGAATTACTACAGCGAATTCACCACATTCTACAATGGAAAAACGGCATACATGGTGTTTCAAACTCAATGTAGGACACTGTCTGTTGGTATCCGAAGCGCCTCTAGGACTTTTCTCTATTGATAGATTGGAATCTAATTCCCTGGTGTTTACTTTATAAATGTCTTTGACAAACATTAAGCTAGGTAGTAATTGAATGAGTGCATGACTGTCAAGTTGATGATTAACGGCTTCATTGTTGATGAACAGGTGATGATTGTATCTCCATTGGTGATAGGACTTCTGACATCTCCATCACTGACATTAGTTGTGGCCCTGGTCATGGTGTGAGGTAAGCAAATTTTTTGTTCAGTCTTTGACGTCACTGGGGATTAAATCGATCATTGGAACAAGCCCAACACTCCTAATTTTAATGCCTAACAGCATTGGAAGCCTAGGCAGGGGCGGAGCGGAGGTTCAAGTAAATAATATTAATGTGAGGCGAGTAAACTTCCGAGGGACAACTAATGGGGTACGAATCAAGACGTGGCAGGTATGAAATTTGTAAAATAAAAAAAGAAAAGAACAAAACCTGTTGACCAACGAAAATCTTGAGTTAAATTTGTTTTTGTTTTGCAGGGAGGCAGAGGTATAGTTCGAAACGTATCTTTCTCAAACATAAACTTCCGGGCAGTGGCAAATCCAATCATCATTGATCAGTTCTACTGTGATATTCCAAATTCGTGTAGGAAATCGGTAAGACACATACAGAAGCCTTTAGAACAACTAAAAGCATTACAATTTACATGTACGGAGCTTGTTTTATTGTTTGAATTTATACTTTGAATTTTGACAGAACACTGCAGTTCATATCAGCGGTGTACGATACTCTCAATTGTTTGGGACATCAAAGACAAAAGTGGGTATCAATCTCAATTGCAGCAGTAATGTTCCATGCACCGGCATTACATTAGAGGACATTCATTTGGCATCGGCAACTTCAGACAGCCAATTGATTTCTAGCTGCAACAACGCCTTTGGACTGAATAGAGGAATTATAGATCCCAAATCCTGCCTCCGGAAAATAATTTGAGAGACAATATGATTGTACATTCAAATTTCCTTCTAAAAATAAAAACAGAAATAAAATGTCAAAATTCAATTTTATTAAATAAAATAATGGATACAAATTTCTATATGATCTTTTTTACAGAAGAAAATAATCTTCTGATTCGATCTTATCAAAAACAAAAATGATATTCTAATAAAATGATTGGGAAATCTTCAAAACGACGTTGGTTGTGATAGAAAACAAGCTTGTGATTTTTGTGAACAAAAGCTTGATCACGAACTGGCAAAAATAAGCAGATCTTTAAAGAAATGACCAAAGCCTTATGATTTCTTGGTTGGTTATTGAATTTCAGACAGCTTGAGTAATCTTCAAAGATGAGCAGCAAATCTTGAATGTGTGAGAATAAGGCTAGAGTGTTTCTTCTTTGCATTGATCTCCAGATCAGTTGGAAGAACTCTCTATTAATAATGCTAGGTGTGATATAGTGTGAGAAAGTTCTAAAATAATTTAATCATTTTGATTTTTTCTGTAATAATTTTAAATTAATTAAAGATAATGAAGATGACTCATAGAATTTAATTAGGTGATCTATGAGTCCTTAATTTTGATTAGTCTAACTTATGTTTTTATCCAGATATACCAAGTAATTTTAATAAATATTCAACCAATTTATTTAACTAATTAAATATTTAATTTAATTTATTTAAATATTTTCATCAAATTTTCAATGTCTACAGCGGTTAATTTTATATATAGCAAGCATGGATTTTCGTCATCCACGTAACCTGCATTAATCTTTTGAAAGCATTGGAAAATTGATTGGTGCAATTCTTCGGTAATTAAATTTTTAGCTTACGCAAGGTTCAACCTTGTAATCTCTGCACTTCTTAAATTACTCCAAATTAGGGAAAGATTTAACTGAAATTTCTTAGGTGAATTTAGTACAAACTTTTCTAGAAACGATTAAATAAAAATCAAAATTAAAAATCAAAATTGATAGATTAAGAGATCTCCTAGTTATATAAATTAAGTATGAAAAATTTGAAAAAAAATTGATATATATTTTTGGATAGACATTTAAAAAAAAATATTGATAAAATTTTTATTTTTTAAATAAATATTGGTCAAATTTAAATTATAAATAACTTTTTTTAATTTGTTTTACATATTATTGATATCCATATTAAATTCTATTAATCTATTGGTTTCGATTTTTTATTAAATCATTTTTAAAAAACAATTTCATAAATTTTACTAAAAAATTTTCATATAAAGTTTGTCCATCCAAATAAGCTACGTTCACTTATCAAAGGTTGGCTTAAAAGTCCAAAATTGAGGCATCCTATTAAATTCGTAAGAAGCACATTACTTTAACAATGTTTTCATAATCGAATAACAGGATGATTGTATCTCTAGATTGGAGAATATCTTTCAAACATTAATGTGAGAAATTGTTTTTATAATTTATGATTGAGAAATTTAAATACAAATATGGACCGACAAATTAATGTAACTAATGTCTAAAATTATCTTTAAATCGATGACTTGAAAATCAAAATACTTTTTTTTGGTATATAAAAAGTCAAGGTTTAAAAGAAATTGAAAAAAAAAATTACAAGTATTGAGTATTAAATATCAGTTTTGTTAAAAATCATTTTAAACAAATAATGAATCAATATCACACCTTAGTTTGTTAATTTTAAATTACGAGAGCTGAAAATTATGGAAGTTAAGTAGTTATACTTAAAGAAAAATAAGTCAAGCAAACATACAGATATTTTATTACTGAACAATTTTTAATTAATTTTTATTTGATTAGATTTATTCATAAAATTTGATAACCTTAACACTTTTTGAATGGGTCTAGTTTGGAATTATACATTAAAAAAAAAAAAAATTTGAACTTCAAATTACAATACCTATAATCACTTCTCATATTCTCATGTTAGGGTCTCTTTTGCAATATATATATATATATATATATATCATCTATCGTCTATATATAAAAGTATGAACTCTAAAAATATTAAAAATGAACGATATAAATATTCTTATGAATTTTAAGAAATAACCAATTTACCTTTAAATTTTTAGCATTTTTATTTATTTAATAAAAATTATTTGTCATTAAATATATAGCTTTTATTAGTTAGTTATTTAAATTTAAATCTAAAAGTGTTAAAAATGAATAACATAAATACCTTTATAAATTTAAAAAATAAAAAATTTATATTTCAATTTCTAGCATTATTTATTTATTTAATAATTATTATTTGTCATTAAATATATAGCTTTTTATTCATTAGTTATTTAAATTTAAATCAATTTAAAATTTACAAATAAAATTTATATCAAATTAAATTACATTAAAAATTTATTTGTGGGATATGGTGGATTTGTTGTCCAAAATTAACTCAAATTTACTCTCATCTTTATTTTTAGAATTCTTTTTTGTTAAATTTCATAAGTAATAATTCAATCAAATTCAATAAAAATAATTTTCTCATCCTATGTCTGTGAAATACTATGAATCCTTAATATTGAACAAAACATAGATAAAATCTTTTCTCTGTTTCTCAATTACTAATTGTTATAGTCTAAATTATTAAATCCTAATGTGTATGCCCCAAAAACATTTAACTTTATCTTAAGTAAACCATATAATTTTTCATTTTCAAGATACAATTTAATTTACTCTTTATCTTTTTTAATGGTACATATCATGAGTTCTTAAATATATTTATATTTTTTATTTATTTATTTTAGATTAATTAAAATTAAAGTTCATATAAAATTATAAATTAAATTATCAAAAAATTGTTAAAAAATAGTAATACACGTATTATGGTAAGTTTATATGTTTAATTTTTTTTTTATTTTTATGATAAATGTACATTTATTTGTTTAATGATTGCAATTGTTGATCATAATATTTCTAATCACTCTATGCAATCATGCCTTAACTTTACAATGCCTAAATGAATATTTACTTTATGAACATAATCTCATGTACCCTTGAATTGTTACTAAACTTAGTTTTTATTTTATCTTGTATAGATTGATTCTATACTACAACAAAATTAATTTCGGTTTATCCTTATATTTTTTATATTTAATTTCAAATATTTTGTGCTTAAGATATTTTTATGAAACAAAAGACAATATTGTTAAGAAACATTAATGTTGAAGAAAATAAATTATTTAACATACTATTGGTTGAGTTTTTTTATTTCCACAAGCAGGTTAAGAAATTAACGCATCACTCACTTTTTTTAAATAGTTTTTTTTAATATACTCTAAAGCCTAAAGGGTATATATCACGCTGCTAACTTTCTGATGCCTCAAAGATTCTCGAATATTCATTTTCGAAAAGACTCAAAACTTTTTGGATATCTATTTTCAAGAAGTCTTGAGTCTTCTCAAGAATGAATATCCAAAAAGCTTTATGTCTTCTCGGATATATATTTTCAAGAAGCTCAATTTCGCTTTTAATAATTGAAAACCTTAATCATGCGCTTATAAACCTATTTACTTAATCATGTGTACAAAATGAACTGAAATCGATGTTCTCAACATGTATGACATAAACTTATTCTTTCTCTTGAGCCTTCAGAAAACCTAGAATACCATTTTCTGGTTTTCTAGGTGAAAATGTATTCTTGGTTTTCTAGTCTTAAGACAAAAACTCCTTTATGCCCATTCATGCTTGAGAATTAACATGTCTCTTCCATTCGCACATATGATCAAGTAAGAAAGGGCACATCGAGGACTCATATGTGTGCATACAAGTTAGTCCAAGCTCGAACACCTTACAAAACATTGACTCTGACAATGTCATCAATAGATTGACAAATCTGACAATAAAGACTTTTAATATTTTGACCACCAAGATACTGGTGGCCTAAAGATTAGAGATCTCTATTGTCAAAATTAAACCATACCTTGAAGAAATCTTTAAAGATGTTTGGAGATCCTAGCACATCATATTTATCTATTTTAGTATTATTTATTTTAAAATTAAATGTATTTATTTTATTTAAATTAAAATTAAAATGTTATTAAGGGTTTATAATTAAATATATATTTAAACAAAATTTTATATATTTTCAAAAATGGATTTTCGAGAATGAATATAATTATCAAAAAATATAATTCTCGAAAATTAATTTTCAAGAATTAATTGCATTCTCGAAAATTCATTTTCAAGAATTATATTGCTTTCTCATAAATGGATTACCAAGAACACAATATAACTCTCAGAAATCTACTTTTGATGTTTATGAAGGTAAGGATGTATAAGCTATTGAAAGTATTTTTGTCTTTTACTGAAGATTAAAATTGGTATTTGCTACATGGTAATTTTTGGAAGAAAATTTTAAGGGTGTATAGAGAAAATTTTGGAGTGTATTTAGAAGGCTATTTTGGAGAACGATTTAGTTTTTTTACTTCTCAAATTTGCTCTTCAAGTTACTTTTAGGGGGCGTTTGGTTCGCAAAATCATAGATTCCAGGAGAAAAGTGTGATCTCCAAGAAAATGAGATACCCAGGGTTTTTTTTCATTTTCAAGGCATCTCGTGTTCAGATTCACTAGTTTGGTTAGGAAGAATCCACATATATTAAATCCAGGATAATTACTACAATCTTGTTGGAATAATTACTATAATCTCTAATTTTTATGAGGGGATTATTAAAGGTGTTTTTGGCCAAAAATGCTTTCAATAATCTTCTTCTTTTTTTTTTAGATTATTCAAGGTGTTTATGATCAGAAAATGTGCAAAGACGCCTCCAATAATCCCTTTATTTTTTTTTTTTTGGATTTTTCAAGGCATATCTAGCCAAAAATACTTTCAATAATCCCCTTTCAATATTTTTACTATTATTCAAGGAGTTTTTAGCCAATAATGCCTTGAATAACCTTATTCATTTTTTTGAAAAGGAACATTCAAGGTGTTTTTGCCTAGAAAATGCCTTAAATAATCCTTTACAAAAAATTGAATGAGGTTATGAAGGTGTTATTGGCCAAAAATACCTTACATATTCTCTTACAAAAAATTGAATAGGGTTATTCAAGGTGTTTCTGGCCAAAAACACCTTGAATAATCCCCTCTCAATTATTTTATGGATTATTCGAAGTGATTTTAGCCAGAAAACAACTTGAGTATTAGCTTACAAAAAATTGAATTGGGTTATTAAAGGTATTTCTGATAAAAAAATGCCTTTAATAATCCTTTCAATTTTTTACTAGGGAATTATTCAAGGCATTTTTGACGAAAAATGCCTTGAATAATCCCTTCTAATTTTTTTGGGGATTATTCAAGGTATTGTTGCACAGAAAATATCTTGAATAATCTTCCTCATTTTTTTAGGATTATTCAAAGTGTTTTTGACAAAAAATGCTTTCAATAATCCCTTCCAAATTTTTTATGGGATTATTCAAGGCATTTTTACCCAGCAAACGCCTTGAATAATTCTTTACAAAAAATTTAATGGGATTATTCAAGGCATTTTTTTTGGTAAAATGCCTTGAGTGATCATTTTTAAAATTCATTCTCCTTTTTTGAACTTTGAAAACCCAGCTAATATAATGAACGATAAACCCAAAGCTGCATTGTAACCAACCCCTAAACCATCAACCCATTTAGTTTGCATTTTTGTTTCTTCATCTCTCACGTCGCTAATGACCATCAACAACTCAACACCGTCATACCTCTCTTTATATTGGTATGTGTGTATTTTATCTTTGTGTTGTATTATTTATATTCTTTGATATAGGTATGTTTTTTATTCGTTCCTTACTATATATATAAATTTTTGTTTGCTTTTTATTCATTTAACCGTCAACTTAGTTGCCCAACCTCCTTTCATTGCATGTATGGTGTTTCTTTGTAGTTTGGCTTAAATATTGTGATTTGCTAAATGGTATTGCAAAAATTTTGTGTATTTTTTTACTCATCATTTGTTTTGCATGAAACTTTTATTTAAGGTGGGATTCACACTATGGCTTGTACCCATAAAATATTATTGGTTTGAAGATGTTTTACGTATATTGGTTTAGTAATTGTGGTATGATATTGGTTGTATTTTATTACTGTGTGAAATTTAAAGAGACAGTTTGGTGTATTTCGTAAAATTATGATCAAAATCACATGTATTATGAAATCTAAAAAATATATGTCTCATGCTACTGAACATGAAAAAGACACACCTGCAATGAAAAAAAAAAAAAGCAAGGGGATGAAATAAATAAATTCAAGTGACTGACACAAAAATTCACGTCGACTTCTTCAAAGTGGGTAGCCTGTGTATGATGGAGCAACCAAGTTGGCTAGTCACATTGGAGCGATCATTCGTAGTAGCATTTTTATTACGTACCAAAATTGACAACAAGTTTCTGATGATCTAAAGGATCATACATGGGAGTCTATTATGGTATGTTTATTCAAGTATTTCATAAAATTTGTTAAATGATCATTTAATTGAAATTCAATGTGTTCATACTAATTGTTTTAAATTTATTAGGAACGATTTAACATCCCAAATGAGTATAAAAAGCTTGTGCTGTAATCAGTTGGGAAAGCATTCGAGGACTTTAAAAAAAGATTGACAATGCAATATATCTTACCATTCATTGATAATAGTAATATATTGGCTTATCCTCTTCCGTCATATGCAGATGTTATTAGTTATCAAGATTGGACCTATTTTGTTCGAGACCGGTAATCAAAAGAATTCTTGGTATGCATACCTATTATGTTAATTGTTTATAAAATTTTATGTAATATATTCAATATCTTAATATGTAATTTACCTTATTTCTTTCTTTTCTAGAAAATCAAAGAACAACAAAAGAACATTCAAACCAAACAAGTATATCACCATCAGACATCGAGAAAGGGTTATGTAAATGTCAAGTATGATCTTGTAAGTATTCACACACTTGTTTTACACTCATAAATGAATATTTATGAACATTCGTTTAATAGATTTTGATTCTTATATATCAACCCTTTTATTTGGAAACATCTAGCTCTGGCACCGAAGTTTTTAAATGGGATGAGTGAAAACAAGGACTGATGCGGAATGATGGATTGTTTGGCAATGAAGCAACCGAAGAAATAACTAAATAGATTGTATGCATAACTGCTCATTTTATTATGTATAATTGGCTTTAAGCTTGTATGTATGACTATATACTTGTACAACTTTGTTGTTATGCCTTATCTTATTATTGTCTTTTAGAATGATTTTGCTACTAAATTTAAATATAGTGAACTACCAATAGGTTATGGTGAAGATCCCTTGCCTTTAGCATTAAGAGCGAAAGAAAGATATGGTTGAGTTTGTGGGATCGGTAGATTTGTGTTGCCATCAAAGTTCTTCAGTAATCAACCTAAAACCCCTTAAATGACAAATGCACAATATAAAGTAATCATTCAGCAACAACAAGAAAGATTTGATGACTGAGAACAATGCCTAAATAATCAACAGCAACGACTCGTAGCTTTAGAGGTGATTTTGGCAGCAATATAGCCTAACATGCTTAGAGAGAAGTCGGATAGCAACATCTAGCAAGGACAAGCTTCTGTTTCAAGTTAGCTAGCAAATTTCTCCTCTGGTATCAGCCATGGAGTATGATTTTGTTTATTCACTTAATATTTATTTGTATATTATATTTATTAATTTGGTTTTAATGCTTATATTTCATTATATATTGTAGCAGAATATTGGGATTCAAAGGATGACCCTTGCTGAGGTTGCTATTGATGCGTTATCTAATATACATTTGATCATTTATTCGAAGGAAACGTCATTACCGTTTAGTCGTAGGATGGATTATTTGATCATCCACCAGTTTCTTACATTAGAGGGCCTGAGATTGAGGCATTATGTACTTTGGATGAAATATCAGCTTCTAATATTGTTCCCTATATGAGGTTAACGTACAAATTTAAATATGCAAAATCAATATCTATTAATCTATATTATGGCATATTACTTACTAGTAATGTTTATTGTTATCGTGCAACTTCTTATATAGAGATGAAGGTAAAAAAATGACCCATAGATTCAAATTCGTTAACTCGAATCTGATTAGTGAGTAGAATGGCACTATCATTATTCGTGGCCGTCATGTGGGTCAATGCATGCAAAAACGGGGTAATTATTTTTTAGTGCCATATAACGCTGCATAAGTTATATTCATACAACTTCAATAAATCAACCTTACTCGAATCTAAGATGATGCCTAATTTGAATATATCATTTTTATTATTTTGCAATCATCATTGGTAGCTTATTATGATTGATATCAATTCCTTTATGCCATACTTATTTAACTCCGTTTAGCCAACAGCAAAGCCTAACCTTGATATTCATAATTTTATAAAGAGGTATTATATGTTATTATATTATATTGTGTTTCTTCATAATTACTTTTATTTTTGTATTAACAACTTTTTTCTATTCAATTTAGGAGAATGTCTACAATTGATAAGAAAGTAAAGATAAATAAGTGTTATTACTGGTAAATGTGAAATTTATTCTTTTATGTTGAGTTTGTTTAGATAAATATTTTTTAAACTTATTAAATTTATTTTTTAGGTACCTTGTCAACTAGGATATACTGAATGTGGATATTATGTCCTTCATTTTATGAGGGAGATAGTTTTATATGATTTTATAATCACACCATTCAAGGTTAGTATTAAGTCTATATAATACTAATATCTTCCAATAAAAAAAGCTAAATTATATTATCATTTATTAACATTTACTTTTGATTTTTTTTATAGTAGAGTGTAAAGGAAGCTTCACGAAAGACGAACTTAATAAAGTCCATAAAGAGTAGTCTAATTATGTATTATTGTTCGCTACACCTTGAGGTTGGAGAATGTTGACTGGGTGTAAATATATGCATTACATTGTTTATAATATTTTTAACATACCATATTGAATGGATAATTTTTAATTTTCGATTAGGGTGTTGGTTTAATATTATTGGTATATCTTTGTTTATATCAATTGGTAGCTTATACAAATACATATATATTGAGTACAATTATTTAAAAAAAGTACTTTTATATGGCAATATTATCAGTTATAAATTTGGATGTGTGGCGTAATATTGAAATACTACAATATTTATAATTTAAATTTCAAAATGTAATTTGTAGTATCACAAATATGTATTTGATTTACACAAGTACGAATCCGATATAAATAAACTCATGTTTAACAACGAAGTAGTGATTTGCATATTTACAACTTTTCATTTCCCGCCTTAATTAAATAAAAAGATTTCCAAAATTATACAATGAATATGTAAACAACATGTAGTACGATCTACATGTGTCCAAGAAGAAGAAAGTCAAATGATAAGTGATATGCATTACATTCGTTTAATTGTTTCCTAATGTAATTACTTCTAAATACAACTGGCATCATAAGAGAAAACTCAACTTTGTGATTTTCTTTCATCATATACTCATTAGCGGTGAGTTTTTTATCAGGTGTGAATTCGTTGAGTTGCATTATTTCATTAAAAAGTGACTTTTTTCTATTTATATGCTCCACTTCTAACTTAAAGTAATCTAAAATGTCCTCCCTAACATTCACAGCTCAATCATATAAAGCACCAATATTGCCAATCTGATGCACCAACCCAATGATTGCTCCATCATCATTCCTAACACATTTTTTGCCTGAAAACATCATCCTAGCATTGCTCAGAGCAACAGATACAATGTCATCTTCATCGTCTCCTCTTTCCTCATTTCCTTTGACATTGATATCAAACTCAGGAGAGTAGTAAGCATCCTCTTTAACATTTAATGATTCAATACATCAGCTGCTATTTTAGCTCATTGACTGGTTGTTCTATTAGATCCGAATATCAATATAAAATCATCAAAAAATGGTAACCCTCTAACATGTGGGTGTGACTGGCAAAGTTCAAACAAAGATGAATCGAATAAAAACCATTGAAAAAAATGTAAAAAAGATATATAAGTCATAATATCATCTAAAAAAACTTACTCGAATCCACTCATCAAATATTTCTTTCTCAACTGTGATACATTTTTCTTAAACATTCCACCCAAATCCATTAGAATTTTTCGTATCACAAATTACATGATATTGTCTCTTGAGTAGCTTAACCTTGGATTCAATGTAGGTTGGCTTTAAGTTATGAAGTAAGAATGACTTACTTCAGCATTTGTTCAATATAACCTAGATATCCGACGTGAATGTCCCATTATTTGCTCTTCATCTAAGATCATCAGCCAAAGAATGTAGGTATTAAACCAAATGCGAATCCTCTTTTCTATTCCATGAGTGGTTACCAAGGCCAAAACTATCCAATCATTTTCTGGATGTGCGTCGAACAAATTGCAATGGATTGTCATGCAATGAAGACATTTCAATTCTTAATCATATGGTTAGACATTTTGAAACAATATCAATATAGTAAATAAAAAACAATCAAGGGACGAAATAAATGAATACACATGAAAAAAAAAGTAATGTGTTCTCCAAATTGTAATATTCATTGGACAATATCAATGGTACATAAAATAAAACCTATTTGGGCAAACAAATAACAAAATACAAACATATCTATAATATTATTATCCCTTAGATTGCAACTAATGGGTGAACATATCATTAGGTAGATTACCTCTAAACTAAGTCCACAAATCATATGGCTTAACATCACTAATCAAATGTTAATTATCAGATTCATCTAGTTGTGAAATATTTCATTCGGCAACATCCATTTCAATAAGATCAAAAACCATCTCAAACCTAATAAAATTACGAAGAAGGCAACAAGTAGAAATGATTCTACAGTACATCTTAATTGAATAAAATAACTTCTCCTTTAAAATTGCTCATCTATATTTCAATATACCAAAACATCTCTCAATACAATTTCTTGCTTAAGAGTGTTTCATGCTGAAGTATTCCTGTGGGGTTATCGGTTAGAATCTTACCCTCAAATCACTAATCGTTGACCTTTATAAAATGCCAAGAATCCTTCCCTATTTGTATATCTGGTATCACACAAATGGTAATTACTTGTGAGAATGATCAACAACATTACTAATATGAAAATATGCAACGTTGTTGTTGACATTACATGAACATAATACAAATAATACCTTGTGGGATCCTCAACCCATTCCTATATGTAATGGCATCCCTTAACACTCTACCATCTGCTACAAAACCTTTCCATCCCGATATAATAAATATAATTGCATATCTAGGGTGCAAACATTAAGGACATTAGAAGTAATTTCATTTTTTTTTATCCTGTATCTAGGTCGATCAACTGCGTCAACATTGACTTTAATGTATGTCTCATCTAAGGCACCCAAACCTTTTTCTATTTTAAGCAAATGACATAATTTTGTAAAAGCTCTCCCATCCATTCTAATATGATCTACACACTGTATATCGCTCTCAAAGACCATTGCATTTAACTCTTTAATATGTAGGTTATCATAAGATGTTCTACCATAAAATAGTCTACGTCATTTTTTTACATTAATATTTAATAAAGTTATAGCAACAAAACATAACAAATGCAACAAAGTCTCCATTTGGTTCAATTGTATCATAAACAATGTAGCTAATTGCATCTTTCTTAGTAAAAAACCAGCCATAACTATTTAGAAGAAATAATTTTATTAAAAAAGTTGAAAACATAATGGAAAGCAAATCTTGGCATATGGTGGATGGAATCCCCCCACATCATCAAATAAAATATAAATCACAAACAAAACATTGAAACATTGGAAGGAGCTAAAATAATTTAACCATAAAACATATAATATATCTTAAATGCCTTTAATCTAGAGCTAAACATCATCTAAAAAAGGAAAAATAAGTTCATTGGAAGGCAACATGGATTACACACTATCAATAAGAAAGCATACACATCGTTTTGTGTAAAACCTGAAGATAAACTGAATAGGACGAAAATTAAATGATGGATGAGGAAAATAAAGTTTTTTCAAAGAGAAAAGTAAATGTTATGAGCCGAGATCTATTGAAATATAAATTTCAATTGTATTTGTAATTGAAACATGAAGAAGACATATTTGATAACTATATTCTCTTCTACTTCACGATTAGATGCTAGAATGTTCATATTATCAAAACACGGTCATCGAGAGGGAAAACAAAATTTTAATATGGGAATATTGAAGGTAGTTGTAGGAAGAAACACCTCAATTGATAACCAATAAAGGCATTTTTCCATACAAAAGCCTTAATCATTTATTTATAGGCATCTCTAAAGAAAAATCATGTCATAACACTCTGATCTACAAACATAAAAAAGAATAGTTTTTAAATAATGATCATTTAAGGTGTTTTTGGCCAAAAATGCCTCCAATAACCTCCATCCTAGAAAATGCTTTGAATAATCCCTAATAAAAAATTAGAGAGGATTATTCAAGGCATTTTTGGTCAAAAACACCTTGAATAATCCCCTAATAAAAACTAAAGATGATTATTGAAGGCATTTTAAGTCATAAATGCCTTGAATAACCCCACTCAATTTTATGAGTAGATTATTCAAGGCATTTTCTAGGAAAAAAAGGTCTTGAATAATCCTCAATACAAAATTGAAAGAGATTAATCAAGGCATTCTTGGCAAAAAATGCCTTGAATAATCACCTTATAAAAATTGAAAGGGATTATTGAAGGTATTTTTGACCAAAAATGCCTTCAATAACCCTATTAAATTTTATGAGGGGATTATTTAAGGCATTTTATGGGCAAAAATGCATTGAATAATTCCTAAATTTCAAAATTTTTTTAGAGATTTTTCAAGGCATTTTTGTCCTAAAATGCCTTAAATAATCACCTCATAAAAATTGAAGTGGATTATTGAAGATATTTTTGGCCAGAAATGCATTGAATAACCTCCATTAAATTTTTTGTTCTGGGGATTATTCAAGGCGTTTTTGGGCAAAAATACCTTGATAATCTACTAAAAAAAATGGAAGGGGATTATTGAAGGCATTTTTGGTAAAAAATACTTTGAATAATCCCTTACAAAAAATTTAATAGAGGTTATTCAAGGCGTTTCTAGCCAAAAACACCTTCAATAATCTCTTCATAAAAATTTTTGGAGATTATTTAAGGCGTTTTTTGCTAGAAACGCCTTGAATTCAATTTTTTGTAAGGGATTATTGAATGTGTTTTTCATGCCAAACATCATATATAAACCAAATATTGTACCATAATAAACCTACAATTAACTTGCATCCATTTTCAGATATGCTTTTCAAAATGGTAACGGCTATTTCACAATTTTTTAGTCAGGTCAAATTTGAAAATAATGCTACTTTTCCTTTCAGAATCCTAGAATACCACAAGGAGAGGTGGGTTTTTTATTCTAGGACTTTGGGTACTATTGAGAATATGTTAGATTTCCCCAAAATCAAATTACTCTGAACCAAACGTTGGAATCAAATACCTAATAGTAAAATTCTGAGGGAAAATGAGTGAATTCTCTCAAACCCAACGCCCCCTTATCACATTGCATACGTGTACAATAAATTTGGTTTGGAGACAGTTTTAATATTAAGTTTTAGATTATAGACGAAGAAAGTTTTTAGTGAATAGATAATTTTTGTCAACTGTTTGAATCATTCTTACTTCTATATTTACAGGGAACTTAATCAATGTGTTGATTTGTTTAACCAATTTCTCTATTTATTGAATTTATATCTTTAAAACTCAATATGTATCATTTTTAATTTTTTACAAGTAAAAGAACATTTTACGAAAAGGTTAGAATTCATTTGAAATGAAAGTAACACTTATAACTAAAAATTATCAAATTTGAACTATAGCATTTGAATGCTCTTGGAGGCATTCAAATTCCCTTTTATAATTTTGTTTTAAGTCATTTTTTTATCATAAAATTTGACTGCACAGTCGAAAGCATTCGAATGCTTTAGTATAAAATCATGTCAAAAGACTTTTCAAATATGACATTCGAATCCCTTTAATCAAACATTCGAATCTTTTAGTATAAAAACATTTCATAACTTAATTTTTATTTTCGATTGATTCTTTCATGTTTTAATTCTAAACTTTCATATTTCTGCCGTTGAGACAGTATTAGTTGAGGTGTCTTCTCTCTTTATTTTGGTAGTTAATAATTAATGTTTATTATCATGAAATGAAAAAGGAAAGCTACATAAGATCAATTGATGAAATGGCTAAATTTGATCATTAAACAGTTTGATCTGTCAAGTGCTCAGAAATAACCAAGAAAATCCGATTCTACCACAATTAAGGATTTCTTTCCTCACAAAACAATGAAAAAAATCACCTTAAATAGCTTTGTCTTCCTGGGTTCGGCACAAAAATTGTTGTAATCCATCACTTTACGAACCATGGTAAGAAATAAAAACTCCAAATTTCAACTGAGGCCACTTTAATCTAACTCCTAATTTACTAATGGAAAATCCTTTGTTTTTTTTTGTTCAGGATCCATCATCAATTGCATATGTTATTTGCCTGGTCTCACTGATCACAATTTGTATTACTGCAAAAGCACAGCGAAATGTGTTCAACGTTCTAAGTTATGGAGCTGCTGGCAATGGCCTTACTGATGATTCCTTAGTAAAATTTTCTACTTTTCAGCCTGTGAAATCTTATATTTGCAGATATGTATGAGTTGTTCCATATTATTAGTACTGATTACTACTAATTTTCTAATTTTTTTGGACGCAGGCGTTCATGAAGGCATGGAAGGACACATGTAGTGCTGCAGCAGGCACTCCTACCTTGATTATTCCCAAAGGAAAAATATTTTTGGTGCATCAGATTACATTCACAGGCCCCTGCAAGTCTAATAAAATAAATGTCAAAGTACGATTAAATTAACAAAATTAAGAATCTGAAGCTTATCTGGTTGGTTCATAGTTCATACAGCTATCATTATGAGGAGGCAATCAGCATGTGTAGAGTTCAATTTTCAATACCTGCAATCCCTTTCATGTCATCCGTCTATAGCTTCCTTTGTATCAAAAAATTAATAAAATTAATAGCACTCCAAAAGCTTTCCTACTTCCTAGTAATACATCAGTAAATTGGCATGTGAGATATAATCAAATTTGGATCATAACTCATGAGAATAGATAATATGATCTTCAATTCTCCAGGATTCTTATTCTTCCGCAATCTAAATTTCTGTTGCAGCTATCAGGAACTATTATCGCACCCAATGGTCCTGATCAGTGGAAGGCAGCCGATCTGTCAACATGGTTAGCATTTCAGGGTGTAAACGGTCTAACTATTGATGGACTTGGGATGATAGATGGACGTGGCAAAGGCTGGTGGGATCGCTCATGCAAATTTCATCGTGGTCAGCAGGTATACTGCAACATCAAAATCGCAGAAAACACAACCAAACTTAAACTTGTGAAGTTCCATACTTCCAGTCATTTTAATTCCTTTTCTTTTTTCCTGCTTTTTCCTGATTCCATTTCTGACTGTTGAACTTCTCCGCAGGGGTGTATCACACTAGCACCAACGGTAAGTACGTTGAGAGGATTAGGTCCAGGCAAAACTCGAATCCAGAATTTATTACTACAACTCTAGCTGTCATTATCTGCCTAGTTATTGTAGAGAAGGCAGGTTAGTATATTACTATATTATGCTTTGCTGCAGGTACTTAAATTTGAGAATTGCAACAATATTCACATGAGCAACATTAAGTTTCACAACAGCCCCCAAACACACGTACTGATCTTGGGATGCCAAAATGTTGATTTTGGATTCTTGACCATACAAGCTCCTGGAACAAGCCCCAACACTGACGGAATACACATTCAGGTTGCTCGTAATGTGTCCATTCACAATTCACAATTTGCTGATGGTGAGTTGATTGCTTTATGTAAATGCTTTTGATTTAACGTTTTGCATTTGAGAACAGCAAAGGAAAAGAATTACTACAGAGAATTCACCACATTCTACAATGGAAAAATGGCATACATGGTGTTTCAAACTCAATGTAGGACACTGTCTGTTGGTATCCGAAGCGCCTCAAGGACTTTTCTCTATTGATAGATTGGAATCTAATTCCCTGGTGTTTACTTTATAAATGCATTTGACAAACACTAAGCTAGGTAGTAATTGAATGAGTGCATGACTGTCAAGTTGATGATTAACGGCTTCATTGTTGATGAGCAGGTGATGATTGTATCTCCATTGGTGATAGGACTTCCGACATCTCCATCACTGACATTAGTTGTGGCCCTGGTCATGGTGTGAGGTAAGCAAATTTTTTGTTCAGTCCTTGATGTCACTGGGGATTAAATCGATCATTGGAACAAGCCGAACACTCCTAATTTTAATGCCTAACAGCATTGGAAGCCTAGGCAGGGGCGGAGCGGACGTTCAAGTAAATAATATTAATGTGAGGCGAGTAAACTTCCGAGGGACAACTAATGGGGTACGAATCAAGACATGGCAGGTATGAATTTTGAAAAATAAAAAAGGAAAAGAACAAAACCTGTTGACCAACTAAATTCTTGAGTTAAATTTGTATTTGTTTTGCAGGGAGGCAGAGGTATAGTTCGAAACGTATCTTTCTCAAGCATAAACTTCCAGGCAGTGGCAAATCCAATCATCATTGATCAGTTCTACTGTGATATTCCAAATTCGTGTAGGAAATCGGTAAGACACATACAGAAGCCTTTAGAACAACTAAAAGCATTACAATTTACATGTACGGAGCTTGTTTTATTGTTTGAATTTATACTTTGAATTTTGACAGAACACTGCAGTTCATATTAGCGGTGTACGATTCTCTCAATTGTTTGGGACATCAAAGACAAAAGTGGGTATCAATCTCAATTGCAGCAGTAATGTTCCATGTACCGGCATTACATTAGAGGACATTCATTTGGCATCGGCAACTTCAGACAGCCAATTGATTTCTAGCTGCAACAACGCCTTTGGACTGAATAGAGGAATTATAGATCCCAAATCCTGCCTCCGGAAAATAATTTGAGAGACAATATGATTGTACATTCAAATTTCCTTCTAAAAATAAAAACAGAAATAAAATGTCAAAATTCAATTTTATTAAATAAAATAATGGATACAAATTTCTATATGATCTTTTTTATGGAAGAAAATAATCTTCTGATTCGATCTTATCAAAAACAGAAACGATAATATCTAATGAAATGATTGGCAAATCTTCAAACCAACGTTTTGTGATAGAAAACAAGCTTGTGATTTTTGTGAACAAAAGCTTGATCACGAACTGGCAAAAATAAGCAGATCTTTAAAGAAATGACCAAAGCCTTATGATTTCTTGGCTGGTTATTGAATTTCAGACAGCTTGAGCAATCTTCAAAGATTGACCAGCAAATCTTGAATGTGTGAGAATAAGGCTAGAGTGTTTCTTCTTTGCATTGATCTCCAGATGAGTTAGAAGAACTCTCTGTTTATAATGCTAGGTGTGATATAATGTGAGAGAGTTCTAAAATTAACTTAATCATTTTGATTTTTTCTGTAATAATTTTAAATTAATTAAAGATAATGAAGATGACTCATAGAATTTAATTAGGTGATCTACGAGTCCTTAATTTTGATTAGTCTAACTTATGTTTTTATCCAGATATACCAAGTAATTTTAATAAATATTCAACCAATTTATTTAACTAATTAAATATTTTCTTTAATTGACTTAAATATTTTCATCAAATTTTCAATGTCTATGATGGTTAATTTATATAGAGCAAGCCTGGATTTTTGTCATCCACGTAACCTGTATTAACCTTTTGAAAGTATTGGCAAATTGGTTGGTGGAATTCTTTGGTAATCAAATTTTTAGCTTACGCAAGGTTCAACCTTGTAATCTCTGCACTTCTTAAGCTCCTCGAAATTATGGAAAGATTTAAATGAAATTCCTTAGGTGATTTTAGTGAAATTTTTTATTAGAAACAGTTAAATAAAAATGCAAGTTAAAAATCAAATTGATAGATTAAGTGATCTCATTATATAAATAAAGTGTGTAAAATTTGAAAAAAATTTGATATATATTTTTGGATAGACATTTTAAAAAAAATATTGATAAAATTTTTATTGTTAAATAAATATCAATCAAATTTAAATTATAAATAACCTTTTTAATTTTTTTTTTTACATATTATTGATATCTACATTAAACTCTATTAATATATTGGTTTCGATTTGTTATTAAATCATTTAAAAAAAATTCCATAAATTTTTCTAAAAAATTTCATATAAAATTTGTCGATCCGAATAAAGCTAAGTTCACTTATCAAAGGTTGGCTTAAAAGTCCAAAATTGAGGCATCGTACTAAATTCGTAAGAAGCATGTTACTTTAACAAAGTTTTCATAATCGAATAACAGGATGATTGTATCTCTAGATTGGAGATTACCTTTCAAACATTAATGTGAGAAATTGTTTTTATGATTTATGATTGAGAAATTTAAATACAAATATGGACCGACAAATTAATGTAACTAATGTCTAAAATTATCTTTAAATTGATGTTTTGAAAATCAAAATAATTTTTTTTTGTATATAAAAAATTAAAGATTTAAAAGAAATTAAAAAAAAAATTTACAAGTATTGAGTGTTAGATATCAATTTTATTAAAAATCATTTAAAAAAATAATGAATCAATATGACATCTTAGTTTGTTAAATTTAAATTAGGAGAGCTGAAAATTATGGCAGTTAAGTAGTTATACTTAAAGAAAAATAAATCAAGCAAACATAGAGATATTTTATTACTGAACATTTTTTAATTAATTTTTATTTGATTAGATTTATTCGTAAAATTTGATAACCTTAACCCTTTTTAAATGGGTCAACTTTGGAATTATACATTAAAAAAAAAAACATATCTAAACTTCAAATTACAATACCTGTAATCACTTCTTATATTCTCATGTAAGGGTCTCTTTTGTAATATATATATATATATATATATATATATATATATATCATCTATCATTTATATATAAAAGTATTAACTCTAAAAATATTAAAAGTAAATGACATAATACCTTTATGAATTTTAAGAAATAACAAATTTACTTTTAAATTTATAGTATTTTTATTTATTTAATAAAGATTATTTGTCATTAAATATATAACTTTTATTAGTTAGTTATATAAATTTAAATCTAAAAGTGTTAAAAATGAATAACATAAATACCTTTATAAATTTTAAAAAATAACAAATTTATATTTCATTTTCTAGCATTATTTATTTATTTATTTAGTAAT
The DNA here is from genome assembly GCF_047325235.1 of Durio zibethinus. Lineage (NCBI taxonomy): Eukaryota > Viridiplantae > Streptophyta > Magnoliopsida > Malvales > Malvaceae > Durio > Durio zibethinus. The sequence goes on along the minus strand of NC_143169.1, from coordinate 2,113,304 downwards.
TATTATTTGTCATTAAATATATAGCTTTTTATTCGTTAGTTATTTAAATTTAAATCAATTAAAAATTTACAAATAAAAATTATATCAAATTAAACTACATTAAAAATTTATTTGTCGGATATGGTGGATCTGTTGTCCAAAATTAGCTCAAATTTACTCTCATCTTTATTTAAATTTTTTTTTTGTTAAATTTCATAAGTAATAATTCAATCAAATTCATACAAAATATTTTTCTCATCCTATGGCTGTGGCATACTATGAGTTCATGCTATTGAACAAAACATAGACAAAGTCTTTTCTTTGTTTCTCAATTACTAATTGTTTTAGTCTAAATTATTAGATCATAATGTGTATGCCCTCAAAACATTTAACTTTATCTTAAATAAATTAAAGCATATAATTTTTTATTTTCAAGATACAATCTAATTTACTCTTTATATTCTTTAATGGTACATATCATGAGTCCTTAAATATATTTATATTTTTTATTTATTTATTTAGATTAATTAAAATTAAAGTTCATATAAAATTATAAATTAAATTATAAAAAATTGTTAAAAAAGAGTAATACACGTATTGTGGTAAGTTTATTTGTTTGATTTTTTTTATTTTTATGATAAATATACATTTATTTGTTTAATGATTACAATGGTTGATTATAATATTTATAATCACTCTATGCAATTACAACTTAACCTTACAATGCCTAAATGAATTTTTACTTTATGAACATAATCTCATGTACCCTTGAATGTTACTAAACTTAGTTTGTATTTTATCTTCTATAGATTGATTCTATACTACACAAAAATTAATTTCAGTCTATCCTTATTTTTTTATATTTAATTTCAAATATTTAGTGCTTAAGATATTTTTATGAAACAAAAGACAATATTGTTAAGAAACATTAATCTTGAAGAAAAGAAATTATTTAATATACTGTTAGTTGAGTTTTTTTATCTCCACAAGTGAGTTAAGAAATTAACACATCATTCACTTTTTTTTTGAAATAGCCTTTTTTACTATACTCTAAAGCTTAAAGGGTATATATCACGCTACTAACTTTCTGATGCCTTAAAGATTCTTGAATATTTATTTTCGAAAAGATTCAACTTTTTGGATATCTATTTTTGATAAGCCTTGAGTCTTCTCAAAAATGAATATGCAAGAAGCTTTGAGTCTTCTCGGATATCTATCTTCAATAAGCTCAATTTTGCTTTTAATAATTGAAAACCTTAATCATGCGCTTATGAACCAATTTACTTGATCATGTGTACAAATTGAACTGAAATGAATGTTCTCAACATGTATGACATAAACTTATTCTTTTTCTTGAGCCTCCAAAAAACTAAGAATACCATTTTCTGGTTTTGTATGGGTAAAAATATGTTCTTGGTCTTCTAGTCTTAAGAGAAAAACACCTTTATGCCTATGCATGCTTGAAAATTAACATATCTTTTCCATTCGCACGTATGACCAAGTAAGAATGGGCACATCGATGACTCATATGTGTGCATACATCTTAGTCCGAGCTTGAACACCCTATAGAACATTGACTCTAACAATGTCATCAACAAATTAACATATTTGACAATAAAAACTTTTAATATTTCGATCACCAAGATACTGGTGGCCTAAAGATTAAAGATCCTTATTATCAAGATTAAGCCATACCTCAGAGAAATCATTAAAGACGTTTGGAGATTCTAGCACATCAAATTTATTTATTTTAAAATTAAATGTATTTATTTTATTTAAATTTAAATTAAATGTTATTAAAGGTTTATAACTAAATATATATTTAAACAAAATTTTATATATTTTCAAAAATAGATTTTTGAGAATGAAATATAATTATTAAAAAATATAATTCTCGAAAATTGATTTTCAAGAATTATATTGCATTCTAGAAAATTCATTTCTGAGAATTATATTGCTTTCTCAGAATTGGATTACCAAGAATACAATATAACTCTCAAAAATCTATTTCTGATGTTTACGAAGGTGGTTTTAAGGTGTGTAAGCTATTGAAAATATTTTTATCATTTACTAAAGATTAGAATTGGTATTTGCTATATGGTTATTTTTGGAAGAAAATTTTAAGGATGTATAGAGAAAATTTTAGAAAGTATTTAGAAGGCCTTTTTAGAGAAAGATTTAGTTTCTTTTACTTCCCAAATTTACTCTTCAAGTTACTTTTAGGGGGCATTTGGTTTGTGAAATCGTAGATTTCATGAGATAATATGATCTCCTAGAAATGCGATACCTAGGGTTTTCTTCCATTTTCAAGGCATCCCGTATTCAGATTCACTTGTTTGATTAAGAAGAATCCACATATATTAAATCCTAGATAATTACTACAATATCCTTGGAATAATTACTATAATATCTGATTTTTATGAGGGGAACGCCTTTAATAATCACCTTCAATAATTTCCTCCCATTTTTATGAAGGGATTATTCAAGGTGTTTTTGATAAAAAAATGCCTTCAATAATCATTTTCAATTTTATAGAGGGGATTATTAATGGTGTTTTGGCCAAAAACGCCTTCAATATTTCCTTTTCATTTTTATGAAAGGATGATTTAAGGTGTTTTTTACCAAAAACACCTTGAATAATCCTCTTCAGTTTTTTAGAAGGGAATATTAAAGGTGTTTTTTTTTTTTTTTGCTAAAAACACATTCATTAATTATCTCATAAAAATGGGAGGTGATTATTGATGGCGTTTTTAGCTAAAAATCCTTCAATAATCCTCTCCCCTTTTTTTTGGATTATTCAAGGTATTTTTGATCAGAAAATATCTTAAATATTTTCTTACAAAAAATTGAATGAGGTTATTCAAGGCATTTCTAGCCAAAAACACTTTCAATAATCCCCTTCAATATTTTTACTAAGGGATTATTCAAGGAGTTTTTGACCAATAACGCCTTGAATAACCTCATTCATTTTTTTATAAAGGAATATTCAAGGCATTTTTGCCTAGAAAATACCTTGAATAATCCTTTACAAAAAATTGATTGGGGTTATTGAAGGCGTTGTTGGTTAAAAACACCTTAAATATTCCCTTACAAAAAATTGAATAGGGTTATTCAAGGTATTTCTGGCCAAAAACACCTTAAATAATCCCCTCTCAATTATTTTATGGATTATTTGAGACGTTTTTTGCCAGAAAATGTCTTGAATATTTCTTTACAAAAAATTGAATTAGGTTATTTAAGGCATTTCTAGCCAAAAATATCTTTAATAATCCCTTCAATTTTTTAACTAGGGGATTTTTCAAGGCATGTTTTGACAAAAAATGCCTTCAATAATCCATTCCAATTTTTTTGGGCATTATTCAAGGCATTGTTACCTAGAAAATGCCTTGAATAATCCTCCCCATTTTTTTTAGGATTATTCAAAGCGTATTTAGCTAAAAATGCTATGAATAATTCCCTTCAAATTTTTTTATAGGATTATTCAAGATATTTTTACATTTTTACCCAGCAAACACCTTGAATAATCCCTTACAATAAATTTAATGGGATTACTCAAGGTATTTTTTTTGGGTAAAATGCCTTGAGTGATCATTTTTAAAATTCATTCTCCTTTTTTGAACTTTGAAAACCTAAACAGCTAATACAATGAACGATAAACCCAAAGCTGCATTGCAACCAACCCTTAAACCATCAACCCATTTAGTTTGCATTTTGGTTTCTTTAACTCTCTCGTTGCTATCAACCATCAATAACTCAATGTTGTCACACCTTTTTTTATACCGATATGTGCATATTTTATCTTTGTGATGTATTATTTATATTCTTTAATATAGGTATGTTGTGTATTTGCTCCTTACTATATATATATATATAAATTTTTCTTTGCTTTTTATTCATTCAACCATCAATTTAGTCGCCCAACCTCCTTTCATTGCATGTATGATGTTTCTTTGTAGTTTGGCTTAAATATTGTGGTTTGCTGAATGGTATTGTGAAAATTTTGTGTATATTTTTTACTCATCATTTGTTTTGCATGAAACTTTTATTTAAGGTAGGATTCACAGTATGGCTTGTACTCATAAAATATTATTGGTTTAAGGATGTTTTACGTATATTGGTTTAGTAATTGTAGTATGATATTGGTTGTATTTTATTACTGTGTGAAATTTAGAGAGATAGTTTAGTGTATTTCGTATAATTATGATCAAAATCATAGGTATTATGAAATCTGAAGAACATATGTCTCCTACTACTGAACATGAAAAAGACACACTTGTAGTGAAAAAAAGAAAAGCAAGGGAATGAAATAAATAAATTCAAGCGACCGACACAAAAATTCACTTCGACTTCAATCAAAGTAGGCAGCCTGTATATAATGGAGCTACCAAGTTGGCTAATCACATTAGGGCGGTCATCCATGATAGCATTTCTATTACATACCATAATTGGTGATGAGTTTCTGATAATCCAAAAGATCGTACATGAGAGTCTATTGTGGTATGTTTATTCAAGTATTTCATAAAATTTGTTAAATGATCATTTAATTAAAAGTCAATGTATTCATAGTAATTGCTTTAAATTTACTAAGAACGGTTTGACGTCCCAAATGAGCATAAAAAGCTTGTGTTGTAATTGGTTGGGAAAGTATTTAGAGACTTTAAAAGAAGATTGACAACCTAATATTTTACCATTTGTTGATAATAGTGATATGTTAGCTGATCCTCTTCCTTCATATATAGATGTTATTAGTTATTAAGAATGGACCCATTTTGTTTGAGATTGACTATCAAAAGAATTCTTGGTATGCATACCCATTATGTTAATTGTTTATAAGATTTTATGTAATATATTCAATATCTTAATATATGATTTACCTTATTTCTTTCTTTTCTAGAAAATCAAAAAACAACAAAAGAACATTTGGACCAAATAAGTATATCACCATCGGACATCGAGAAAGAGTTATGTAAATGTCAAGTATGATCTTATAATTATTCACACACTTGTTTTATACTCATAAATGAATATTTATGAACATTCATTTAATAGATTTTGATTCTTATATACCAACCCTTTTATTTGGAATCATCTAGCTCTGCCACCGAAGTTTCTAAATAAGATGTGTGCAAATAAGGATATATGCGGAAAGATAGATCGTTTGCAAATAAAGTAACCAAAAAAAATGGCTAAAAAGATTGTATGTATAACTATTCATTTTATCACGTATAATTGGCTTTGAGCTATATGTCTGACTATATACTTGTATAAATTTGTTGTCATGCCTCATCTTATTATTGTCTTTCAGGATGATTTTGCTACTAAATTTAAATTCGGTGAACTACTAATCGGTTATGGTGAAGATTTTTTGTCTTTAGCATTATGAGTGAAAGAAAGATATGGTCAAGTTCATGGGGTTGGTAGATTTATGTTGCCATCAAAGTTCTTCAGTAATCAACCCAAAACTCCTTAAATGACAAATGCACAATATAAAGCAATCATTCAGCAATAATAGCAAAGATTTGATGACCAAGAGCAACAATTGAATAATCAACAGCAACAACTCATAGCTTTGGAGGTGATGTTGGTGTAATGCAGCCAATATGCCTGGAGAGAACTCGAATAGCAACATCCAGCAAAGCCAAGCTTCTATTTCAATTCAGCTAGCAAATTTTTCCTCTGGTATCAGCTATGGAGTATAATTTTATTTATTCACTTAATATTTATTTGTATATTATATTTATTGATTTGGTTTTAATACTTATATTTCATTATATATTATAGCAAAATGTTGGGACTCAAAGGATGACCCTTGCTAAAGTTGCCATTGATGCATTATCTAATTATGCTTTTGATCATTTATCTGGAGGAAACATCATTACCATTGAGTTCAAGGATGGATTATTTGATCATCCATCAGTTTCTTACATTCGGGGGGCCTGAGATTGAGGCATTTTGTACCCTTGATAAAATATTAGCTTTTGATATTGTTGGCTATATGAGGTTAGCTTACAAATTTAAATATACAAAGTCAATATCTATTAATCTATATTAGGGTATATTACTTGCTAGTAATGTTCATTATTATCTTGTAGCTTCCTTTACAGAAATCAAGGTAAGACAAATGACCCATAGATTCAGATTTGTTAACTCGAATCTGATTAGTGAGCATAGTGGCATTGCCATTATTTTTGGTCATCATATGGGTCAATGCAAGCAAAAATGGGCCGACTGTTTTTTAGAGCTTTTATAATACTACGTAAGTTATATTCATACAACTTCAATAAGCCAACCTTACATGAATCTAAGATGATACCTAATTTGAGTATATCATTTTTATTATTTTATAGTCGTCATTGGCAACTTATTGTGATTAGTACCAATTCCTTTATGCCATACTTATTTAACTCCGTTCAACCAATGGTGAAGCTTAACCCTGATATTCATAATTTTATAAAGAGGTATTACATGTTATTATATTATATTGTGTTTCTTCATAATTACTTTTATTTTTGTATTAACAACTTTTTTTCTGTTCAATTTAGGGGAATGTCTACAGTTGATAAGAAAGTAAAGATAAAATGGGTGTCATTACTAGTAAATGTGAAATTTATTCTTTTATGCTGAGTTTGTTTAGATAAATGTTTCCTAAACTTACTAAATTTATTTTTCAAGTACTTCGTCAACCAGGATATACTAAATGTGGATATTATGTCCTTCGTTTTATGAAGGAGATAGTTTTATATGATTTTATGATCACACCATGCAAGGTTAGTATTAAGTCCATACAATACTAATATCTTCCAATAAAAAAAGTTAAATTATGTTATCGTTTATTAACATTTACTTTTGATTTTTTTTTTATAGTGGGAGTGTAAATGAAGCTTCATAAAAGTCAAACTTGATGATGTCCATAAAGAGTGGTTTGATTATGTATTATCGTTCGCTATACCTTGAGGTTGGAGAATGTTGATTAGGTGTAAATATATGCATTATATTATTTATAATGTTTTTAACATGTCATGTTGAATGAATAATTTTTAATTTTTGATTGAGGTATTGGTTTAATATTATTGGTATATCTTTGTTTATATCAATTCGTAGCTTATACGAATAGACATATATTGAGTATGATTATTTAAAAAATTTATTTTTATATGGTAGCGCTATCAATTATAAATCCGGATGTGTGGCGTAATATTGAAATACTACAATGTTCAGAATTTAAATTTCAAAATGTAATTCATAGTATTACAAATATGTATTTGATTCACACAAGTATAAATCTGATATAAATAAACCCATGTTTAATAATGAAGTAGTGATTTGCATATTTACAACCTTCTATTTCTTGCCTTAATTAAATAAAAAGGTTTTGCAAAATTATACAACAAATTTGTAAACAACATGTAGTGTGATCTACATGTGTCCAAGAAAAGGAAAGTCAAATGATAGGCGATATGTATTACATTTGTTTAATTGCTTTCTAATGTAATTACTTTTAAATGCAGTTGGCATCGTAAAGGAAAACTCAACTTTGTGATTTTCTTTCATCATATACTCACCAACGGCTAGTATTTCATCAGGTGTGAATTTGTTGAGTTGCATTATTTCATTGAAAGTGACTTTTTTCTATTTGTATGCACTACTTCTAACTTAAAGTAAACTAAAATGTCCTCTATAACATTCACAGGCCAATCATATAAAGCATCAATATTGCCAATCTGATGCACCAACCCAACTACTACTCCATCATTGCTCCTAGCATGCTTTTTACCTAACAACGTCATCCTAACGTTGCTCTGAGCAGCAGATACAATGTCATCTTCATCATCTCCTCTCTCATCATTTCTTTCAACATTGATATCAAACTCAGGAGAGTAGTAAGCATCTTCATTAGCATTTAATGATTCAATTGCATTAGCTGCCATTTTAGCTTGTTGACTAGTTAGTTGCTCTATCAGATCTGAATATAAATCATTAAAAAATGGGAAAGATTTGTTCCATAACCCTCTAGCATGTGGGTGTGATTGGCAAAGTTCAAAAAAAGATGAATCGAATAAAAACCATTGAAAAAAAAACGTAAAAAAGATATATAAGCCATAATATCATCTAAAAAAACTTACCCAAACCCACTCATCAAATATTTTCTCAGCTATGATACATTTTTCTTGATCATTCCACCCAAATTCATTAGAAATTTTCATATAACAAATTGCATGATATTGTCTCTTAAGCAGCTTAACCTTGGATTCAATGTGGGGGTTGGCTTTAAGTTATGAAGTAAGAATAACTTGCTCTAGCATTTGTTCAATATAACCTAGATATCTTACATGAATGTCCCATTATCCATTTTTCATCAAGGATCATCAGTCAAAAAATGTAGGCATTGAACTAAATACGAATCCTCTTCTCTAGTTTATGAATGGTTACCAAAGCCAAAACTATCCAATCATCTTTTGGATACACATCAAATAGATTGCAATGGATTGTTACGCAATGAAAACATTTCAATTCCTAATCACATGGTTAGACATTTTGAAACAATATCAATATAGTAAATTAAAAACAATCAAAAGAACAAAATAAATGAATATACATGGAAAAAAAAATGTGTTCTCCAAATTGTACTATTCATTGGACAATATCAACCATCTGGTACATAAAATAAAAATCATTTGGGCAAACAAATAATAAAATACAAAACATAACTATAATGTTATTATCCCCTAGATTGCAACTAATGGGTGAACATATCATTAGCCAGATTATCTCTAAACTGATCCGATAATCAGATGGCTCAACATGCGTAATCAAATGTGATGATCAGATTCATCTAGTTGAGAAATATTTCATTTGGCAACATCCTTTTCAATATAATAAAAAACAATCTTAGACCTAATAAAATTACGAAGAAAGTAACAAGCAAAAATGATTCTACACTATGTCTTAATTGAATAAAATAACTTTTCCTTTAAAATTGCCCATTTAGCTTTCAAAATAACAAAACATCTCTCGATACAATTTCTTGCTTAAGAGTGTTTCGTGTTGAAGTATCCTGTGGGGTCATTAGTTAGAGTCCTATCCTCCAATCACAAATCGTTGACCTTTATAAGGTGCCAAGAATCATTTCCCATTTGTATATCTGGCATCATACAAATAGTAATTACCTATGAAAACAATGAACAACATTACTAATATGGAAATATGCAACGTCGTTGTTAACATTACATGAACATAATACAAATAATATCTTGTAAGATCTTCAACCCATTCTTATATGTAATGGCATCCCTTAACATTTTACCATCTGCTGCAGAACCTTTCGATCCAAGTAGAACATATTGAATTGCATATTTAGGGTGCAAACACCAAGGAAATTAGTAGTAATTTCATTTTTCCTTATCTTGTATCTAGGCCAATCAATTGCGTCAACATTGACTTTAATGTATGTCTCATCTAAGGCACTCAAACAACCCTTGAACCATTTTCATCCATTATCTATTGAATTTTTTAGTATGGGTTGGGGTTTTTAAACAATAGCGTATGCAATCTTAATATAAAATTCAACACAGAATGAAATTGTCTACTAATTGTCTCTTCAAATATGGATATTTGATACTTAATAATCCTATTTTTTTGTATGATGGGTAATAATGTATAAGAAGATAATTACTAGTTCTTCTATTTTAAGCAAATGACATAATTTTGCAAAAGCTCTCCTGTCCATCCTAATATGATCTGCACACTGTATATCGCTCTAAAAAACCATTGCGTTTAACTCTTTAATATGTAAGTTATCATAAGATGTTCCACCATAAAATAGTCTACGTTGCTTTCTTACATTAATATTTAATAAAGTTACTACAACAAAGTCTTAATTTGGTTCAATTACATCATAAGCAATGTAGTTAATTGCATTTTCCTTAGTGAAAAACCAGCCATAACTATTTAGAATAAAGAATTTTGTTAAAGTTGAAAACACAATGGAAAGCAAATCTTAGCATATAGTGGATGGAATCCCCCCACATCATCAAATAAAATATAAATCACAAACAAAATATTGAAATATTGGAAGGAGCTAAAATAATTTAACCACAAAACATATTGGCCAAAAATTTGAGGGGATTATTCAAGGCATTTTTGGCCAAAAATTTGAGGGGATTATTCAAGGTGTTTCTGGGCAAAAATACCTCGAATAATCTCCAAAAAAAAATGGCAATGGATTATTGAAGGCATTTTTGGCAAAAAATACCTTGAATAATCCCTTACAAAAAAATTTAATGGAGCTTATTCAATGCATTTTTGACAAAAAATACCTTCAATAATCTCATAAAAAATTTTTGGTGATTATTTAAAGCGTTTTTTGTTAGAAACGCATTGAATTCAAATTTTTTGTAAGGGATTATTAAAGGCATTTTTCATGCCAAATGCCATATATAAATCAAATTTTTACCAGAATAAACCTACAACTAACTTGCATACATTTTTAGATATGCTTTTCAAAATGATAATGGCTATTTCATAATTTTTTAGTCAGGTCAAATTTGAAAATAACGTTATTTTTTCCTTCGGAATCTTAAAATACCACAGGGAGAGGTAGATTTTTTATTCTGCAACTTTGGATACTGTTGGGAATATGTTAGATTTCCCCAAAATCAAATTACCTTGAACCAAACCTTGGAATCAAATACCCAATAGTAAGATTTCAAGGAAAAATGTGTGGATTCTCTCGAACCAAATACCCTTTTATTACATTGCATACGTGTACAACAAATTAGGTTTGGAGACAGTTTTAATATTAAGTTTTAGATTATAGATGAGGAAAGCTTTTAGTGAATAGATTCTTTTTATCAATTGTTTGAATCATTCTTACTCCTATATTTATAGGGAACTTAGTCAATGTGTTAATTTGTTTAACCGATTTCTCTATTTATTGAATTTATATCTTTTAAAACTCAATATGTATCATTTTTAATTTTTTAGAAGTGAAAGAACACTTTATGAAAAGGTTGGAATTCATTTGAAATGAAAGTAACATTTATAACTAAAAATTATCAAATATGAACTATAGCATTTGAATGCTCTTGGAGGCATTCAAATCCCCATTTATAATTTTGTTTTAAGTCATTTTTTTTTATCATAAAATTCAACTGCCTAATCGAAAGCATTCGAATGCTTTAGTATAAAAGCATGTCAAAAGACTTTTCAAATATGACATTCGAATCCCTTTAATCAAACATTCGAATCTTTTAGTATAAAAACATTTCATAAGTTAATTTTTATTTTCATAAAAACATTTCATAAGTTAATTTTTATTTTCAACTGATTCTTTCATGTTTTAATTCTAAACTTTCATATTTCTGCCGTTGAGACAGTATTAGTTGAGGTGCCTACTCTCTCTATTTTGGAAGTTAATAATTAATGTTTATTATCATGAAATGAAAAAGGAAAGCTACATAAGATCAATTGATGAAATGGCTAATTTGATCATTAAACAGTTTGATCTGTCAAGTGCTCAGAAATAACCAAGAAAATCCGATTCTACCATAATTAAGGATTTCTTTCTTGACAAAACAATGAAAAAAATCACCTTAAATAGCTTTGTCTTCCAGTGTTCAGCACAAAAATTGTTGTAATCCATCACTTTACAAACCATGGTAAGAAATGAAAACTCCAAATTTCAACTGAGGCCACTTTAATCTAACTCTTAATTTACTGATGGAAAATCCTCTTTTTTTTTCGTTCAGGATCCATCATCAATTGCATATGTTATTTGCCTGGTCTCACTGATCACAATTTTTGTTACTGCAAAAGCACAGCGAAATGTGTTCAACGTTCTAAGTTATGGAGCTGCTGGCAATGGCCTTATTGATGATTCCTTGGTAAAATTTTCTACTTTTCAGCCTGTGAAATCTTAAATTTGCAGATATGTATCAGTTGTTCCACATTATTAGTACTGATTACTACTAATTTTCTAATTTTTTCGGACGCAGGCGTTCATGAAGGCATGGAAGGACACATGTAGTGCTGCAGCAGGCACTCCTACCTTGATTATTCCCAAAGGAAAAATATTTTTGGTGCATCAGATTATATTCACAGGCCCCTGCAAGTCTAATAAAATAAATGTAAAAGTACGATGAAATTAACAAAATTAAGAATCTGAAGCTTATCTAGTTGGTTCATAGTTCATACAGCTATCATTATGAGGCAATCAGCATGTGTAGAGTTCAATTTTCAATACCTGCAATCCCTTGCATGTCATCCGTCTATAGCTTCCTTTATATCAAAAAATTAATAAAATTAATAGCACTCCAAAAGCTTTCCTACTTCCTAGTAATACATCAGTAAATTGGCATGTGAGATATAATCAAAGTTGGATCATAACTCATGAGAATAGATAATATGATCTTCAATTCTCCAGGATTCGTATTCTTCCGCAATCTAAATTTCTGTTGCAGCTATCAGGAACTATTATCGCACCCAATGGTCCTGATCAGTGGAAGGCAGCCGATCTGTCAACATGGTTAGCATTTCAGGGTGTAAACGGTCTAACTATTGATGGACTTGGGATGATAGATGGACGTGGCAAAGGCTGGTGGGATCGCTCATGCAAATTTCATCGTGGTCAGCAGGTATACTGCAACATCAAAATCGCAGAAAACACAACCAAACTTAAACTTGTGAAGTTCCATACTTCCAGTCATTTTAATTCCTTTTCTTTTTTCCTGCTTTTTCCTGATTCCATTTCTGACCGTTGAACTTCTCTGCAGGGATGTATCACACTAGCACCAACGGTAAGTACGTTGAGAGGATTAGGTCCAGGCAAAACTCGAATCCAGAATTTATTACTACAACTCTAGCTGTCATTATCTGCCTAGTTATTGTAGAGAAGGCAGGTTAGTATATTACTATATTATGCTTTGCTGCAGGTACTTAAATTTGAGAATTGCAACAATATTCACATGAGCAACATTAAGTTTCACAACAGCCCCCAAACACACATACTGATCTTGGGATGCCAAAATGTTGATTTTGGATTCTTGACCATACAAGATCCTGGAACAAGCCCCAACACTGACGGAATACACATTCAGGTTGCTCGTAATGTGTCCATTCACAATTCACAATTTTCTGATGGTGAGTTGATTGCTTTATGTAAATGCTTTTGATTTAAGGTTTTGCATTTGAGAACAGCAAAGGAAAAGAATTACTACAGAGAATTCACCACATTCTACAATGGAAAAATGGCATACATGGTGTTTCAAACTCCATGTAGGACACTGTCTGTTGGTATCCGAAGCGCCTCTAGGACTTTTCTCTATTGATAGATTGGAATCGAATTCCCTGGTGTTTACTTTATAAATGTCTTTGACAAACATCAAGCTAAGTAGTAATTGAATGAGTGCATGACTGTCAAGTTGATGATTAACGGCTTCATTGTTCATGAACAGGTGATGATTGTATCTCCATTGGTGATAGGACTTCTGACATCTCCATCACTGACATTAGTTGTGGCCCTGGTCATGGTGTGAGGTAAGCAAATTTTTTATTCAGTCTTTAACGTCACTGGGGATTAAATCGATCATTGGAACAAGCCCAACACTCCTAATTTTAATGCCTAACAGCATTGGAAGCCTAGGCAGGGGCGGAGCGGACGTTCAAGTAAATAATATTAATGTGAGGCGAGTAAACTTCCGAGGGACAACTAATGGGGTACGAATCAAGACATGGCAGGTATGAAATTTGTAAAATAAAAAAAGAAAAGAACAAAACCTGTTGACCAACGAATATCTTGAGTTAAATTTGTATTTGTTTTGCAGGGAGGCAGAGGTATAGTTCGAAACGTATCTTTCTCAAACATAAACTTCCAGGCAGTGGCAAATCCAATCATCATTGATCAGTTCTACTGTGATATTCCAAATTCGTGTAGGAAATCGGTAAGACACATACAGAAGCCTTTAGAACAACTAAAAGCATTACAATTTACATGAACGGAGCTTGTTTTATTGTTTGAATTTATACTTTGAATTTTGACAGAACACTGCAGTTCATATTAGCGGTGTACGATTCTCTCAATTGTTTGGGACATCAAAGACAAAAGTGGGTATCAATCTCAATTGCAGCAGTAATATTCCTTGCACCGGCATTACATTAGAGGACATTCATTTGGCATCGGCAACTTCAGACAGCCAATTGATTTCTAGCTGCAACAACGCCTTTGGACTGAATAGAGGAATTATAGATCCCAAATCCTGCCTCCGGAAAATAATTTGAGAGACAATATGATTGTACATACAAATTTCCTTCTAAAAACAAAAGCAGAAATAAAATGTCAAAATTCAATTTTATTAAATAAAATAATGGATACAAATTTCTATATGATCTTTTTTATGGAAGAAAATAATCTTCTGATTCGATCTTATCAAAAACAGAAACGATAATATCTAATGAAATGATTGGCAAATCTTCAAACCAACGTTTTGTGATAGAAAACAAGCTTGTGATTTTTGTGAACAAAAGCTTGATCACGAACTGGCAAAAATAAGCAGATCTTTAAAGAAATGACCAAAGCCTTATGATTTCTTGGCTGGTTATTGAATTTCAGACAGCTTGAGCAATCTTCAAAGATGACCAGCAAATCTTGAATGTGTGAGAATAAGGCTAGAGTGTTTCTTCTTTGCATTGATCTCCAGATGAGTTAGAAGAACTCTCTGTTCATAATGCTAGGTGTGATATAATGTGAGAGAGTTCTAAAATTAACTTAATCATTTTGATTTTTTCTGTAATAATTTTAAATTAATTAAAGATAATGAAGATGACTCATAGAATTTAATTAGGTGATATATGAGTCCTTAATTTTGATTAGTCTAACTTATGTTTTTATCCTGATATACCAAGTAATTTTAATAAATATTCAACCAATTTATTTAACTAATTAAATATTTACTTTAATTGACTTAAATATTTTTATCAAATTTTCAATGTCTATGATGGTTAATTTATATATAGCAAGCCCGGATTTTTGTCATCCATGTAACCTGTATTAACCTTTTGAAGTATTGGAAAATTGATTGGTGGAGTTCTTAGGTAATTAAATTTTTAGCTTACGCAAGGTTCAACCTTGTAATCTCTGCACTTCTTACGCTCCTCGAAATTATGGAAAGATTTAAATGAAATTCCTTAGGTGATTATAGTGAAATTTTTTATTAGAAACAATTAAATAAAAATTCAAATTAAAAATCAAATTGATAGATTAAGTGATCTCATTATATAAATTAAGTGTGTAAAATTTGAAAAAAATTTCATATATATTTTTGGATAGACATTTTAAAAAAAATATTGATAAAATTTTTAGTGTTAAATAAATATCAATCAAATTTAAATTATAAATAATTTTTTTTAATTTTTTTTTACATATTATTGATATCCACATTAAAATCTATTAATTTATTGGTTTTGATTTGTTATTAAATCATTTTTAAAAAAAAAATTCCATAAATTTTTCTAAAAAAATTTCATATAAATTTTGTCAATCCGAATAAAGCTAAGTTCACTTATCAAAGGTTGGCTTAAAAGTCCAAAATTGAGGCATCCTGCTAAATTCGTAAGAAGCACGTTACTTTAACAAAGTTTCATAATCGAATAACAGGATGATTGTATCTCTAGATTGGAGATTACCTTTCAAACATTAATGTGAGAAATTGTTTTTATGATTTTTGATTGAGAAATTTAAATACAAATATGGACCGACAAATTAATGTAACTAATGTCTAAAATTATTTTTAAATTGATGTCTTGAAAATCAAAATAATTTTCTTTTTGGTACATAAAAAGTCAAGATTTAAGAGAAATTGAAAAAATATTAACAAGTATTGAGAAGTAAATATCAATTTTATTAAAAATCATTTAAAAAAACAATGAATTATTTTGAAAAGGGTGAAAATGAAGTGGCCCATACATCAGGTTTAGAAAAACCTTTAGGGACCGTGGGCTTTTGACTCGATATGACACTTTCACCCGCAATTTTCAATTCGTTACTTTCTTAATGAAGCTTAGATTGTTAATTTTAAATTATGAGAGCTGAAAATTATGGAAGTTAAGCAGTTATACTTAAAGAAATATAAGTCAAAAAAACATAGAGATGTCTTATTACTGAACATTGTTTAATTAATTCTTATTTGATTAGATTTATTCATAAAATTTGATACCTTAACCCCTTTTAAATGGGTAAAGTTTGAAATTATACATTAAAGAAAAAAAAACAAAATTTCTAAGTACAAATAAAAATTATATATAATTGAATTTAGAATTTAGCTCAATTGATTCATTTAAAAGGTAGTATCAAGCAGATCTGAATTTCAAATCACAATACATACATCCACTTCTCATATTTTCAAGTTAGAGTCCCGTTTGCAAATATATATATATATATATATATATATAATTTAATCAACTATTATATTACATACAAGAAATTAATAAATTAAATCAAATAAACTAACAAATAAATCAGCATATAGGTGAACAAATTTAATATAAAATTGGATTAAATATATATATATGATAAGATTTGAATTTAAGATAATTTTTAAAATCTTTTCCTCATCACTAAGATAAAGTCTCATTAGGTACACTTTTTTTGTACACATGATATTAGATTATACTCTTATTTCATAAATATCTCATGTATCTATCTTAAAATTCGAACTCAGAATATCTTTATTGAAGTCTTAAACTTCAACTATTGGGTGTCTCAATTTGGAATTAATTTTAGAATAATACTTAATCATAGTCATGAATTCCTCCCCCACCCACCCCACAAAAGAGAGAGATAGCCTTGGCATCCATGGGAGCTGGATGTAATACACTTAGCTCATGATAGAAGTAGAGACTTCTTAATTAATCTCGGTTTGATTGGTACATTCTTAAGTATGCCATGTGTTTTCCATCTGGTTAGCCCTACCCTAATGCTCACGTTGAATCTTCTTGAAGCATGCCCGAGATCCAATAAATTGTTCTTGGACCTTGGGTATTTCTTAAGCTTAATTACATGCATTCCAGCATCAATTGCATACATTAAGCAGGAAGGAACTTGCATAACAAGTTAGTTAATTGTTAAAATTAAGCAAAGGAATTTGATTTAATTAAATCATTGTCAAAGTGCTTTAATCAATCTCTATACGTTGTTATTAATTATATATACACAATCAAGGTTTAGAACTTGAAGTTTTTACATACTACATTCTCATATTATTGTCTCCTATAATACCCAGAATGGTGAGATGCCTCGAAGTAACATATATTCTCCATTAATGAGCTTTTAAGGGGTCTTGCTTTTCTATACTAATTTTGAGAAAGAATGTTTGATGCAGGCACTTTTCACCATTTTTACAATTCTGTGCATAGTCACTCCAGTATTGAGCAGTGCAACAAATTCTTTTAATGTGATGAATTATGGAGCAGTCGGAGACGGAATAACTGATGATTCTACTGTAAATTCCGTCAACTGGTCTATCCTTTTCTTTGTTATTATTAGTGTTAATTATTAGTTGTTAAATTATGTTACGGTTATGTCTTCAAAGAAATTGCTAATGTCTTTTCATTAAGGGGTTCAATATTCCAACAACGTACAGGATATTTTCCTCTACATGATTAATTCAAAAATAAAGTTCACAAATTAAATCGCGCTTTAACTTTTGTGGGCAATTTTATAGGCCTTTTCGAAAGCATGGACAGCTGCCTGCAAAGCTCCATCAAGAAATCCAGGCCTCATTATACCAGCAAAGAAGACATTCTTACTGAAGCCTGTGACTTTCAGCGGTCCCTGCAAGTCCTCCTCTATATACGTCTTGGTAAACAGAATCAATATATTGATAATATTGACTGATATGTATGTATTCACTGGATAGGTAAGGGATTGCAGGTATTGAGATTTGAATTTTATACTTGTTGGATATCACCTCTTAAGGATCACTGCATGATCTATTTAAGTATTAAGCTTCGGGTTAGCCAAAACGATTTTACATGTACTTATTAATCAGAATCTATATAAGTAGCCAGCCGCCTAGTCTGGCCGTAAGCAGCTTAGATCAGTTGCTAGGAAGAAGATCATTATTTGAAAATTTAGAAATTTACCACGGGCAGTAGATGTTTCGTTCTTAACTTACATGCTCCGATTATATTCTACTTCTTGATTTTAGTAGAGAGTATAGATAAGGTTCACCTGAAAAGTTGTAACCGAATGATTACCATTTACCATAGATATCAGGAAACATTGTTGCACCCAATTCCAAATTGGCATGGAAAGGTTATCACATTAATAGGTGGCTTACCTTCACAAATGTAAACGGGCTTATGATCATTGGATCGGGAACAATCGATGGTCGAGGGTCTGCTTGGTGGCCACAGCCTTGTCTGTATAAGGTACCAAAGGTAGGTGAATATTTCTTGCTTCCTGTTGTCTGTAATATTTTATTGTTGAATTTATTTCTTGGGCAAAGTCTTATATATGTATACTCGTTCAGGGTGTAACATGCAAAGGACCAACTGTATGTAGAAACTTTCTCTTCTTTGATTGTTGATTTTTTAAATTCCAATTTTATGGGGATTACTATAATCACTTGCTTATGTGTGTTTTGTTGACAGGCACTGACATTTGACAAGTGCAATCACCTGGTGCTCAAGGGATTGAGACATATCAATAGCCAAAGAAACCATATTGCCATATCCAACTGCAAAGATGCTACCATCTCTAACCTGCATATAAGTGCCCCAAGCACAAGCCCCAACACTGACGGTATTGATATTTCCGATTCGAGCAACATTCAGATCAGCAACTCTTCCATAGGCACCGGTAATTTGGTTATGATCTTTAACTTCTCTTTCTTCAAATTATCGGATAACCAGTGTGGATCACTATGTATAATGGTGGCAGGGGATGATTGCATTGCTGTTAGCTCGGGTTCGGCCAACATAAATATTACCGGCATAACATGCGGGCCTGGGCATGGCATCAGGTCAGTAGACAACATTTAACCAATAACAGAAATAAGCCTTTTTTCATAAGTCCCGATTTGCATTGACGCAAAAACTGGGACTCTTGATTTATAAATTTAGATTCTTCAAGATGTAAACTGTTTTGTTTGAAAAAGAAAGCACAATTTGCAGCATTGGAGCATTGGGTGTTCACGGAGAGAATGACACAGTAGAGGAAGTGCATGTGCGGAATTGTACCTTCAAAGGAACCATGACAGGAGTTAGAATCAAGACATGGCAGGTTTTTTCCTTTCTAATGCAAGTAACCAACTTCATCTACAAGTAGGTGTCTTTTGATTCTATATATGTCGTGTAGGGAGGCGTTGGATATGCAAGGAAGATCTCATTCGAGAAAATTAGGCTTATCCAAGCTGATAGCCCTATTATCATCGACCAGTACTATTGCCCCAGTGGAGTGAATTGTAAAAACGGGGTGGGTAAATTCGAATCAAAATCGAAATAAAAATCTGTGACTCTGACTTTATTTTATTTTCCTTATAATAGCCATATTTGATATATATTAGATTAATGGGGATATGAATCAGATGCTATAAATATAAAATTTTAAATCATATCATTTTTATATTTTTTTTATCATATTCGTATTATCACATCATCTTTTAAATTGTTAAAACGTGCTCAATTATTCGTACCTAACCTTGTTCAAAATGCAGTCATTTACCTGGAAATTTTAACAATTCGTGCCCATGTTCTTACATGTTTAATAAGAAGAGGAGTGGTGTGGCGGCTGCTACCAAAGAAATATCTCATAATTATTCTATTCTGCTTACATTAATGATGCTATTGCACCCATATATATATGCTGAAATTGTTTTCTTCCTAACTTTGTAGACATCGGCAATCAAGATCAGCGACGTATCATACAGCTCGATTGTTGGAACATCAACCACAGACAAGGTGATCAATTTGAGCTGTGATCAAAATGTTGGTTGTAGCAACATTCAGCTTCATAATGTTTATATAGAGTCCACAGTTCCAGGGAAGAAGGCCTACTCCTACTGCTTCAACGCACACGGCAAATACACCCATACGAGACCTGTTGTGAATTGCCTGCTGCCTTGATTAGGCCTTAGAGCCTTGTAGTTATAATAATAATTTCCATGGATTTAAACATTTGATTCGCAATTATTCAAAAAACAACATTTGATTCAGAATTAATTTACATGCATGCATAAAAAAAAATTGTTGATGTGCTTCTTTTACTTTTTAAAACCGAGTAGATTAATGCACGGGACCTTACTGTTTATAAAATCTGAGCCTTTTCCTTCTAAACCCTCAACTAATAATTAATATACACACAAGTGTGAATCAGTTGGCATGAAATTTTTTATTTTTGTTGACATGATTACGAATTTAAATAAATTTATGCATGTAATTTTTTTTTTACAATCAAATAAATATAAAGGATAAAAAAGTTAAAGATAAATTAAAAAATTACTAAAAATAATAAATATAACATAAATGAGAACTTACTAAAATTATTAAAAATATCAAATTAATATATTTTAAATATGAAACTAGTACAATTTATATATATTTACGTTACTTATAAAATTTTTTATAATTTATAATATGATTTAAAATAAATTATATATTTTAAATTATTATGGATATACATATCAATGTATCATTTAGAATAAATTATATAATCTCTTATAATTATACATGAGTATAAACTATCATGTTACTTAGAATAAAGTATATAAAACAACTCATTAATTTGTATATATACGTTACGTTATGTTATAATTATATTATTAATTTTTTAACATGTAATTTAAAATAAATTATATAATGATTTACAATTATACTTAAATCCAAAATAATAAGCTATTAAATAATGATGTACAATTATACTAAAATGATTATTTATATTTTAGTTATATTATTAAAATAAAAATAATTGCATATTAAATGTGTATCATAAATAAATATTTAAAATAATTTTTATATGATTATATTAAAAATGTAATTGTGTATTATAACTAAAAGTTTAAAATAGTTATATTTATATTAAGTTAAAATAAATATAAAAAACTACAAAATGTGTCAAATGAAACAAACATGTTTGTCATATCTAACATATATATATTCATATGACACGGTTTAATTAAATATATTTTTTATATCTTACAAACATTAAAATATATGTCGACATTACTAAATATATAACAAAATTTTTTAAGACTCATATAGTTTTTTTTTTTCATATTATTTTAATATCATATCATCATGTAATATTTAAAATTATCAAGTCTAATAAAAAATTACATATTTTTTCATTTATATAAAAATTAATTTTAATTTAAAATATACAGATTATGATATTAAAACTAATTCGAATTCAATCAAATAATTTATTTATATTTAATTCAATTTAATTATAAAAATTAATAAATTAAATTTGAAATAATCCAAACTCAAATAAAAAAACGTCAAACTTAAAACATTCAAAATAAAATAATCCATAATTGAAACGACCGAATTTAAAATGACTTAGAACTTAAAACAATCCAAACCTGAAAAACTCGAACTTAAAATTGACCTGAATTTTTAAAATTCGAAATGACTCGAATTGCATTGACTTACTCAAATTCAGCTTGGCCCGTCCAATAAACAGTTCTAGCCTTTCATGATGGCATGCACAGGGTGAGGTCGTTTTGCCCAAAAAAAAAGTTGTACAAGCAGGAAAAACACCAAACTTTTTAACCAACTCTACCCACCTAGCAAAACTCGTTCCTTGCCACCCAAATCCTCGTCATTTCCTCTGTCTTTCTTTCCCTTTCTGGGGAAGCATAATAGCATCCCCACCACCCTTTCCAACGTTGGCGTTGACAGCCCTTTCGTCGTCTCTTCCTCACGACCATGGGGAAGGGGCTGCCGCCACAATCACCATCCTCTGATATCGAGGCAGGAACGAACAACTACAAGCCACATCATAGGAGGCGACCACCTCCTCCACCAAAGTTTTCACCCCCAGCTCCGGAACCATGGTTTGCGTGGCTCCTGCCTCTCGTATTTGTGGCTAACATTGTGATGTTTGTTGTCACTATGTACATCAATGATTGTCCAGCGACAACCGGGCCAGAGAACTGTCTATTCTATGATTATCTAGGGAGGTTTTCTTTTCAGTCTTTTAAGGATAACCCTCTTCTAGGCCCTTCATTAATCACGTATGAATTTCCTTCTCTCTTATTTTTTGTGTTGTCTAGTTAATCCTGGTGCTCACCCTTTTATTTCTTAATTAATCAATGAATTAACATTGTTCTTAAAATTTTTTGATTGATTCTTTCTTGCTTTCTTCTGCCAATTATCGAAGATCAGAATGTTCATGAAAGCAATGCTGCTTTAATAAAATTTGAGATAAATCCAATATCTCTTCCCATTAGGCATTTTTTCCTGTACCACTGGAGGCTAAAAATTGAAGCAGATTTAAGTTCCAGTGGCCACAATGCAATAATTAATTTGCACTCCAATTTATTGATAACTAAGCATAATTATAATTGTCAGCAACATTAAGATATAGTGCCTCACTTGATCAATGATCAATTGTATATTCATTTAGTTAACTTTTACGTACCGTTTTACATAACTTGCAAAGTTGTTTCTATTTATCATTGTACAATGCACAGATAACCAGAGTAATGTCCTGATTCATGAGAGTATGTTCTGCTCTGGCACCAAACCAGGATTTATACCCTGCTTTATGCTAGATATTCCTATGATCTTCAAATGTTTTGGAATATTAACCATATGTTGTCAAAACTTCAATACAAAATTAGGTTGTTCAAAGAGGTTGCTGGTGTTGAACCAAGGGATTAGCACAGTCGGTTCATGTTACGTTTAAGAGGTGTCATTAGCAAATTCAAAGTTCAAATCGCAGCACCTGCACAACCCTTTCCCCTGTCCCTTGGACCTCTTTTGTACCAAAAAATAAGGTTACTAGGTTTATGGTCTATCATTTTGTATTCTTGCTGTATGGAAAATGACCTTTTTAAAATCATTCCCAGAAGAAATGTCATCAGTGGAAAGATAGATTTAAAATTCAAAAGACATGTATGCTTTGGTTAATACCAAAGAAACTCCAAGGATAGAATGCTGAAATAGATTCAGCTGGTGATAATCTATATATCCAGCAGTCAACCAGAGTTCTATTATGTTATTTAACGTCCAACATATAACTTTGGTTTTCACAGGCTAAAGGAACTAGGAGCCCTTGATTGGAAACTAGTGGTAGAGAGCAACCAAGCTTGGCGCCTTATATCCTGCATATGGCTTCATGCTGGAGTCATCCATTTACTAGCTAATATGATGAGCCTTTTATTCATAGGAATCCGAATGGAGCAAGAATTTGGATTCTGTAAGAACTGAATCAGTAAATGCAACAACTGACCTTTAATAAGGTAACTAATTCTCAGTTACTTTAACATTGCAGTGAGAATTGGACTCTTATATATGCTTTCTGGCTTTGGTGGGAGTTTGAGGTCTGCTGTAACTCCTGGTCGGAGACAAACCATATCTGTCGGTGCATCAGGTGCACTTTTCGGGCTGTTGGGAGCCATGCTTTCAGAGCTCATTACAAACTGGACAAACTATACAAACAAGGTAAAAACTGTATGCTGTACAAGATTTTAACTTGTCTAATAAAATCAGAATGCTCTCAGACTATGATAAGCTAACAGAATAACAGCAGTTTAATTTCAGAGTAGAGAGTTCTAACTCTTTTCTATCCAGTGTCAATCTCTGTCGACCATGTTGTTGATTATTTCCCTGAATCTAGCTGTCGGATTTCTCCCTCATGTGGACAATTCAGCTCATATAGGAGGATTTATCTCTGGATTTCTTGCCGGATTTATACTTCTAATGCGCCCTCAGTTTGGATATGTAAGCCACAAGCACATTCCACCTGGATATGAGATAAAACGTAAAATTCCAAGGCACAAATGCTACCAGTATCTGTTATTGGTTATTGCCTTAGTCCTTTTGCTTGTCGGGTAAATAACTAAAAGATCTATTGAAGATTTTGACATTGAAACTAATCCAACTTCAGCTAACTTTCTGGCATTTTGACAGATATGCAATTGGCTTATCTAGGCTATTTGAAGGTCAGACTTTATAAAAGCAAACCTCTCAAGACCATTTTTGTATCAGCTCAATTGCCTCTTTTCCAGGCAGCACAATATGATACCAGAAACTCTCATTTCATCTGTTTTTATGTACAATGTGAATGTGAACAAAACATTCTATTCTTGGGCACATTTTGACGAGAGTCAAAAGGGAGGAGTTTGATGACTCTTCTTTGTAACGTAAAGAACCACAATTAGATTACAATGATGCATCATTTACTCATTGTTCGCTGTTTAATTAATTCTAATGGAAAGATTGTTGTACATATTGAATTAGAGATCAGGAACTTCCTTTTATATTCTTTGCACAGAAAGGAGGAAAAATTGCATTCAAAATCCTTCTCCACAGTACATTTCTTGCAAAACAAAAGTGCACAAGTGGAAAACTCCGTTGCCCAGCGGCTAAAATGAAGCCAATCATCCTAATTAGAAATTGGGCTATAAACGTTACCTATGCTTTTCGACAAGAACAACACTAGAAATATCATCAGGAGCTCTTCCAGACTTCCTCGGTAGCTTCTTCCCTGCTTCACTCTGAATTGTCTCCAACTTAATTCTCTTATCAACATTGAAAAAAACAAGAATAAAGCAATTGATATGAGCTGAAATGGAGTAGGCCGTGGGGACCATCCTAACCATAGAAACCCATTTTAGTAGTCATAGAGTCGTCAACAGTCTTGCAAGGAGCCAACCAAAATTTGTTATTTTGTAGCGAGTAAATAGCTGAGGAATTGCGGTTGTAATGAATATAAAATGGTGAACATGATAGAGATGCAAGGGAATGAATTTTAGAACAGAATTCTTAAATTCTAGACTCTCTCTCTCTTCTTTCTTTATTCTCTCTATTTTCTCTGTCTTCTCTCTTTTTCTTTGTTCTTCTTCTTTCTTGCAGAAACTTCATCACTGCATTTCTTATTTCTGTTGGTTGATCAGTAGAGCTTGATTGTAGTAGATAAGGTCAGTAACAACAATCCTCCAAAATTAGTTAATTAAGAAACCATACTAGCAAAAATGTCAAAATAAAAAAATGCAAAAAAAAAAAAAAAAAAGTCCAAACGAAACAACAATTCTTAATATGGATTTCGTTTTCCTTTGAAATTTTATTTATTAAGCGTCACAATCAACATTATCGATTAATTTGATGCCTTAATTGTTGAAGATCACCGTAGTTCTGATATCACTTATTAAGTAAAAGATTTCAATCCAATCAGTCATCCAAACTAGAATAATCAATTAATCACACAAAAAGTAATAATTTAATATGATTCGATTCAATTGATTTATATCCACGGATAAAAAATAAAATCTATTAATTATAAAAAATTACAAATCTATAATCAAATCATATCAACCACTCAACAATTAATACCATAGACACTCTTAATCTCTTTTAATCTTATAAAATATTTTTAATCAAAACAAACACATATTCATGTGCACTCATTCATCATACTTATGTGAACTCTCTCAGTCTCTTTTAATCTACTCACAAACATTTAAACATACACACTCATAAGATATAAATCTTCATATTTAAATATACACACTTATAAGATATACTCATAAGATATAAATCTTTAATAGTCTTATGAGATGTTTATCCTATAAAAATCTACAACTCTTTTATATTTTTTTTATACCTAATCTTGTAAAGATTTCATCCATTTATAAGCATATATACTTATCTATTAAAAATCTCCTTTTTTTTTAATTTTTCTTTTGCAAGTCAAACTTAATCATTAAAAATTCATTTTCTTTTAATTTTTTTTTGTAAATATTTGTTTTCATCAATTAATATTTAACGAATCTCAAATAAATCTCTTATGAAATTTGCGTTACTGTTTTAAAAATTTATTACAAAAGTTACAAACTCCAGACCAACTAAAACAAAAATTTAAAAAAATTCAAGTGAACAATCCGAACTTAAACTAAATGGTAAAAATTCTTTAAAATAAAAAGAGCCGTTGACATCAAACAACATGATAGGCTTCGTGTCTTGGTTGAAAAAGCTAAAAGTGGCTTTGACCCAGTTCACATTATTAGGCCAACGAGGGGATAGATAGCAAAACAGGTCCAATGGTTTCTGAATTTCGCATAAGGTGAGAAGGTTAATCATGCTCATTGTAAACACCAATTTGTATTATTATTATTATTATATATTTTTTATTTTTCTTTCTTTATTTTTCTTTCTTCTTCTTTCCTTATCTAGTTCAGTTGGACAAAAAAATATGAATGCATTAAATGCACCCTCCCCAAAAGTCCAAAATCCCAGCCACCGTCACCATCAACAGTCGCCTGCACCTTACCTAACTTGATAGCGTGGATTTCGGGTTGAAAATATGAGATTTGAATCCTAGAAAGCTCTATAAATAGAGCTCATTATCTGCACAAAAAAGAAAGAGGATCGAAAAAAACCTGCCAAAAAATTTCAAAATAAAAAAAAGCTTTCTATAAAAAAAAAAGGGGAACAAAAACTATAGTCCTCAAGGTAAGGGAACTTAGCGCCAGTATTTAAAAAAAAAAAACACAAACACAAAAAAAAAATTCAGCCAAACCTTCCAGGCCAGATCTGTATCGTTTGGAGCCTATTTTCTTAAAATTAGGCTTAGATCTGGACTCCGGAGGCTAGAAGGAGTATTTAGTGAATTTTGAAAGTTTTTCAATCACTAACGATAGTGGCCGATGACCAGTGGCAGCAGCGATGACGACAAATGAGTTCAAAAATTTTTTTATGTTTTATATAAATCACCATAACCAAAACGACGTTGTTTTCAATGAAAACCAAAATGACGTCGTTTTAGCCCCTGAGGATCCGTGCGTCAACCCGTGACTTGACCCAAAGTTCACGTACCCGATTCAATGACCCACTTCTTTTTCAACCTTTAACTGGTCCAGCTGAACTGATCCAGATCGAACCGGACCATCCCGAAATCGCTAACGCTAAATCGACCTAACCAAACTAAACCACTAGACCAGACCGCGCTTTGACTAGACCATTAACCGGTCCGGTTCAAATAAAAAAAAATTTTTAATTTTTTTACATATTATTTTTGTAATTTTAAATTTTATTATTAATATTTATGCATTAAAAATGTTTAAATTTACCAGAATAAAATTTTGTTGTTTTATAATAATAATTAACAAAAGTAAATGATGATATATAATAAAAATTTTTGATAATTTTGTTAATTTTAGAATAAACCTTATAAAATAATAAAAATATAAGAAAAAGAATTTTTTATCCAATGATAAAATTCAAAGGTACTCCAAGTAGTGATATCCATAAAATCTCTAAATGAAAAGATTTTTTTTAAATACTACCAGTGTATTGGAATATTTATAAAAAAAATTTTAACACAATAAAAATTTTTCTTTTTACTAATAAATTAATAATAATAATAATAATATAAATGAAAAAAAGGAAATTTTATCCAATGATGAGATTCTAAAAGTATTTCGAGTCGTAATGCTTTACGAAATCCCTAGGTGGGAAGATTTCTTTAAATATTATCAATGTATTAGAATATTTATAGAAAAACTTCAATATAATAAAAATTTCTTTTTTTCTTCAAAAATTTAAATAAAAAGAAATCAAATAAAACAATCAATAAATTTTCTAAAAAAGAGAATAAAATACATGCATCAACATATCAGCATTTTGCATTGCATGCTTAATAAAGTTTTTGCCAAAAGTAAATTCGAGCCTCCAAGGATAGTATTCTAAGGTATTCCGAAAGCAATGCCTAAGAAATCTCTAGGTGAAAATGAGTTCTTCTAATGTTACCAACATATTGGAATATTTTAAGAATTATTTCAATAAAAGTGTTCTAATTTATTTTTCTCAAATAAAATTTGAACAATAAATATGGAACAATAATAAAAGAAAAAATCAAAATTTCAATAAACAAAAGAAACCAAGGAAATTATTTTTCAAACATCGAAAATAAGACTATTTTTATCAAAATCAACAAATAACACGTAATTAATCAGTATCATTTTAAACAAGTATTGTAAGGGTGCTAATCTTTTCTCACATATAATTGACTCCTAAACCCAAACTATTGCACAGACCCTAAAATTATCTTTTTAATAATTTTAATTAATTTTAAGATTTCATTAAAAGGTTATGTTTTAATAAGTGGCCAATCGCATCTAGCCAAAAAAGATTGGTGGTGACTCCATTATTTTTTATTTTATTTTCAAATTCGTCGGACAAACATAAATCGTTACGATAGCTTGGCGACTCCACTAGGGATATTTATTTTTTGAGAGTCAAGCTAAAATTAACTACGTATTATCTCCTCAATTTTGCTTTAAATAGTCTTAATCGGTATTTAGTTTTAAGTTTCTAGATTTTGATTCCTTTAAAAAAAATCAAAAATAAAAAAACAAATCGAAAATGAAAAAAAAATTTTCACATGCATTTCTTTTACTATGCCTTTATGCTTTATTTTTTTATATGTATTATTATTAATAAATTAGAAAACATATGCACACACAATGACATGATATATCTCATACATGAGCTCTATACCTGGGCTTTATCCCTTATAGGAGAAAGTAAAGTACTTATGCCCTCGTAAGGTGATAACCTCTGCAATGGCAAGCGAAATACTTTCACTCAAATTAAACCATTTCTATTCATAGCCTATAATGGGTGAGGATCAGAGTGCCTTACTAGTCCAGAATGGATGACAGTGAGAAACAATTTAGGAACTTTTAGAAATGTATCAACCCGAACCAAGCATATAATAAGCCATAAGAAGCTAACCTTAGGTAGAGTTTCACCCATTTTTTTTTAGAAAACTATGTCACACCCCTCGTGAGTGCCAACACAGCCAAGGCCTGAGCACCAACACAAAAAGGCCAAACCCTCAGCACCAGGCCACAAGAATGAGTTCCTACCAAAGTTACCTGAGGTTGAGCTAATGGACCTTGTGCCAGAAGATTCTAGAAAGCTCCAGAATGGTGGTGTGGGCAGTGGACATGAAAAGGCTCTAGATGAGCATCACTCAAGCCAAAGGGGCAGGCAAGAAACCTTTTGGAAGGGACAAATGCGCAAGTGGGCATAAATACTGTAGCACCCAGACAGAAAAGCTTCAGGAAGGCCATGGGCATAGGCATTCTGCCATGAGAGCCTAGAAGCCTTCTGGAACTAGTGCACCACAAAAGTGCCTAAAACCAGTCCTTTTCTAGAGATTGCCTAACAAACCAAGTATGTGTCCAGAAGCCTTGGAACCCTTTAGAATGAAAATGATAGCCACACATAGGCCATGGGGGTTTATGTATAAATAGGGGTACCCCTTCCCTTTAGGAACATAGTGTATGAGAATTAGTGATCTTGTAAGCCACCTAAGATACTCAAGCACATTTGTATAAAGCTATGTTTGTTTTTAACAATAAAGAATCTTATATTCTTTTCCCAAGTGCCTTCTTTGTATGCATACTCACTTAACTTTATTTAAGGCTAACTTAGGCAAACTTGAACATAAGTTTCCAATCCTAAGGTCGCACGATTGCTAGGCTCAAGACTAAAGCACATGACAGTTGGTATCAAAGTTAGGTTTGATGCACTTTCAATCTAAGGCAATGTCTACTTTAGAAATGAGTCATCAGCACGCTAAGAGGCAAGAGGCTCACAAGACTCACGCTACTAAAAAGGGCAAGAAAAGTGACATAATGTTAACCTTTGATGCTCATTTGGCCAAGATGGAGTTGGCCATGGCTAAAATGTAGGACAAGCATGAAAACCAAATAGAAGAGTTGGTCTCAATGGGAAAGGAGATCATGAAAAGTTAAAGCAAACTCTATCCAAAGACATCGAAAGCCTTACCCATAAGAATTTCACCCTAGAGGCTTTGGTAGAGGCCATGAAGGAGGAAATGAAACGGCTCAAAAGGAAGCTCTTCGCGTGCGAGTCAACCATAAGGGGTAGTGCACTGGTAGTGGTTCTTAGGACGAGGGTGAAGGTTCTCAAGCTAAAAAAGTTTAAGGGAACACGGTCTGCAAAGGATGTAGATAATTTTTTATGAGGCATGGAGTAATATTTTCGTGTAATGTGCATTGAGGAAAATACTGTTAAGATAAGCACCGTATTTATGTATCTTAAGGATATTGCTCTCCTATGGTGGCATCGTAGGTCAAAAGAGGTTAGGCATGAAAGTGCTACCATTAAAACACGGGAAGAGTTCCAAAGGGAGTTTAGGCATCAGTTTTACCTATAGTATACTGCAGAGGAGGCACGTGCTAAACTATGCGACTCAACCAACGTGGAAAGGTATGAGAATATGTTAGAGAGTTCTCCGTACTCATACTCTAAATTCCCAACATTAGGGAGAAAGAGGCACTTTTCACATTCTTGGACAGTCTCAAGCTATGGGCCAAGCAAGAACTAAGAAGGATCAGTGTTTAAGATCTCACTCGAATCATGACTGTCGTTAAATTCTTAGTGGAATTCAGGAAATAAGAAAAGTTTGAGTCTTTCAAGCCCAAAGACAAGGGCAAAGGTGGAGGAGACAAGGATAAGAGTAGAGGTGACAAGCCTTCAACCTAAAAGTGGAAGTCCACCAAGAAATGGGACAAGAAGAAGGCCAAGTGGTCAAAGAATAAAACCTATGACCTATTTTCTATATGATGGTCCACACTGAGCCAGGGACTATCCTAATAGAGCTAAGCTTATGCCATTGTTAAGGGACACGATGAGCAACCCGAGAGAGAGGGAATGAAGCTTAGCTTGATCATGCTAAGTTTTACCTTAACAAAGAATATGAATAAGAGAAAGGGACTCATGTTTGTCAAGATCTCAGTAGTGGGCAAGCATTTGAATGCCCTAGTAAACACAGGTGTGTTGAACCTTTTCATGTTTGAAAGAATGGCCAAGAGACTTGGGCTCAAGGTCAAGAAAGAAGTTGGATGGATTAAGACCATCAACTCTAAAAAAGTTTCAATTATAGGCATGGCATAAAGAGTTAAGTTACGATTGAAACGTGGAAAAGTAAGGAATCCATAATTGTAATCCCTCTCGATGACTATGACTTTGTTATCAATTTGGATTTTCTTGAAAGGATAAACACACTCTTTGTTTTCTTTACCAACTGCATTTGCATTTTGGATCAATAGTGCTAATGTATTGTTCTGATGAAATGTGAGCAAGGGACAAGAACCAAGACATTATCTACCATCTAACTCGCCAAGGGCATACGCAAGAAAGAGCCTATTTTTTTAGTGGCACTAAACGGGTATGAGCCTTAAAGACCGAAAGACAACACCCCCTTGGTGGTGCTAGAGGTATTAGAATCCTTCAAGAATGTCATGTTTATCGATTTGCTCAAAAGGTTACCACCCAAAAAAGAGGTAAACCACAACATAAAGCTGATGCCCAATGCTAGGCCACCAGCCTAAGCCCCATACAAGATGTCATCCCTAGAACTACAGGAACTAAGGAGACAACTCCAAGAACTTCTAGATATAGGGTTTATCAGGCCCTCTAAAGCTCTATATGGTGTGCCAATTATGTTTCAGTGAAAGTATGATGGGTCTTTATGAATGTGCATTGACTATAGGGCACTAAACAAGCTCATAATAAAGAACAAATATCCCATTTCTCTTATTATCAACTTATTCGACCAATTAGAAGGAGCATGATGGATCACCAAGTTGGATCTAAGGTCAGGATACTATCAAGTAAAGATAGCTGAAGAGGATAAATCGAAGATAGCATGTGTAACTCACTATAGGGCATACAAATTCCTAATCATGCCTTTCGGTCTCACGAATGTGCCCATAACATTTTGCACCCTAATAAACAAAGAACTATAACCCTTCCTTGATCGATTTGTTATGGTATACCTTGATGACATTATTGTCAATAGCCAAACGCTCAAAGAGAATGTGGAGCACCTACGATAAGTATTCCAAGTACTAAGAGAGAATGAACTTTACGTAAAGAAGGAGAAATGTAATTCACCTAGCACAAGATCTCATTCTTAGGCCATATTGTAAGGAATGGCTAGATCCAAATAAATGGTGACAAAATCAGGGCCATCCAAGAATGAGAACCACCAACCAAGATCTTAAAGTTACGATCATTGCTTGGCTTGGTAAATTATTATTGACACTTTGTAAAGGGGTACTCAGCCATTACAGCACCTGTAACTGAGATGCTCAAAAGGAAAGAGTTTAGGAATGGCATCCCGAAAGCCGAGAGGCTTTTAACCACCTGAAGCTAACAGTCACCAAGGAGCCAGTCTTAGCTCTTCCTGACTACACCAAGCCATTTGAGTTACACACTGATGCCTCTAACTTTGCCATTAGTGGTGTATTAATGCAAGACCAACACCTTATTGGCTTTAAGAGTAAAAAATTCAATGATGCAGAGCGTCGATATACCGTCTAAGAGAAAGAAATGATAGATGTGGTGCATTGTTTACGCACATAGAGGTATTACTTGTTAGGAACAAGTTTGTGGTTATGACTGACAATGTGGTGACTAGTTACTTTCAAAGTCAAAAAAAGCTTACTCCCAAATAAGCACATTAGCATGAATTTCTAGCCGAGTTTGATTTCATTATATAGTACAAGCCAGAAAGGGCCAATGTTATGGCTAATGCACTTAGTCGTAAGGTTGAACTAGCAGCAATTAGTAGGCCAAAAGAACCCTGGGTGGCATGCATCAAAAAAGGATTAACCCAAGACCCCACAGTCAAAACAATGATCGAGTATATAAAACAAGGAAAGACTAGACAGTTTTGGCTCAAAGATGATATGCTCCACACTAAAAGGAATCGACTCTTCATCCCATAATTTGGTAAGCTACGAAAAAAAGTCATGAAAGAGTCTCATGACTCAATATGGGTAAGCCATCCAGGTATGCATCCCACTGTAGCTCTTGTTGAAGACTGATACTACTGGCCTTAGATGAAAGATGATATGAAGGCTTATGTCAAAACTTACCTTGTGTACCAACAAGATAAGATAAAGCAAACGTCACCAGTTAACCTTTTAGAACCACTGTCGATCCCTGAACACCTATGAGAAAGTATTTCCATGGATTTTATAGTTGGTCTACCCAAGGTAGATAGGTATGGTAGCATTTTGTAGTGGTGGATCGATTCTTCAAATATAAAACCTTCATTCCAGCAACCAAGGAATGCCTAACGAAGAAAGTGACTCGATTGTTCCTCAAGAATATGGTCAAGTATTGGGGCATTCCTTAATCCGTCATTAGTAATCGAGATGGGTAGTTTATAGACAAGTTCTAGAGTGAACTATTCAAGCTCCTAGGATCAAACTTGAAGTTCTCCACTAGTGTACACCCTCAAACGGATGGGCAAACCAAGAGGGTGAATACTTTATTAAAAGTTTATCTTCGGCACTATGTTAGTACCTCACAATAAGATTAGCCCAAGTTGCTGGATGTAGCTCAATTCTTCTATAACCTTCAGCGGGGCGAGGCTACACATCAAAGTCCATTTGAGATCATGATCGAACGACAACCATGTACATCGAGTGTGATTGTCACAGGGTACACGGGATAAATGCTAACAACTTACAAGTTCGCTAAAGCATGGCAATAACAAATCGATTTAGTTTGAATCTATCTACACAAGGCAACAAAATGATCAAAGAAATAAGCTGATAAAAAATGGTGAGATGTCTAATATCAAATAGGAAACTTAGTATTGGTCAAGCTATACTTGGTGATGCAAAATCAAAGATTGCACAAAAGAATTACCCATTGGTACGAAGGTGATTTCAAGGTTCTTAAACGAGTAAGTAAGGTTGCATATAAGCTTGAGCTTCCTTCAAGGCTCAAG
Source organism: Durio zibethinus (assembly GCF_047325235.1). NCBI lineage: Eukaryota > Viridiplantae > Streptophyta > Magnoliopsida > Malvales > Malvaceae > Durio > Durio zibethinus. Next base: position 2,079,328 of record NC_143169.1, on the reverse strand, counting down.
GTACATCTAGTCTTTTATGTAAGTATGCTCAAACCATAACATAAAGAATTGAATGATCCCACTTGAAGACAATAAAAAAAAGCACTAGTAGGCATCAAAGCCTCTTATGATTGGGAAGTTGAATGCATCCTAGCCGACCACGTGATGCCACAAAAGCAGCACATACCCAAGCATGAATACTTGGTAAAATAGAAAGACTAGCTAGATAGTGAAACAAACTGAGAGCCGATTGAGGTATTATGGCAATTTCAAGATTAAATCAATAGGTTCCATGAAGTGTACGTGATGAAGACATCGAAAAAACAAGTGAGGGAGAATGTCACACCTCGCGTGAGTGCCAGCACAGCCAAGGCCTAAGTACCAGCTCAATGAGGCTAGACTTTGACATTAGGCCGCAAGGATAAGTTCCTACCAGAGTTGCCTAAGGTTGAGCCAATGGACCTTATGCTAAAATATTCTAGAGAGCTCCAAAATGGTGGGCAGTGAATATGAGAAGGCTCTAAATGAACATCACCCAAACCAAAGGGGTGGGTAAGAAACCTTTTGGAAGGGATAAGTGCGCAAGTGGGCATAAATACTGTAGCACTAGATAAAAAGCTTAAAAAAGGCCCTGGGCATGAGCACTCTACCAGGAGAGCCTGAAAGCCTTCTAGAACTAATGCACCATAGAAGTGCCTAGAACTAGTCCCCTTCTAGAGACTGCCCAACCGACCTAGTATGTGTCTAAAAGCCTTACAACCCTCTAGAATGGAAATGATAGCCACATATAGGCCATAGGGGTTTATGTATAAATAAGGGTACCCCTTCCCCTTAGAAACATGATGTATGAGAATTAGTGATCTTATAAACCACCCAAGATACTCAAGCATATTTATGTAAAGCCACGTTTGTTTTCAGTAATAAAGAATCTTATATTATTTTTTTAAGTACCTTCTTTGTGTGCATACCTACTTAACTTTGTTTAAGGTTGACTTAGGCATACTTGAACATAAGCTTCCAAGCCTAAAGCTGTACGATTGCTAGGCTCAATACCAAAGTATGTAGGAATAAAAGTTGTGTGAAATAAAAAACACAAACAAAAATGAAAACAAAATAAAACAAACAAAAATAAAAATCACAAAAAAAACTTTTCAATCTCAAACCACATTCTTACGCTAACTTAAATTTGTTTTCTTTTTGCTTTTCACATTAAGCATATCATATAGTCTTGCATCGAGGTATTTACTCTAGGATATCTTTCTCCTAAGAAGTCTTCATGGATTCTGTAAAACTATAGATTTGCTCATCCTCTATCAATATCTCATGTGAGTTATATAATGAAGTATATGTTTGGTCAAAGGAAGCCTAACAAAAAAATAAAGATTGCTTACCTACTAGTTATGTGTTAAAGTTACCCGAGAAAGTGTATTTGTATCTCGCACAAAATGATTTAAAAGACTTAGCCGCCATCTGGGGTCAGTTAAATGAAGAAATAAAAGAAAGTTTTTGCAAGAAGTATGGGTAAATTGCATCTCTCATTTTATTAGTGATTGATGAACTGTTGGTTAGGGCAGCTATACAGTTTTAGGATCCATTCTATAAATGTTTCACTTTTAATTAAGAGTATTTGGTGCCAACTATTAAGGAGTATTTGGTTTTGCTTGGGATAAACTACAGTGTCCAGATAAAATATTTACCGAAAGCCAAAATCAAGTTATCGTAAAAAGTTGGCCAAGCTTATAGAGATAAAAGTAAACACCATAGATTTTTTGCAAAGCCTAAAGGTGAACATCTCGGTATCCGTTGGGATTTTCTCTGAGATTTTATTCAAGAGCATTTAAATGATGATCAAGTCATGGCTATGTTTGTTCTATCATTGTATGGCATGATAATCTTCTTGAAGACTTTGGGTTATATTGAGATAACTGTGGTGAATTTTTTCAAGCAAATTGAAATCCAAGTAATTAATCATGTACCAATAGTCTTAGTAGAAACCATCCGATCATTGAATTTTTATCGATAAAATGGAAAAGGATGATTTATAGGATGTGCACCATTATTATATGTATGGGTCAGAAGTCATTTCAAGTGTGGGAAAAGTGTATTCTCAAAATCGTATCTTCAGTACAAGGCATCAATCGAAGAGTTCTATAAAAGTCAATGGCCGACATTGAAGACCAAGAAATAGTGGTTTATATTCTTGCGAAGGCTTATCGAGGATGAAATTGAATGGATGACGCCTTGGATGCCTACTGTGCCCTTATTGTATTGTGGAAAAAATGAGCCATTGATACCGCTGTTAGGGCTATGGGGTGTTATGAGTTACACTCTATTGATGGTGCTTAAGTAATTTGGTGCAAAGTAGTTTGTTCCTGCCATTCATGACCTAGTCTAAGTAGAATTCACTTACAAGAAATCGAATCCACCAAAAACCTCAGAGGAACTAATCCAAGCATGGAAGAAAACATAAAAAATGAGATTAGGACCTCTCATCAATAAAGTCACTCATAATTATCATATTTGAAAAGCAAGGCAGCCTAAAGACATAGTACTATCTCTTGATGATAGCTCACACCAATAAGCTAATCTTTTGATAAAAGTGCAATTATCAGAAGTTGAGCTTGTTAAGAAAGAATTAGAAGCTGAGAAAGAAGAAATAAGGAGAAAAAATTTAAAACTTTACGAGAGGGTGGGACAGTTGAAATATGAAGTAGAAATACAATAAAGCAAATTGAAAAATATCATAAAAGAAGAGATATGGCTAACAATGATTTGAAAGATCTACACCAAGAAAATAAGAGATTGTGAGTTCAATTCAAAACTGAAAAATCACCAAGTTTTACATTGGTCGACAACATGAAATGGATGAGCTTCGAGAAAAAATGAACCAATTGAAGGGTCAAGCTCAAGAAAAGCAAGAAGAGGCCACCAGAATTTCTTAAGAATGTCAGAATTGGAAGAGGTTATACTCTACAGCTTTAACAAGATTGGTGGAATGCCAAAAAGAGAAGGAAATGTTGAAAGCATTACTCACAAAAGAGAAAAGAAAACACCTTGAAGTACTGAACAAAAAAGAATCACTTCACCAGATAATCCAAGGTTTGAAGTTACAACTACAAGACCATAAACACCATATTTCGAAAATAATAGATGAGTGGCATAGAAAGAAAAAAGATTGGATCTTCACATGTGATTTAGAAAGAGATGCCAGCATGAAATGAAAAGCAGAAAGCTTAGAGAGACAACAATACATAGAGCATATAACCAGTCAAGTTTTCAAAGTAGTAAAAAAAGTATGAGAGATGATTGAAAAATAGAAACGTTAAGAAGAAAGGTCAATCTCATAAGAGAATATAGACAACACCTAGTGAACTTTCTAGATGAGGTAAAAGACCATTATGAATAAATCAAACGCTTTTATGGATATAATTCTAGGATGACAAATCTTATGTAATAAAAGTTATATGGAATCAATGAAAAATTTTTAGTGTTGAATTTGTCCAAGAGCAAATATTTCTCACTTGCATTCATGCATCATCTGCACCATTTTTTTTAAAACAAAAATATAAAATATAAAATAAAATTTTTGACATATGACATTTTGATTTTTTTAAAAAAAAATTTATGGTAATAAAGATTCAAGAATAACTCTTCCACCAAAAATTTTGACTCAACCTACTCGTCATTCTTACAATATTAGGACTCAAACAAAAATCATGGAACAAAAATAAACCAGTCGATTTGAGAGAATCAAAAAAGCTCAAGAAGAATTAAAAGGGGATCTTAGTATAATAATGGATATGCTCAAGAAACTTGATAAGAGAAAAGTAGTGGAAGGAAATCTCAGCTTTTAAGAGCAATCATCAGATATGGTAGATCCTGTTTATCCTTCAGGGTTTGAGCCACGATCGACCCAACCTTCTCAAGAAACTAGAACATAAAGTCCTACTCCCGGTGGATATTTCAATCCTTATCCAGGAATGACATCAACACTTATTCCAAGACAATTTCAAAATTTTATTATTCCTGTTATGATGGAAAAACCATCAAGCCAATCTTGGTTCTTGATTTGGATGATCCCAAGAAGAAAGAAAAGCTAGGGATAAAGACACTCGAAAAAGTAAAAAATACCAGTGCCTAACAGAAAATGATAGTATTAGAAGAAAGACTTAGGGTCGTAGAGAGAATGAATTTTTATGGCTTCACGAATGCAACCGAGCTATGTTTGGTCCTAGACGTGATCATTTCACCTAAATTTAAGGTCCTTAAATTTAAAAAATATGATGGCACAAAATGCTCGATGACCCATATCACCATGTATTATCGTAAGATGACAACACATGCTAGTGATGAGAAGCTGTTAATTCACGTATTTCAAGATAACCTTACGAGATCTACAGCTAGATGGTATGTCCAATTAGATAGGACTCGTATTTATTCTTGGAATGAGCTCACTAGGGCATTCCTTACATAATACCGACATGTTATGGATCTAGTTCTAAATCATCTATCTCTATAGAGTATCAAAAAAAAGGTAATAAAAAATTTTAAAGAGTATACATAAAGATAGAGAGATGTGGCTGCACAAGTTCAACCTTCTCTCATCGAGAAAGAGACAACTACCTTATTTGTGAACACTCTAAAAGTATCATACTATGAGAGATTGATAGACAATGCAATCAAGAACTTTATAGATATGGTGATATCATGTGAGATTATTAAAAATGCTATAAAGAATAGCAAGCTCGATGTAAGAGAAACAAGTAATGCAAAGAGAGGTGTAGCACCAAAAAAGAAAGAAAATGAAACCTAAGCGGTGAATTATGTGGGATAATAGTTTAGATATTTCATTCCATACCTCACTTCAGTGTACCAAACCCATTATCCTCCCATAAATAATGTTACTTCTATCTCTTATCCATATCAACCATATTAGCCACTATAACCACCAGTTCATCCATCTTTTCGGACACCCACCTATTCTTATAATCATTCTGCTACACTTACAAGACCAAAATGAAGACCTAGTCCAAATAATGGTCTGAGAGCTTTAAAAAATACCCAAGAAAAATCTACTTTTGACCAATTCATATGACATATATGGATTTATACCTCTAACTTGTTGAGAAACATTTACTTGCTCCTGTATTGTTAAACCCTTGAAACCTTCACTTTTCAAATGGTATGACCCCAATGCGCATTATGATTATCACTATGGGAACCTAGGTCATTCCATTAAGAACTGTACTATTTTAAAGCTTAAAATGCAAGGGTTAATTAATAAAGGGGTGTTAAACTTTGAGACCAGCCAACAAGGGACTTCAAATGTAAATCTTCTACCAAACCATACTAGGCCATCAATAAATGCTTTGATTGATAAGTAAGCAAACTATGTGAAAAAAAAAGATAGAAGAGGTCAAAACTCTGATGGTTAAGGTGTTTGAAACCTTAGTCAAAGCTAGCATGTTAAAATCAATAGAGCCTCAAAATTACTCCAGAAAAGTTAATTCAATTGAGAGATGTGACTATCATAAAGGTGTTTTAGGGCACTCTATCGAAAGTTATGACCAATTTCGTCAAGAATTGTAAGAGATAATGGATATGGGTCAAATAGAGTTTTATGAAAAAAAAAAAGATTTGGTGAAAGCTGAAGTGTCTACCATTGATTCAAAGAATAAGTTTGTGCATAGACCCGTAACTACTTATTATGATGAAAAGCTGACACTAAGGCTATAAAACTCATCTTTCAACCAATAGTGACAATTAAAATTTATGGTCATTTTTCATATCAGAATGATAAAGCAATACCATGAAAGATAATTGTGATATTATGATTAATCCAGATACTGTAAATATAATGGGTGTAAGAGGTATGACCCGAAGCGGAATATGTTATACTCTAGAAACTTTAGAGAAAGCCAAAAAAGAGAAAGTAAATGTGAGAGAAGAAGAGAAAAGCTAGAATAATCTTGTTGTAATCTTAGATAAAGAATGTCAGAAGTCAGTCTCTAAGAGTGAAGCTTATGAATTTTTAAAGCTAATAAAACATAACGAGTATAGCATAGTAGAACAATTGAACAATATGCCAGCTAGAATTTCATTATTGTCATTATTGCTAAGCTTAGAGTCATACCATAATGCTTTACTAAAAGTGCTCAATCAAGCATATGTGTCTCATAATGTATCTATTGAGTACGTGGAATAACTTATTGGTAATTTGATGATTTCAAACTATATTTCTTTCAGTAATGAAAAAATTTCTCTTAAAGGTCAAGAAAGTACCAAAGCTCTTTACATTACTGTAAAATGTAAAAGTCATATAATGGCTAAGGTTTTGATCGATAACGGCTCATCTATTAATGTTATGCCCATGACTACTTTGGCAAAACTACCTGTGGATGAATCTTACATAAAGCCTAGTCATATGATAGTTCGAGCCTTTGATGAAACCCAAAGAGAAGTGCTAAGAGATATAAAAATACCATTACAGATTAGCCTATGCACTTTCAACATGAAATTCTAAGTTATGGATATATCTCTCTCATACAATTACTTATTGGGTAGGTCGTAGATTCATATGACGGGTGTTGCTCCATCCTCATTGCATTAAAAAGTTAAATTCATTATTGATGAAAAATTAACATGTGTGGTAGGAGAAAAAGATTTACCGATCACTTAATTGGTAAATACTCCTTATGTAGAGTAGCAAATGAAGTTATGAAATGCTTATATAGATCTTTCAAGATTGCTAACATAACGTATGAGGCTGAAAGATCTAAATTATATTCGTCACACCTGTCTACGACTACTAAAATGGTCGTTAAGCAATTTACTGAAATGAGATGGCAACCTAAAACTAGACTAGGGAAGAACTTACAATGAATCATAGAGCCACTAGTAGTATATGACAAGAAAGATAAATTTAACTTAGGATATAAGCCAACAAGAAGAGACAAAATGAAAGTGGTGAATGAGAAAAAAGATAAGAGAATGGCTAATCTTGAGGGATATGAGCCAAAGTCAGAGCTTACGATCGTTTCATATCTCTATGATTCTTTTCTTTCGGAAGGATATATTTACCCAGATTTGCTTGGAGCCCTAAGTGTAAGATTCATGAAAGAGTTTTCAGAGTTGGTCATTCAAATGGTGGATGACAAAAAAAAAGAGTCAAGATGAAGAGCTATTCGTGCACCCTTGTCATTTAGATTTTCAGCTAAATAACTGAAAAGTCATAGAGCTGCTTGTTGTCTTTAAAACTTTTAAAAAATAATATATTATAGAACTCTAAATCCCTAATTACTTTCTGTGAGCATTAAGTGATCTTTTGTGTGTCTTTATGTTTGTTGTTTTAATAAAAGACTCAAAAGATGCATCTGTACTTCTTTTATTCACTTTCATGTTCATGATTCAAATCATTTTACCTTAATAATTTTTTTGCCATTTCATCTTTGAGTGCCAATATTCTCTTCATTTTACCCTTTACAAGGTCTTAAATAATGAACATGAAGATAATCATAGCAACAATCTTAAATTTGATTTTGAAATTTTAATTCATGTTAACAAACTTGATAATGAGAAAGATTCAGATAATTACACACTGCCTCCTGATTTGTTAAAATTAATAGAACATGAAGATAAGCCAATTAAACCCCACCAAAAAATTATCGAATTAATGAATTTGGGAGATGATGAAAATAAAAGAGGTTAAAATTTGTATATCTCTTTTACCAGTTAAAAGGCAAAAGCGAAAAGAGTTACTCTGAGAATATGTAAATGTGTTTGCATGGTCCTACCAGGATATGCCAAGACTTAGCACTAATATTATAGAGCACAAGTTATCTTTGAAACCAGAATGTAAGCCAGTACAGCAAAAACTAAGGCACATGAAGCCAGAGATATTGCTAAAAATTAAAGAAAAAATGAAGAAGCAATTTGATACTAGATTTTTGAATGTGGTAAAATATCCTAAATGGATAGCTAACATAATGCCAGTTTTTTCTGTGTCGATTATCGAGACCTGAATAGGACGAGTCCCAAAGATAACTTTTTTCTGTCCTATATTAATACTTTAGTGGATAATACTGCTAGACACTCCATATTTTCCTTTATGGATGTCTTCTCAGTCTATAATTATATCAAAATAGCTTAAGATGATATGGGAAAAATCACATTTGTGACCATGTAGGGGATATTTTGTTACAAAGTCATACCTCTTGGGTTAAAAAATAATGGTGCTACTTATCAAAGAGCAATGGTGACTCTCTTTTATTATATGATACATAAAGAAATAGAAGTGTATGTGGATGATATGATTACAAAATCTCATGAAAGAGATAATTATGTAGTCAATATCAAAAAGTTGTTTACAAGTTAAGAAGATTCAACTGAAGTTGAATCTTGTTAAATGTACATTCAATGCTAAATCAGGAAAATTATTAGGCTTTGTGGTCAATGAAAGAAAAATTAAAGTAGACCCGGATAAGATACAAGCCATCCAAAATTTATCTCCTCTTCGTGCCCAAAAAAAATACAAGATTTCCTAAAGAGATTGAACTATATTACTTGTTTTATCTCTCAATTCACTTATAAGTGAGATCCTATTTTCAAGCTTCTTAAAAAATATGATCTAGGAGAATGGAATGACGAATGCCAAGAAGCTTTTGATAAGATCATAAAATACTTGTCAAATTCACCTATGTTGGTACCACCAATCTTGGGAAAACCTTTGATTTTGTACTTAATAGTGCATAAAATTCAATGAAATGTGTGTTGGGGCAAATAGATGAAACTAACAGGAAAAAATGAGTAATTTACTACTTGAGCAAAAAATTCACTGATTACAAGTCCAAGTATTCACCATTAGAGAAGATGTATTATGCATTGGCTTGGACAGCTCGAAGGCTCCGATAATACATGCTTTATCACACTACTTAGCTTATAGCAAAGTTAGATCCTATTAAGTATATCTTCGAAAAACCTTCATTGATGGGGAGAATAGCGCCTTGGCAAGTTATGCTTTCAGAATATGATATTGTTTATGTGATTTAAAAGGCTATTAAAAGAAATGCAATAGTCGAGTTTCTTGTCAATCATGTAATCGAAGATTATGAGCCAATGAAACTAGATTTTCCTGATGATGATGTGATGGCCATTGAAGAAAATGAACCTATTAAGAGGTCTTAGAGAATGTATTTTGATGGAGCTGTTAAGGCTTTGGGTCATAGTATTAGGGCAATTTTAATATCTCCCGATGAACATTATTATCCCATCACAGCCAAGTTAAATTTCAATTGCACAAACAATGTGGCTGAATATGAGGCCTATTTTATGGGTCTACAAGTAGCGATTGAAAAGAAAATCAAAGTGTTGGATGTGTTTGGAGATTCAACTCTAGTCATCTATCAGTTACGAAGAGAATGGGAGACAAAAAGTTCTAAATTGATCCAGTATCATAAATACATCTCTGAGTTGGTCTAACAATTCAAAAAAGTTTAGTTTGAACATTTGCCTAGAGAGGAGAATCAAATTGTTGATGCATTGGCTATTATAGCTACAATGATTAAAATAAACACAAATACTAAAATCTAACCTATCAAGCTGGATGTGAAGGATGAACCAGCACATTGTTCAGGTGTCGAAAAAGAAATTTATAGGAAGCCATGGTATCATGACCTTATGCAATATATCAAAAGCCAGTAATATCCAGAACATGCAATAAAAAATGATAAAAGGACTATAAAAGGGTTGGCTATGAGTTTTTTTCTTGATAAAGATGTCTTTTATAAAAAGAGTCAAGATCAAGTGCTCTTAATGTGTGTGAGTGCAGCTGAAGCGAAGAGGATTATTAAAGAAGTGCATGATGAAGTTTGTGGGGTACATACAAATGGTCATATGATGGCTAGACAAATTATGAGGGCTGACTATTATTGATTGATGATAAAAAGTGACTGTATTGATTATGCCAAAAGATTTCATAAGTGCCAGATTTATGCTGACAAGATTCACACCCCTCTAACAGCTTTGCATGTTTTGGCACCTTCATGGTCATTCTTTATATGGGGCATAGATGTCATCAGTCTCATTACTCCAAAAGCTTCAAATAGGAATAGATTTATCTTTACGATGATTGATTACTTTACGAAGTAGGTAGAAGCTGCATCATACGCTAGCGTGACCTAATCTGTGGTATGCAAGTTCATAAACAATGAGATAATATTCAGATATAGGTTTCCAAAAATGATTATTTTTTATAATGCCAAAAACTTGAATAGCAAGATGATGAATGAAGTGTGCACTCAATTCAAGATCCATCATCATAATTCGATACCATATCGTCCAAAGATGAATAAGTAGTAGAGGCTGCAAACAAGAATATCAAAAGAATCTTGGAGAAAATGACTGATACTTACAAAGAATGGCATGAGAAGTTACCTTTTACTTTGCATGCTTATAAAATATCAGGTCGAACATCTACTGGGGCCACCTCATTCTCTTTGGTATATAAAATAGAAGCTATGCTACCGATCAAAGTAAAAATTCTCTCATTGAGAGTCTTGGTAGAGGTAGAGTTAGATAAAGCAAAATGGGTTCGAAATCACTACGAACAATTGAACCTTATTGAAGAGAAAAGACTTACAGCATTTTGTCATGGTCAATTATATCAAAAAAAGATGATAAAAGCACATGATAAGAAAATACATCCCTATCACTTTAAGAAAAGAGAATTAGTGTTGAAAAGGATCATTCCAAATCAATATGACAATCGAGAAAAATGGACACCAAATTGAGAGGGCCAATACGTGGTGAAAAAAGCCTTTTCTAATAGGGCATTGATTTTGACAAAGATAGATGGAGGTGATTTACCTACTTTGATAAATTTAGATGCTGTAAAAAAATATTTTGCTTAAAAAAATAAAAAGTAAAAAAAAATGACATATCTAAGCTGAAAACCATGAAAAAGACGGCTTGGATATAAAGGAAAAGCATCATCAAGAGAATATCTCATAACACAAAGGCAAGTGTAGTTTCATGAACTCTGAAGAATCAAGGAAGTCATCTGATTTAGTTTTAAAAAAAGAATATGAGAATATTTTGTTCATGATTATCTTATGATCATTATTTGGGCACCTTTGTTTCGACTCAAACACTTTTGTTACCATGCACTTATTTTCAATTTAATGAAATATGCTATCTTTCCTTTGGAAATAACACCTATTGATATTTTTGTTCATCTTACAAATGAGTAGGAGAAATGTGTGATTGCATTTTGTTTGTCTTGAACTTAAAATGATGAAAAGAAAAACAAACACAAAAGATCTCAACATTAATTTTTAAAAGTTGACAAAAGCAAATGAAAAAGGATGAGAAAAGCATGACAAGACATTGATGTTGTAGACTTTTGAAGAAGAAAAATATTGTTAAGGAAGAATACAATGGTCAGATGTTAAGAACAGATTGGTTATATGGCAATTATTGAGAATTCTGATAAAAAAAGTAAAAAAGTAAGAGATTTCGAGAACTTTTTTACTACAATGAATAATTTTGATTGCATTACATGCATTGCATTTAGAGCACTCACACATGTATCCATGAGTAATTATAATAAGGATAAAGACTTTTCATTTCCTAATAAAAATAAGATTTTGATATTCGGATGAAGATAATAATCAAACAAAAGGTTTCAAAAGAGAGAAATTTACTTGTTCAAAGATGAGAACCCGGTTTCAAGAACATATAGATTTTAAAGTTGTTGAGCCTCTGCTTAGAAGAGCTTTTTTAAGATGGATTTTTAAAGTTGTTGAGCCTCTGCTTAAAGAAGCGTTTTCAAGATAAATTTTAAAGTCATTGAGCCTCTGTTTAAAGGAGCTTTTTCAAGATAAATTTTAAAGTTGCTAAGCCTCTGTTTAGATGAGTTTTTTCAAGATAAATTTTAAAGTTGTTGAGCCTCTGCTTAGGGGAGTCTCTTTAAATTTTAAAAAGTTGTTGAACCTCTACTTAAAGGAGTCTCTTTAAATTTTTAAAAGTTGTTGAGCCTCTACTTAAAGGAGTCTCTTTAAATTTTCAGAAGTCGTTGAATCTTTGCTTAGAGGAGCCTCTTTAAATTTTTAAAAGTTATTAAGCTTTTGCTTAGAGGAACTTTTTAAATTTTCAAAAATGTTATTGAATCTCTATTTAAAATAGCCTTTTAAATTTTTTTTAAAAAAAAGGGACAATTTTATGCCCAACATTTCTTTTCTGAATAAAGTGGTTGTTTGTTTGTCTTTGCCTTATTCCTGATTCTCAGAAATAAATAAAGAGGGGTAGCTGTAAACACCATTTTGTATTATTATTAGTATTATTTTTTTATTTTTTATTTTTTTCTTTCTTTTTTCCTTCTTCTTCTTTCTTTTTCTTTTTTTATCAGGTTTAGTTGGACCAAAAAATATGAGTGCATTAAATGTACCCTCCTTGAAAGTCTAAAATCCCAACCACCATCACCACCGAAAATCGTCTGACACCCTGCGTAACTTGGCAGTGTGAATTTTGGCTTGAAAATCTGGGATTTGAATCCCAAAAAGCTCTATAAATAGAGCTCATTGCCTGCACAAAAAAGAGAGAAGATAAAAGAAAATTATCAAAAAATTTTAGAATAAAAAAAAGCTTGTTGTCAAAAAAAAAGGGAACCAAAAACCATAGCCCCCAAAGTAGGGGAACTTAGCACCAGTGTTTAAAAAAAAAAATAACACATAAAAAAAAATTTTGGCCAAACTTTTTAGGCCAGATCTGCTCCGTTTAGAGCCTATTTTCGTAAAACTAGGCTCAGATCTAGACTCTGGAGGTTGGGAGGAATAGTGGGTCGATTTTGAAAGTTTTTTGGTCACTGACAATGGCGGTTGGTGACCAGTGGCACTGGTGGTGACAACAAGTGGTCGACTCCATTAGGTTTTTGTCTGAAAGAGGAAATGAAAGAGTGTTTTTTTTTTTAAGAAAGGGAGAAATGAGTTAAAAAAAATTTGATCTTTTATATAAACTGTCATAACCAAAAAGACGCTGTTTCAATAAAAACTAAAACGACGTTGTTTTAGCCCTTGAAGATCCGTATGTCAACCTGGGGTCAGGTGCACACCTGACCCGTGACTCGCTTCTCTTCAGCCTCTGACCGATCCAGTTGAACTGACCTAGATTGAACCAGATTGTCCTTGAATCGCTGATGGTGAATTGACCTAACTAGATCGAACCATCGGACCAGATCGCATGTTGATCGGACCGTTGATCAGTCCGGTTCAGGTAAAAAAAAATTTTTTGAATTTTTTAAATTTTTTAAAATATTATTTTTGTGATTTTAAATTTTATTATTAATGTTTATGCATGTAAAAATGTTTAAATTTACTAGAATAAAATTTTGTTGTTTTATAATAATAATTAATATAAGTAAATGATGAAATATATAATAAAAATTTTTGATAATTTTGTTAATTTTAGAATAAACTTTATAAAATAATAAAAATATAAGAAAAAAATTTTTTATCCGAAGATGAGATTCAAAGATACTCTGAATAGTGATACTCACGAAATCTCTAGGTGAAAAGATATTTTTAAATACTACTAGTGTATTATAGTATTTATAAAAAAATTTTAACACAATACAAGTTTTTCTTTTTACTACTAAATTAAAAATAATAATAATATAAATTTAAAAAGAAAATTTTATCAAATAATGAGATTTTAAAAGTATTTCGAGTAGTAATACTTTACGAAATCCCTAAGTAAGAAGATTTCTTTAAATATTACCAATGTATTAAAATATTTATAGAAAAACTTCAATATAATAAAAATTTCTATTCTTTTTCAAAAATTTAAATAAAAAAGAAATCAAATAAAACAATCAATAAAATTAACAAAAAAAGAATAAAATACATGCATCAACATATTAACATTTTGCATTGCATGCTTAATAAAGTTTTTTATGAAAAGTAAATTCGAGCCTCCAAAGATGGGATTATAAGGTATTCCGAGAAACGATGCCTAAAAAATCTCTAGGTGAAAAGGAGTTCTTCTAATGTTACCAACGTACTTGAATATTTTAAGAATTATTTCAATAAAAGAGTTCTAATTTATTTTTCTCAAATAAAATTTGAATAATAAATATGGAACAATAATAAAAAAAAATCAAAATTTCAATAAACAGAGGAAACCAAGGAAATTATTTTTCAAATACCGAAAATAAGATTATTTTTATCAAAATTAATAGATAACACGTAATTAATTGGTACCATTTTAAACGGGCATTATGGGGGTGTTGATTTTTTTTTACACGTAACCAATTTCTGAACCTAGATTGTTACGTAAATCTTAAAATTATTATTTTTAATAAATTTTAATTAATTTTAAGATTTTATTAAAAAAATATGTTTCAATAGATTATCAATCGTATTTAATTAAAAAAATTTGTTGACGACTTTATTATTTATTATTTTATTTTTAAATTCATCGTATGAATACAAAATCGACGAGGAGATAGAATAGCAAAACAAATTTAACGGTTTTTAAATTTTGCACAAGGTGAGAAGGTTAATCGTGCGCATCCACCGGAAAGAGGAAGCGCCATGGAAGACAGCTGTAGTTGAAAGCTTTTATTTTTTTGTTAAAAAAAATTTTATATTTGACTGTCACTAAATGAGAGACATCATTTCATTAATGAATCTAATAATTTTATTTTCACTTGAGTAAATTTTTTTTAAAAAAATTAAATTTTTATTTACATATTTATTTATTAATATATTAATATTATGTAATTTATTAATAATATATAAACTTTATATATTAATAATATATCACATATAAACATATAAAAAAAAATCAGCCGAGTGCACTCTCTTCGATAAGTAAAAAAATGTATTTTTTATGAAAGAAATAACCAACGGTACAAAAAACTTTTCTTTTATTTCAGGGTTAAACATAAAAAAAAATTTATATTATATATTTTTTATCAATTCAATATTTGAAAGATAAAATTTTTATTTCATCAAATATTTTAGTACAATTAATTTATGTAATATTAATATCTAATAAAATTATTATATGTCACATTAATGTATAATTATTGCTATATTATTTTATTTTTTACTTATTTATTTTGTAATTTTTATTATTTTTAAAAAATTAAATTAAATTATTTATTTTTGAAAATTTTTATTCGTCTTTATCTTATTCCTGATTCTCAGAAATAGGTAAAGAGGGGTAGCTGTAAACACCATTTTGTATTGTTATTAGTATTATTATTATTTTCTATTATTTTTCTTCTTTTTTTCTTTTTTTTTTCCTTCTTCTTTTTTCCTTATCAGGTTTAGTTGGACAAAAAAATATGAGTGCATTAAATGCACCCTCCTCAAAAGTCCAAAATCTCAGCCACCGTCACCACCGACAAGCGTCTAACACCTTGCCTAACTTGACAGCATGAATTTTGGCTTGAAAATCTGAGATTGGAATCCCAAAAAACTCTATAAATAAAGCTCATTGCCTGCACAAAAAAAGAGAAAGAATAAAAAAAAAACTATCAAAAAATTTGAAAATAAAAAAAAAGCTTTTTGTAAAATAAAAAAAAAGGAAACTAAAAACCATAGTCCCCATGGTAGGGGAACCTAGCACCAATGTTTTAAAAAAATAACACTTAAAAAAAAATTTTGACCAAACTTTTTAGGCCAGATCTGCTCCGTTTGGAGCCTATTTTCGTAAAATTAGGCTCAGATCTAGACTCTAAAGGCTGGGAGGATTAGTGGGTCAATTTTGAAAGTTTTTTGGTCATCGGTGACAGTGGCTGGTGACCAGTGGCATCGACGGTGACAATGAGTGGTCGACCTCATGGGTTTTTGTCTGAAAGAGGAGATGAGAGAGTGTTTTTTTTTTTGTGAAGAAATGGAGAAATGAGTTAAAAAAAATTGGTCTTTTATATAAACTATCATAACCAAAACGACGATGTTTCAATAAAAACCAAAACGACATTGTTTTAGTCTTTGAGGATCCGCATGTCAACCTGGGGTCCACGCACCTGACCCGGTGACCCACTTTTCCTTTAGCCTCTGACCGATTCAGTTAAACTAACCTAGATTGAACTAGATTGTCCCTGAACTGCTAACGTTGAACCGACCTAACTAGATCGAATCGTCGGACCAGACTGCGTGTTGACCGGACCGTTGATCAGTCTGGTTCAGGTAAAAAATTTTTTTTTGAATTTTTTAAAATATTATTTTTGTGATTTTAGATTTTATTATTAATATTTATGCATGTAAAAATATTTAAATTTACTAAAATAAATTTTTGTTGTTTTATAATAATGATTAACAGAAGTAAATGATGAAATATATAATAAAATTTTTTGATAATTTTGTTAATTTTAGAATAAACTTTATAAAATAATAAAAATATAAGAAAAGAAAAATTTTATTTGATGATGAGATTCAAAGATACTCCAAAAAGTGAGACCCACGAAATCTCTAAGTGAGAAGATTTTTTTAAATACTACCAATGCATTGGAGTATTTATAAAAAATTTTCAACACAATACAAAATTTTCTTTTTACTAATAAATTAAAAAAATAATAATATAAATGTAAAAAAAAATTTTATCAAATAATGAGATTCTAAAAATATTCTGAGTAGTAATGCTTTACGAAATCCTTAGGTAAGAAGATTTCTTTAAATATTACCAGTATATTGGAATATTTATAAAAAAACTTCAATATAATAAAAATTCCTTTTTTTCTTCAAAAATTTAAATAAAAAAGAAATCAAATAAAAAAATCAATAAAATTAACAAAAAAGAATAAAATACATGCATCAATATATCCACATTTTGCATTGCATGCTTAATAAAGTTTTTATGAAAAGTAAATTCGAACCTCTGAAGATGAGATTATAAGGTATTCCGAGAAGCGATGCCTAAGAAACCTCTAGGTGAAAAGGAGTTATTCTAATGTTATCAACGTACTAAAATATTTTAAGAATTATTTCAATAAAAAGGGTTCTAATTTATTTTTCTCAAATAAAATTTGAATAATAAATATGGAACAATAATAAAAGAAAAAATCAAAATTTCAATAAACAGAGGAAACCAAGGAAATCATTTTTCAAATACCGAAAATAAGATTATTTTTATTAAAATCAATAGATAACACGTAATTAATTGGTATTATTTTAAACGGACATTATGTGGATGCTAATCTTTTTTTACACATAACCAATTTCTAAATCTAGATTGTTACGTAAATCTTAAAATTATTTTTTTAATAAATTTTAATTAATTTTAAGATTTTATTAAAAATATATGTTTTAATAAATGATCAATTGTATTTAATTTAAAAAGATTGATGACGACTCTATTATTTTTTATTTTATTTTTAAATTCATCGGATGAATACAAAATTGACGAGGGGACAAAATAGCAAAACAAATTTAATGGTTTATGAATTTCACATAAGGTGAGAAGGTTAATCGTGCGCACCCACCGGAAAAAGGAAGCGCCATGGAAGACAGCTGTAGTTGAAAGCTTATGTTTTTTGGTTAAAAAAAATTTATATTTGACTGTCACTAAACGAGAGATATCATTTCATTAATGAATTCGATAATTTTATTTTCACTTGAGTAAATTTTTTTAAAAAATTTAAATTTTTATTTACATATTTATTTTAAAAATTAATATTTATTTATTAATATACTAATATTGTCTAATTTATTAATAATATATAAAATTTATATATTAATAATATATCACATATAAACATAAAAAAAAAAATCAGCCGAGTGCACTCTCTCCGACAAGTAAAAAAATGTATTTTTTATGAAAGAAATAACCAACGATACAAAAAACTTTTCTTTTATTTCAGGGTTAAACATAAAAAAAATTTATATTATATATTTTTTATCAATTTAATATCTAAAAGATAAAATTTTTATTTTTGATATTTAAATTTTTATTTCATCAAATATTTTAGTACAATTAATTTATGTAATATTAATATCTAATAAAATTATTATATGTCACATTAATGTATAATTATTGCTATATTATTTATTTTTTACTTTTTTTTTCAATTTTTATTATTTTTAAAAAATTAAATTAAATTATTTATTTTTGAAAATTTTTTAATGTGATGGATTATAATTAAATATTTATAACATGTAACATAATTTTATTAAATATTTATATAACATTAATTATTTAATTAATAATAATAATATCAAATATCAAAATACTTCGAAACAAAAATTAAAATAACAAAATAAAAAATTTATATTCTTACGTATCAAACTGATAGGAGCGGAATAGCGTTAGGGCTATAAGACATTTAACCTTTATTTTAATAGTAAATAAAAATAAAATATTGCTTTTTTGATTTGCCATTTGGAGAAAAGAAAAGAAAATGTAACCGGTGAGGTGAGGAGTTGGGTGGTAGGGGGACTAGGGGTTTGACTGTTTGCGCCTTCTTATTTGTACCTTCCTGCAAAGGAGGAAGAAGAGAACCAAAGCTGAGGGACAAAAGAAAGAGAAAGGGATCGAAGAGAGAAACATGAGTTGGATCGGAGACACTGTAGACTCCATCAAATCAATTCAGATCCGCCAGCTTCTCACCCAGGGCGTAAGTCTTGGTTCGTATGTAAATGGCTTCTCTGTTGTATTTTGCCAGGAATGTTACAAATCCCCTTGCCTTTTCAGTCTAACAAATCTATTTCAGCCTTGTTGAGTATGAAATTGTTTTACACTATTTAGAATTGAAAAACATTATTATTTTTTGTTTCAGAGAGATCCGGAGTGTAGTGTTTTGTTTTGAGTGGAGTGGTTTGTTTGGTGGGTCATTGGGGTTGTCTAGAAATTTACTTGAAGTTGACTCCTATTGACTTTCAATTGCAAGAACCAAAAAAAAGTTTTTTTCTTCCTGTTAGTGTTAACTCATCTTGATCCCAATTGTATTGAATTTGGATGATTTTGATAATAAGTTGAGATTTTGATAAAATCATAAATACCGTTTAATTCGTTTATTGAGATCAAAGCTGAAATAAACTCTGCGAAAGTGTATGATATTATGCATGTCTATTGAGCTTTCTTTGGATTTTTCTTAGAAACTTTAAATTTCAAGATTGTTGTAGGAGCATGTTAGGCATGTGCTGGATATTCCAATATACAAATTTGTTTTGAAAAGTTGTTGTCATCAATTATTCCCCCGGGGAAAGTTTGATCTTATAGAATGCTTTCTATTTCAGGTATGATTGTTACATCAGCCCTCATAATATGGAAGGCCTTGATGTGTATCACTGGCAGTGAATCTCCTGTTGTCGTAGTTCTTTCTGAAAGTATGGAACCTGGCTTCAAGAGGGTAAGTCAACTTATGAAGAATTTGCTTAAATGATTTTGGTGTGTCTAGCAATCTTGAGTGTATCCTAATACCGTTGTGTACTGTTCTTCTTCTGCAACCAAATGTATGTGAATGGCCCTCCAAAATATTTGAGAATAGAATATTGGAAGCCTTGTTTGTGCTCATCTGGAACCGACCTCCTCGTTTTATACTAAGGTTGATTGTAGACACCTAAGTTTTCTTGTAGACACCTAAGTTTTCTTAAGCAGGTTCTAGTCAATCGCGATGCTTTAAAAGTTAGGACCTAGGTCTTAACTAAGATTTTTAGGATCTTTTGAATATTTCAAGATATTTGAATAAGTTGATTTTTAGGGGGATGCAAGAAAAACAACAAAAAGTCTAAGGGAAAAAGTCAAAAGTGTTAACTTGGTTAAACTTGTCCAAAATTTGTCGATTTTGGTTGAAAGAGGGTCAAATTTGGAGCATTTTGGTTGAATCAAACCAAGTCATTGGGTTCCTAAAGACTCTAAAACCAATTTTGAGTTTTAAGCAAAAATGACCAAAATACCCTTGATGATGCCTTAAATCCAAGTTGGTCAAGATTGTTCAAGATTACTTGGAACTGAACAATTTTTATCAAAGCATAATTTGTAGAGAGAAAATCCGCAAAAAAAAAAAAAAAAAAGGATTGAGTGGATTTGACCAAAATACCCCTCGATTAAATTTGATCATACTTGTTCAAGCTCATGTTAACCTTTATAATTTGTGATTGATTAGGACTATAGAGGTTCATTAGTAATAAAATTATAATTTGAATTTTTAAAAGTCCTGATTGCACCTCAAATAAGATGAAATTACAAAAATACCTTTTAGGGGTATTTTCGCAATTTGGTCTTTTTGGAGTGAATTTTTTGTGAAAAACTTTAGATTATGTTAAAATATTATGTTATGAGTTTTGATGCATTAAAAATCTTGAGTGCACCTAAAAAAAGGTGGGTATTTTCGTAATTTCATCTTTTGCGTCGATTTTTTACGAAAAGTTTTAGATTATGATTAAATATTTTTTATGAATTATAGTGCAAAAAAATCATAAAAATCATTACTGAAGCATAGGGTTTAAGGAAATTCATAAAATTCATAAAAAAGGCCTTTAATCACAAACAAGTGTAAATTTGTTTTTCTTACTAAAACAGTTGCAATAATAGCTAAGTTGTGTGCTAATTTTTTAGAGCCATTAAATTTAAAAGGTACAATGATGCTATGACCTATATTGCAACTCTTGGACACCAAATTTGTAAGAAAAAGTCAAAATAATAATAACCATTAGATGCATCTTGATCCAATAGTTGAAAAGGGTGGCTCTTTAAATAGTAAAATATAGGGCTGTGATATGGGATCTACTCTTCTTTTCCAGCCTAAAAAAATCCACCATTAGAAAAGCTCTTGAAGAGAAAATTCCCTTGTAGAAAAAACCTCCATTTAAGTACATTTCTCACCATTTTCATTCATTTTCATCTGCATTTCATGTAGTTTTTTTTATCTTTCTAGATTCTCTTTATAAGTTCATCTTTGATCTGTTTTTATTATTTTACCTATTTCATGGTAGTGTTTGGAGGATAAAAATATCATAAAAACAACAAGGGAGCTTTCGCCATGGGTTCTCCCATGTTGGCCAAACCTTTCTTTCTCTTTTTTTAAAAAATATTTTTCATGCTTTAATATAATATATATGTGTTTTTTATGATTTAAAATTGTTTTGTTTTAATTTTGATTCTGTGTTTGGTTATTTTTTTCTTGAATAAAAATTTTAATTTACATTTTCTAATTTGTAAAGTGTTTGATGAAAGTTTTATATTGAATAAGTAAATATGTTTGATTGTTTGAAGCTGGAATGATGTAAGTGTTGAATTTGGTCGGACGATTATAAAGAAAATCAAGGAAATCACTTTTGACTATATGTCTTGTTATATAAATCATGTCATATATGTTCTTGATAAAATGCTTGAATGAGTTTACTAAGTTAGAACGCTTGTGTTTATGATGTTTTAAAATTGTTTGGATGTATAAAATTCAAGGATGGTTTTAGTTAAGTTTTTGCTAAAATAGATACAGAAATTCCATGCATTTAGCATTATCATTCATTTAAAAATCTTAAACTTTAAACCCTAAACTCCAAAACTTAAAACCCTAAAACCTAAACCAAAAACAAACCCTAAACTTTAAATCTAACCCTAAACCCAAACCTTAAACCAAACCTATACTCTAAATCTAATCCTAAACCCTAAATTGTAATTTTAAAACCCAAAGTCCGAAACCCGCTCATGCATTTGCGTTTTTACTTACACCATAATTATATATATGCATTATCATTAACATATCATTTTATTATGTCCATACACTTATACTCGGTAGCTTATATGTTCATCATCATCCATATGATATATGTTACCGCATTCTATCCATTTTATTTTATGATTCATCTTGTTGCATTCATAGTTTAAAAAATGAAAAAAAATGTTTCAAAAATGAATAAGATAATATTTCTAATAAAGATGATTTTTGAGACCTGACCTATATATAAGGGGTTTCTCAATAATTGTCTTTATAAAGAATATAAGGGGTTGGACTTTGAGTTTTAGGATTATGATTTAGGGTTTAGGATTAGTTTAGATTTTAAGGTTTGGTTTAAGGTTTGGGTTTAGAATTAGGTTTAGAGTTCAGGGTTTGGTTTAGGGTTTAGGGTTTGGTTTAGAGTTTGGGTTTAGGATTCCTTTCTTTTTCCAAACATTTTTTCGAATGCGCTTTTTTGATGTAGAAGTACGTTTTTTTGGAACTGCCATTCAAAAAAAAGGTTATTTAGTGCTATAGTTGGATGTCAAAGACATCTATTTTTAAAACAAATGATCGGTGTCTTTATGTCATTATTTATCTATTCTTATAGATTTTCTAGATTAATAGATTTTCTAGGGTTTAGGGTTTGGTTTAGAGTTTGGGTTTAGGATTAGGTTTAGAGTTCAGGTTTAGGATTAGGTTTAGAGTTTAGGGCTTCGTCTAGGGTTTGGTTTAGGGTTTAGGATTTGGTTTAGAGTTTGGGTACCGTTTAGACTTTAGGGCTTGGTGTAGAGTTTAGGTAGGGTCTAGAGTTTGGTTTAGGTTTTTAAATGAATGATAATGCTGAAATTTGCTAGCATGATGCATGATTAGACCAAAATCTCAAATACTGAAAAAAAAAAATGCTATGTAGTCATTTTGCGAAACACTTGAAAAACTAAAAATAACTTTTAATTTTATTTATCCAAACAACTTTAAAACATTATAAACACAAGCTTTTTTATTTTGTAAACTCATTCAAGTATCTTACATACAACATATATGTCATGATTTCCTTGATTTTTATAATCTTTCCATCATATTCAACAATTATATCATTCAGGCATCAGACAACCAAACATCTTCATTTATTCAACATATTGCAAACTAGAAAATGCAAACTAAAATTTTTATTCATGAAAAAAAACCAACCAAACACAATCAAAATTAAAAAAAAAAAAAATGACAACTTTAAATCATAAAAAACACATGTATATTATATTAAAGCATGAAAAATATTTTTAAAAAAAATGAGAGAGGAAGGTTTGGCCAACATGGGAGAACCCATGGCCAAAGCTCCCTTTTCATGATATTTTGTTGTTTATTTGATTTTTTTTATTCTTCAACCACTAACATGGAATGGGTAAGATGAGAAAGACAGATCAAAGATGAACTTATGAACATAATCTAGAAAGGTAAAAAGAACTACATGAAATGAAGATGGAAATGCATGAAAATGGTGAGAAATGTACTCAAATAGAGGTTTTTTCTACAAGGAACTTTCCTTTTCAAAAGCTTCTCTAATGGTGGATTTTTGGTGGCTGGAAAAGATGAGGAGATCCTAGAATGTAGCCCTATATTTTTCTATTTAAAGAAGCTCCCTCTCAACTATCGGATCAAGATGCATCCAATGGTTGTTATCATTTTATCTTTTTCTTACAAACTTGGTACTCAAGACTTGCAATATAGGCCATAGCATCATTGTAGCTTTAAATCTAGCCGCTCTAAAAAATTACAGCATACAATTTGGCTACTAGTGCAGCCATCTTTGTGAGAAAAGACAAATTTACCCTAATTTGTGATTAAGACCTTTTTTCATGAATATCCTTAAACCCTATGCTTCACTAAGGATTTTCATGATTTTTTTACACTGTAATTCATAAAAAAAATTTAATTATGATCTAAAGCTTTTCGTAAAAAGTGGACTCCAAAAGGCCAAATTATGAAAATGCCTTTAAAGAGCATTTTTATAATTTCACCTCATTTGAGGTGCCATCAGGATTTTTAAGAATCCAAATCATAATTTTATTCCTAATGAGCCTTTATGGTCCTAGTCAATCACAAACTATAAAGGTTGATCTAGACTTGATCAAGTGTGACCAAATTTGATCAAGGGGCATTTTGGGCAAATGTATTCAAAATTCTGTTTCTTTTAAACGGAATTTCTTTCTAAAGATTGTGCTTTGACAAAAATTGTCCAATTCCAAGTAATCTTGGCTGATCTTGACTAATTTTGACTTGAGGCGTTATCAGGGGTATTTTGGTTATTTTTTTCATTTTTGCTCAAAACTCAAAATTTGTTTTAGAGCCTTTAGGAGCTCAATGACGTTGTTTGATTCCACTAAAATGCCAAAATTTGACCCTCTTTCAACCAAAATCAATTAATTTCAGACAAGTTTATCTAAGTTAACTTTAAGTTGGCTTTTGATTTTTTACCTTGACTTTTTGTTGTTTTTCTTGCATCTCTCTAAAAATCAACTTATTCAAAAATCTTGAAATATTCGAAAGATCTTAAAAAATCTTGGTCAAGACATAAGTCCTAACTTTTAGAGCATCGCAATTGACTAGAATGTGCATGGACAAAATTAGGTGTCTACATTGATATGCTATTCTTCTATGTGCTAGGATTGTTTATTTTCAGAGCTATTTTTTCCTTTGAAATTATGCTACTGAGAGTTTGCATCCATACAATTTTTCTTTATAAGACCATTCGGTCAGATGGAAACATGTCCTTCAGATTAGCATCTCTGGTATTCCCCTATCTTCTCTTTTGGAGAAGTTAAGATTATACCCAGTTATTTTAGAAAGAAACATAAGATTTTTTGAAAATGAAGATTTTATGGCTTTGAAATTCTAACCTTTACAAATAAAGGACAAAGAGATTGTTGACTCCGCCACCTTACACCTTATATATTTATTATTTTTTCTAGAATATATTCTGAGCTAAGTATGTTATGTACCTTAAAGCTTTGAGTAATAACATGCATCACTTATGTTTGCTTACAGCTATTTTTCATTGAAATCCATATCAGTTTTTGCCTTTCCTTGCATGCTGTCCTTATCATGGCAATGTCTATCCACTCCTGTTTTTATCTTACCTTAAATTAGGGCAAGCAAGAGTATACTTGGTTGGTGGCAACTGCAGTCTGCTAGTTATTGTTAGCAATCTGCCAATAAACATTCGATTTGATTTGATATGAGTTGCTTTGGACGTGTAATAAGATCACAATGAAAGTTATTTTGTTATACAATCGCTTCCATGAGCATACTTGACATGTTTGATGATTTTTGTTCGTTTGGATTCTGTGTCTTAATTAATGAGGATTATATCATTTGCAGGGGGATATTTTGTTCCTGCACATGAGTAAAGAACCTATCCGTGCAGGGGAGATTGTTGTTTTTAATGTTGATGTAAGTGCCTTTGTTTTTGTATGTTTGTATTTTTGATTGTTGGTGCGGCTTTTTTTGCCTTCATTCTCTTTTGCTAATTCATTCCTCAAACTATGAATTTCTCAGGGCCGTGAAATCCCTATTGTCCATCGTGTAATTAAGGTAAGAATTCTAATAAATTAATCCTCATGTTTTATTGATCTTGGAGTATGGTGTATGTATTATGACTGAAAAAGTGATTTTCAAGTGATTTTGAAGCACTGAAGTTACCATCTACATCTGGGGATTCATGCATACCGGCAACTGATATTTTCACTTGCCATTGAATGGGAGCACCAAATCGTAATTTGATAATTTGATATCTGCTTTCGTGCATTTTGTGCTTACAAGCATATGTTTCCATGGAAGAGTTAGTTTGTGGGGAACATATATTTGCTCAAGCAACTGCTTCATGATTGATAAATTGATTAGTCATAGATACTAGATGACTGATTTTTGTTGCAAATGACATGGTCTGAGGATAATGATTTCGGAAGCTAATTTGCATAGATAAAACTTAAAGGGCACAGAGAATGAGAAAGCATTGGCAACCAAGCTTCTATCTGCTTTCTAGGGGCAGCTGTTAATGAGTGTCCGAATTGTCAGGAGGGCTGTCTTAGAAAGATAATAATAATTTGAGATCACTTATTCTATATGCAAGTATCAAATTGCAGTAACTGGAATACTCACTGAAAACATGGTGATTGTATCATAATATTGCAGCAGCACATGCAAATCTGAACTCATTGATTTTTGTTGAACTTTTTTTTGTTTTTTCTGTATCTTTTTCGGTTTCTTTGTTTTTTTTCTTTGGGATTCATATGTTTCTGATGTATTTGTGAGGTAAATTGTTTGTATTCTTGTTTCCTTCATGAATTATACTATTTTTTCCCCAACTTTGTTATGTATTATCATCAAGATGCAATCACTCCTAAAATTACATTTCTATTTTGTGGAATTATGATTTGTCAAAATTTTTATGGTGTGAGATTTTGCTTGCTGTTATAGCTTGCCACAATTATGTTTCAAAATATTACTCGGGGCTAATGCTTCCTTGTGGATCTTTGCATCGGAGCTAGCTGGTCAATATAATGTCCATTCTTGACTTCCATGACCTAGTGTTTCTTGGAACTTTTGTTTTCTTAAAACTGTTTTATGCCTGACAAAGCTTCTACACCATCTTTATTTTGAAACTATATGAGAAAAGAACTCTATTTTGTTATTTTAGCAGATTGATCAATGAACATGGTCCTGGCATCTGATGAATTCTGATATTTTATATTATTGTAGGTCCATGAAAGACAAGATACTGGAGAAGTTGATGTCCTCACCAAAGGTAGCAGCTTATTTTAATAAACATTAAATTTGTTAAATTGTCAGAATTGCATTGTTTGGTATTTAAATGTTCTTCTCTTATCTGTGCATTTTCAGGAGACAACAATCCTGGGGATGACAGGCTTTTATATGCTCAAGGTCAGCATTGGCTTCAACGGCAGCATATCATGGGCAGAGCTGTGGGGTAAAGCCTGTAGCATTTCAACCTTTCTTTTTGTGTACAACGAGTTGCCAGATGATTGGTGATTCTGTGTTGCCATCTTCAAAATTCATAGCATGTCTGAAGAATTCACACACACACACTCATACACATGCTTTTTATGGACATAGGGCATTTTGGGGCAAAGGTTTGTGAATTACTAGTATTACTTTTCTTTACAATTTGAATCAGTAGTGTTTCTATGTGCAATACCACCCTCTAAATTGGATACTAGGAGGTCAATTTTAGTGTTAGGAGAGGAATTGTGGATTCTAGAGGAGAATTTGCTCCTCCTTAAGGAAATGGCTTTCTTTTGGGGGCAAGGTAAAAATGGGCAATGGAGTTTGATTTCTCTCAAGTGTCTGGATTGGAAAGCATGTTAGCTACTAGTGATAAATGTCAGTCCATGAACATGATGTTTTATTCTCTGGGAAAGACTTGATCCAAGTTTCAGATATTAGTATGTGTCAATTGGCCTTTTCATCCTTAATGGTGTTGGTGTTGTTGTGACTTTATATAGGCTTTTGGGAGTTATGGGAAAGATCTTGCTAGCCTGAGGGTTTTTGTACTGCACAATTAGATAATCTCATATGCTTCAAGCAGTGTACCGTTTTCTCAAAAAAAAAAAAAAAATGAAACTTCTAATTGCTTACTTTAATTGCAGGTTCTTGCCCTATGTTGGTTGGGTGACTATAATCATGACTGAAAAGCCAATTATCAAGGTTCGTTTTCTATATGACATGGTTTTGCTTAAACCAGAAAGCTATTTTCCTTGTGTGCTAAAGAACATTTTTTGAGTCATGACTATGACTACAATTATATGAGGTTTACTTGTAACTTGGGGATTTTCCCTTTTGCATTCTGCATCTTTGCATTACTGTTGCACCACGAACAAAAAACAGTTACCCCTTTCATTCAAATTGCCTTGGTCTCACTCTTATTTATATCAGACATTGTGGCGGAGGGGTGGCTGGGTTAAATATCCATTGTTTATGATTTTGGAACATTTTCAAAGATACCAAAATTACTAACATGCGGGGACATTAATGATCATCTCATAGAATATCTTTTTCTTCATAAAAACTTTATATTGTTTGTTCATTGCAGTATATTCTCATCGGGGCATTGGGGTTGCTTGTTATAACTTCCAAAGACTGACAGCTGATGCAAATTTAAGGCCTGGTCAAACTCCAAGGGGATCCTTCTACAATTGCCAACTGCATCTACTCTCTCTTTTGTGTTGGTCATTCCTGGCTTTTGTATACTGAGAACAGAATACTTTGTTATGATTTGATAATTTAAGGCAGAAAGAATGACAGGGAAGCAGGCATCAGCAACTCTGGTTTTAGTTTCTATTTATATATGGTGTTTTTAGCTATGGCTCCCATGTTTCTGACTGAATTAAAGATTGATCTGAAAACTTGGGGGCAGAAAAAAAGGCTGTATCATAGATCCATGCATGATCTTTGGACATTCTTTGATGAATGCTCCAAGGTGAATGGGAAAAATATTGCTATCGTCCAACTTGAAAACTGGGAAGCACAACCTTCTACTGAATGATCAGTTTGACAAAACATTCTTGGATCCATGAATTGGAGAGCCATTTGGTGCAGCAATTTGTATATCTAATACCGTTTGGGTATATATGAAAGTCACTTTTAATTTCTATAAGAAAAATATTTTTTGAATAATTTAATAATAATAAAAAAGTAGAATATGAAATATTTTAATATGCATATTATTAACTAATATACGTTTTATTTAATAATAAAATAAAATATTAATTAATTATTTCTATACATTGGTTGAGGAAATTTTAAACTCGACAAACAAAATTAAGAAATTCACATGAGTTAATTTATTGATTAATTAATTTATAATATTCATAAATATATCGAAGATAATTTTTGATTAAGGATAATTTTTCATCGTGTATTTATTTTTCTTTAAAAAAAATTAATCATATGCTAAAAGCTGGCCAACAAAATCTAATTTATTGGTGAAGTTTTAAATTTTGTTTGTTTCAGGCCCATGTTTAGCCACGGCTCTGGATTCAGATCCTTTAAACCAATGCGCCCATAAACAGCCTCCCCCGGAGTTTACTCTCAAGGACTAAAACAAAATCGTTTCCCCAACCAAAACGGCAAAATCTAAACCCCATAAACCCTTCCTCGAAGCCTACAACAACAACCACCATAACCAGCGGAGAGCAATGATGAGCTTTCTTTCAGATCCCTTCTAATTTTTTCGGTAAACATTTGTTCGTGCTCTTGACTTTTGATCAAAGGATTTTTTTTTTTCATCTTGATGTAATTAGCGCCTGTTAATCTGTGTTTCTGGGTGTTCTTGTTTCTGGGTTCTTCATTTTATTCAAGATAGTGTATTTGATTCTATTATCAATATCTGGGTATTATTTTTGAGGATTTTTTTGATGATGGTGCCTTGAATAAAGGGTTTTGATACCTGGGTATGATTCTATTTGATGAAAGTCCTTATAGAGTTATTGTTCATTGGCCGGGTTCATG
This sequence comes from Durio zibethinus, assembly GCF_047325235.1. Taxonomy (NCBI): domain Eukaryota; kingdom Viridiplantae; phylum Streptophyta; class Magnoliopsida; order Malvales; family Malvaceae; genus Durio; species Durio zibethinus. Next base: position 2,050,164 of record NC_143169.1, on the reverse strand, counting down.
TTTCTGGGATTCTCCTTGTTGTTAAATGGATGAACAAGATTTTGATACATTGGTGTCATATGGATGAGAAGATATCAGAACATGTTATCTCTGCGACCAATTCGCAGATTTTATCGTGCTGCTTCTGCTCCTGCTGCCATTGCATCAACAACTGATACTTGTGCAGCTTTCTCAAAGCAACCACCAAAGACAATACCTTTACAAGAAAGTGCCCTTTCCAAGCTTAAAGATGAAAGAGACCCTGATAAGCTATTTGCTTTATTCAAGGCTAATGCCCACAATAAACTTGTCATTGAAAATAGGTTTGCTTTTGAAGATACAGTTTCTCGTTTAGCTGGAGCTCGCCGATTTGATCTAATTGAGCATTTACTTGAGCACCAGAAAACTCTTCCACAGGGTAGACGTGAAGGCTTCATTATGAGGATTATAATGTTGTATGGTAACGCTGGGATGATAAAGCATGCTATTGATACTTTTTATGATATGCATTTGTATGGATGTAAAAGAACTGTTAAATCCTTCAATGCTGCACTTAAGGTTTTGATTCAAACTCATGATTTAAGAGCTATCGAGGCATTTCTCTCCGATGTTCCACCAAAATTTGATGTTGAATTGGATACATATACAATCAATATAGTTATCAAGGCATTTTGCGAAATGGATTTTCTGGATAGAGCATATTTGGTCATGGTACAGATGGAAAAGTTGGGGATAAAGCCAGATGTCATTACGTACACAACACTTATATCAGCTTCCTATCAGAAAAATCGGTGTGAGATTGGCAACGGGTTGTGGAATCTTATGGTGTTTAAGGGGTGCAGACCTAATCTTGCAACTTTTAATGTTAGGATCCAGTATTTGATTAATAGGAGGCAAGCATGGCAAGCTAATGATGTGATGCGTTTGATGCAGAAAATTGGGATAGACCCTGATGAGGTTACTTACAATTTGGTAATCAAAGGTTTTTGCCAGGCTGGTTATTTTGAAATGGCTAAAAGGGTTTATTCTGCTCTAGAATGTCGTAGTGAGTATAAGCCTAATGCTAAGATTCATCAGACGATGATTCATTATCTCTGCAAGGGAGGGGATTATAATTTGGCCTATACAATGTGTAAAGGATGCATGAGAAAGAATTGGTTTCCAAATGTGGATACTATTTATTCACTGCTTCAAGGCCTAATGAAAAATGGGCAACTGGGTAAGGCTAAGATGATAATGATATTGGTTAGGAATCGGATACCACCTTTTTCCTCCGCTCAATTGGATTCTTTGCAATCAGTTTTGTCGAAGACTTAAATTAAAATGACAGATTGAAAAAGGACCACTTTGATTAATGTAAAACCACTGCTTAAAGGAAGCTGATATTTCTTTTGCTCCAAGCAGTTTTAGTTTCACAAAACTAATTGGAGATTGATTTTTATGGTTAACATCAAAGTGAAGGCAGATTTCATTTTTCTTGAATTAATTTGTTGTGCCACCTCTATATGTCCATGATGAAAGAGAAATCTATTGGATAGCAGAAATCCAAATTCTTGTAAGTCATCATGCAATTACTCTGTCTCTCTGTCTCTCTATTGATATATGTTGTTCTTTGCATATGGAGCTCCTTTGATTGCAACTTCTATTTTCTTTTTGTACAATGAAAGATGCTTGTTAAACTGTTTTGCAATCGCAATTCCTCTTGTCTATCCATGAAGCATGCGAATGGTATTTGATGGTCCATAAACATGAATTGTTATCTTTGTTTCTTAGAGCTATGCTTTTGAACATTGTCAACACAGCATTGGCAATTCATTATGTTAGGTTTTAAATTTTATGAACCATAATTTTTGTATTCTGTGCCTGCTAATGCATGTTTTCATATGTCATTTTTCATATTGGTTCTTAATGGGCTAAAAATATTCTGTTCTGTATATGATAAATTACCTGAGCAAAATTCCAAGTTTTGATGTGTTGATGCTTGGATTCTGAGGCCTATGACTTTACCAAATGTTTCAGCTTGAATGATGAATAGAATGGCCACGGAAAGATGGAAAACTCTTTCTAATTAAATACTGATTGGACGCTAAATCAGTGAGTTTCCCATATTTTATCATTTTGGGTTAAGTGGCCGGTTCTGCTTGGTTAAGTGGTATCACTCTTTTCTAAAGAAAGATGCATAACAGAGCAACTAAGATTTAATTATATTTCTCGTGGAAGTTTTTTATGATGCCACTAGACACGACATTTTTTTTTTTAATTTTAAGATCATTGGTACCTTTTGTATTGTGCAGGATTGGAAGGTGCACTTGGAGGCATTCTCTAATGATGTTTTCTGTTGGCCGTTGAAGGAGTTTGGTTCGCAGATTCTTAGATTCCGGAAAAAAAATAATTCAAAGAAAAAGTGATATTGAAGAAGAATGTGTGGTTCTTGAGTTTTGTTGACTTAGATGATATAAGATTTTTGTATGTGGTTCACAATAATGTAAAATTACCTAATAAAGTTTTTTATTATATTGTTTTTGATAATAAATGAATAACATGTGACATTCATAATATTGATACTTGAATAATACGTGGAATGTGAATAACACATTTTCATTAAAACTAAATAATTTTTAAAATTTTCAACAAATATAATTTTATAATTTTAATTATTATCTTAACATTATTATCCTTTTATAGAGAAAATATGCAGATTGACTTTCGTGATAAGGTCAATATGAGGGTTGGAAGGGGGTGATAAATTTTTCTTTGGCTCTTGGGAAAAATTTTGTATAATAATATTAAATAAACATATTTTAAATTTTATATATAATAATATTAAATAAAAATATTTTATATTTATATTTTATTATTTTGAACAAAGATTATGTTTTTTACTTTAGAAAAGATGTTTTTTCAACAATATTATATTTTTATCTTAGAAACGTTGTCTTTATTAAATTTTAAAATATATATTTTTTATGTTTTTAATAAAAATTATTTTTTTTATTTTAAAAACGTCGTTTTTTTTCAACAAAGTTATGTTTTATTTTAAAAATTTATGTCTTTATTGAATTTTGAAAACTATGTATTTCATATTTTCAACAAAGATTGTATTTTTTATTTTAGAAAAGTTATATTTGTTGAATTTTAAAAAAATATATTTTTTATATTTTTAATAAAAAATATTTTTTTATTGTAAAAACATCGGCTTTTCAATAAATGTTACATATTTTATCTATGAAATATTATTTTTGTTAAATTTTAAAAAATATTTTTTTTTATGTTTACACAGAGATTGTATTTTTATCTTAAAAATTTGCATTTTTAATAAAGATTATAGTTTTTATTTTAAAGCATCGTTTTTGTTAAATTTTGAAAAATAAAATCTTTTATATTTTTAATAAAATTCATGTTTTTTATTTTAAAAACGTTATTTTTATTAAACCTTTGAATTCTTAAAAAATTTTATGAAGAGTAGAGTTTTTTATTTCTCCTATTTTTTCACTTTTTGACATTGTTGAAAATCTTAAAAAAATTTTAATAATTAAATTTTCATAAATCATACCAAAATATCAAATTACAAAAAATAAAATTTTGAGAAAAAAATTACTTCGAATCAAATGCTCTTTAAATGATTAAAGAAATTGAGGTTGGTTTCTTCTATGAAGTGCATTTTAAGGCTCCAAGAAGGTTTTTAATTAGAAGAATTAGTAAAGGATTCAGCACCTGAATCTTCACTGAATGAGATTCTGGATGGGAAAACAACTGAGTTTCCTACAGCCCTACACTCTCTTCCCTTGAAACAGCAGCAAATCCAAAATTTTTTTGGGTGTTCATTTGTAATATATATAAAATTGTCGACAAATGTGTCAATCTTATCACGAAAAAAGTATTTATAAAAAAATTTGGGGATATTAGGTAAAAATTTCTCCTTCAAATTCTTTTATTTTCCAATTGGATGTCACTAAAAGGTAAATCTGCCCCTGCTGAAAAATTCGGTCCTTAGCCGAAAAAGAGAAGGCCGTAAGTGGTTTAGGCTTGAAACATTGCCACAATTGTTTTGCTTAATGTGCTTGGTAGTATTTTTCTGTGGTGGAGGAATTTTACAGCTTTTCTTAACCCTTTGTAGAGAGATTAGAGAGCAATCCCACTACTATGGCGGAGCAATCTTATTTTCGGTCAGCAATCATATATATATATATTTTTCAATATTTTCCTTATTTTATCTCTACTGTCATTATTTCTTTATTATAATTAGAATAAATTATAAGATGATTTAACCAACTTAGATTTTTTTTTTATTTCCATCATCTAACCATGAAATGTAACTAATTAATCACCAACTTTTGGATTTTCTTTTAAATTTCAGCCACTTTATCATTATTCTATAATAAAATATCAACATCAAGTACGATATCAATTGTCACATGGCATGATATATCATCTAAAAAACTTTGTAATTTAAATGAATTAGCATTAAAAAAATTTAAGAATCAATAGTTTAAAAAAAAAAAAAAGAAAATATGACGTGCGAAAACCATATGGTTGTTTTTTAATTTATTTATATATTATTTATTTTATAAAATAAATCATATATTATTAAGAAAAAATGAAACCCAACAAATTTTGTAGAAAAAAACACTTAACAAAGGCACCCATCAAGTCCGACGAGAACCCATAGAAAAAAAAATTCAACTGCTTACGTGTCTATGACCAGAATCTTTTTGGTTCTCGGTGATAATCCTAGTCAGCACGTGGTGTCTCCGTGTCACGGTAATCCTTCTTATAGGACACGTGGCTTGCATGAAGAGCTGCCATTGGCTCTTTAGTCTTTCACTCTATATATAAAGCCCAATTCTTTTGCTTCCCTAAGCGGAGTTTCGTGACTTTCTCTCCTTCATTTCTTCAGTTACAGAATCCCTTGTTTAATTTCTTTGGTTTGTCAAATAACAGATCTCTGGTTCTCACATCTATCTGTTTTTCTAAGTTATATTCTCTCTATTACAAATCTTCATCTAGCTTCCTTGGTGTGTTTGTCTTTCGAGGTGGCTCAAATATTTTTTTTTTCTTGGAAAAAAGAAGATGAAAGAAAGTGTGGAAAACCCTCTTCACCTGAAATCTTTGAACCACATCTCCCTTGTGTGCAGATCAGTTGAGGAATCCATGGATTTCTATCAGAATATTCTTGGGTTTGTTCCAATCAGGAGGCCTGAATCATTTGACTTTGATGGAGCATGGTAATGAAAAAAAAATGATCATCTTGTCAATCTTAATCTGTTTCAAGAAATTTCCGCTGAAAATATTATGCTGAAAAGTGCAAGAAATCTTGGGTTGATTTTCATTTTTTTCAGGTTATGATTATATTTGTGTGGATATTTTTGTTATACAGATTGTTTGGATATGGGATTGGGGTTCATCTTCTGCAATCCGAGAATCCAGATAACATGCCAAAGAAAAAGAAAATCAATCCCAAGGACAACCACATTTCCTTGCAGGTTAATTTATTAGAAGTATGCATGAAAATATGACAGCATACTCTATTTCACTTTAATTATTCTTGAAGTTTCAAAATTAGTGTCCAAAATTATGTTTTTTGTTTCATGAAAATTTTGTTTCAGTTTGAATACTCTGTATTGGCAGATAATCATAATAAATCATAAGAGATTTACCTATTTGTGATTTAGTAATGTGAATGTAACTGCTAAGGATTTCAATTCTGACAGCAGCAACTCAAATAAATCAAGATACCATGTTATCTTTCCAACTGTATGAACTAATTGAGCTCTTTGTAACTTTGTTTTTCAGAGTAATCATGGTGGAATATTAGTAGGGAAGAATTACATAATTAGCAACACTTGAATATATAGTTCATTGTATGCATGGCCGGGTCGTTTATTAATTTGTTTATGATGATCGAATTGACAAGAAGATGAATTAATTATAAATTGATAATTCCCTTGTTCAGGGTCGTTTATTAATTTGACATTTTTATTAGATCATATAGAATTTATATATATATATATATATATGTATGGACCCCTTTCTTTTCTTTTCTTTAATTGAATAAGAACTTTTGTTACTAATGAATGGAGTTACAATCAGCAGTGATAATGTTTCTAATACTCTCTGGGTATTCTTCTATCCATGTCACATCTTTTGCAATGCAAAGTGCATGCTGTGCTAAAACATGTGCAACCCTTCAAGTACTATGCTTGTAATTAAACCCTTTATCCTTAGCAAATTCAAGAGCTTTAGACTGCAGCAAAAACCTTAACTATAGCAGGATTTGACGTTATATGATCCTCTTTTCTTGTTGTGAATGATTTGGGGTATCATAATCTACTACTTTAATGCACAACTTGGAACTAGTTTTAATTCATATACATTGTCCACAATCATCCACAATTAGTTTGCTGGAAATCATGTTTATGACATTTTAAAGTTATTTACCTGTATCTGAAGTGAATGCATTTAATTTGTACGTTAGTAGTAATGCAAGTAGGGTTAGCATCGGGTCGGGTTCGGGGTGGGTTTTGCTTGCTTCGAACCCGACTCGACTTTATGCATTAATAAACCTGATCCTGACCTTACCCAAAAAGTTTTTTGTTTTTTCATACCCGAACCCGACCTGACTCGATACTATGTAAACTGTACCCAACCCGAAATTAATAAAATATTATTTTTTAAAATATAAAATATTATTTTTTAAATATAAATATTTAAAAATATCATTATATAAATATATATAATTAAAAAATTAAAAAATTAATTAAAAATAATTTTTTAATAATATCGGGTCGGTTATGCCTAAAACCCGAACCCGAACCCGACCCGTCCCAAATATTTCTTAATATTACTCGACCCGAAACCTGAAATTCAAAAATAAAAATTGACCTCATAGGGTCGGGTCGGGTCGGAACCCGTCGGGGTCGAGTTGAATTCCCATCCCTAAATGCAAGTATGGCTAAGTTTTACTTCGGTTTTGATAATAATCATCAGGGCTGATCTAAAGCTTGAAGGACATTCTGTTTTGAAGTGCTGTCATAACATATCAGTGCTTTCACAAAAACTTTATCACTAAATATAATTATTTAAAATCGAGAAAAAGATAGAAAGTCGCTATCAATTTTTTTTAAGGTGTGATTGATCATCTAAAAATTTTTATCTTTTTAATAAAACAATAAAATAGATTAAAGTTTATTATAAAAATAATTTGATCTACGAAATAGGATTGGGTTCGTAAGTCGGTTACGAGTGACGAAAGATTAATACACATATAACGCCTATAAATTGGTATCAATTAATCATGTGCTATCTATAGTTTTGGATGAAAATGGTTTTTTTTTTTATTTAAGATTTAATAAATCCCTTCATTTTAAAGAAAGACAATCAATTAAAAATCTTTATTTAGGAATATTGTGAAAATCTTTAGATTAAAATAATATCTTAAAATTCTTCAACATCTACATAGAATCCAAAGATAATCATTTTCGTATAAGATTCACCACAAAATTTCTTTAAAAACAGAAATAACATATTTTTCAAATGATAATTGTTTGTAACTCTCTAACATCTAAGCATAATATTAAAAATTATTTTTCTTAAAATATTATTTTAATTTTTTATTTAAAATCAATTTTTCAAAGAACTTTTTTTTATGCAAAAAACGAAAGATGCTATGATTAACCATAAATAGCAATAATATAATATATATATATATATATATGTGCGTAATGAGTACAAACATTAATCTAAAATGGGATATATATAAATGTATATTATAAGTGATGATAAAATATAAATTTAAGATCGAGTCCTTAAATTTAAAAAGACTATTTAAACTTTTCAACTTTTAGACAGAGTTTAATTATGACCTTTTATATTTAAAATATCACGTTTTATTTTTTATTCTTTATTTAACTTTATTATTATTAGATTAAGGAAGTATATGAAAATTTTTTAATAAAATAAAAATTTTTTAATACCTCATCATTTAGGCGAATAAATCTCTTCATTTTAAAGAAAGAAAATCAATTAAAAATATTTATTTAGGAATATTGTGAAAATCTTTAGATTAAAATGATATCTTAAAATTCTCTAACATCTACACAGAATTCAAAATAATCATTTTCATATAAGATTCACCATAAAATTTCTTTAAAAGTAAAAATAACATATTTTATAAATAATAATTATTGTGACTCTCTAACATCTAAATAGAGTATTAAAAATTATTTTCCTTGAAATGTTATTTTAATTTTTTTATTTGAAATCAGCTTTTCAAAGAACCTTTTTTTATGCGAAAAACAAAAGATGCTATGATTAATCATAAATAGCAATAATATAATATATATATATATGTGTGTGTGTGCGTAATGAGTGCAAACATTAATCTAAAATGGGATATATGTAAATGTATGTTATAAGTGACGATAAAATGCAAATTTAAGATCGAGTTCTTAAATTTAAAAAAACTACTTAAACTTTTCAGTTTTTAGGCAAACTTTAATTATGACTTTTTATATTTAAAATATCATGTTTTATTTTTTATTTAATTTTATTATTATTAGATTAAGAAAGTATATGAAAAATTTGTAATAAATAAAATTTTCTAAATACCTCATCATCTAAATGATATTCGGGAACAAATTACTTCATAAAAGATTTTCATACAAATCCTTAAATTTTGGAATGATTTAGAATTTTAGATAAGTTTATGGTTTTAAGGTTTATGATTTTGCTTAGGATTTAAGGTTTCACCTAGGATTTCGGGCTTCACTTAAGATTAAGAGTTTTATTTTGAGGTTTTATTTTAGGACTTATGGTTTTATTTTGGGACTTTATTTTTAAGATTTCATTTTGGGTTTTATTTTAGGATTTATTTTTTACCTAGAATTTAGGGTTTTAGGAATTTACAAACCTATTTGAAAATCTTTAACATTAAGGTAAATTTTCAGAGCAAACTCATTTTTTATAATTTTTTTAAAAATTAAATTTTATATTTTTTATATATTTCCTTTTTTCTATTAAAATTTTGTTATTTTTATTATTTATTTTTCTTTTCTCCTTTTCATAAAAAACTTTATTATTATTATTTATTTTTATGATTTAATTTTATATTTCTAATGTTTTAAAGTTTTTTTTTAAGTCAAAAGTTTTTTACTAAGATTTAATTCCCCAATAGTTAGGCAGAATTAATCTTTTAAAATTTGATTTTAAATCCCTCCATTTAGGTTGGGATTTAAAATTTTTGAATTATTATTATTATTATTATTATTATTATTATTATTATTTAATAATTCTCCAATATTTAAGCGAAATTATTAATTTTTAAACATTATTTTTTATTCTATTTAACATCTAGGCAATGATTTCAAAATCTTTTTTTATTATTATTTTTTATTTTAAAAAACTTAGTATTATTATTAGCTTTTTATTTTCTTTCAAAATTTTAAATGCATAGAAATGCATATAAAATTGAATCACATGAATATTAGAACAAACATATAAATTTAAATCACAAAGAAATTAAAATACATAAAATTTAAACTGTAATCAAGTTCACCAAAGAAATATGCATGAGCATAACAAAAGACAAATTTAGTGGTCCATCCCTAACCCAAAACAAGAAGCCTAAGCTAAAACAAGCAAAAACTTTAAACCTTTTTCTTTTCATATTCTGCTAACTTATTAGGGAAAAAAAAAAAAAAAAAAAACTTTGTAAAGCATTCCCTAACCACAAAAAGCAGCATACGTGAACAAGGATGAAGCACTAAACTTTTGCATGCGAACCTTATACATAGAAGAGAAGAACCAAAGCGCATGGGACAAAATGAAGCTATGAGCTTCTATAAGCATGTTGCACAAAAAAACGGCAAGCAAAGAAAAACAAAAAACAAGCTTCATTCCTTCCCTACGCAGGCCACTATTTTGGATTTTATTTTCTGTTCCAAACCTTCATTAAAACCAGAGGACCATAAACAAAAATAATACACCAAGCTTCTATTACGGTAAAAGGAGAATCAAACTTGGCTTGAAACTTTCCAGCCACAAACCATATTTTCACTTCCAAGTAGCTTTTAGTTTTCATTTTAACTTCGTGCAAGAAAAGAGAGGAAATGTGGCAGTATGTAGGCAACACAGAATGTACACAAATGCAGCCAAAGCGGGAGGAAGCTGTGAATGCTTTTACCTTTCTTCCTTTTTTTTTTTTTTTTTTTGCTGTTTGCTTTTCCTTTTCATTTGCTGCTGCTGTTTTTCTTTTGGTTTCTTCGTTCCTTTCCTGGTTTGATATTTTCGCTGCTGCTTTTTTCCTTCCTCTCCGTTTCTACTACTGGTTCAAGCTCCTCTTTCAGCCACCTCTCTTCTGTTACTCCTATTCACACTTCCTTTTCTTTTCTTTTCTTTTTTTGTTGCTGAATGCTACCACCATTTTTTTTTTTTTTTTTGCCTTTCGTTCTACTTCCTCTTTTCTTGCCCGCTGCTATTTTTGATTCAACTTTTTATTCCAGTTTTTCTGCTTCCTTTGTTTCTGTTTTTTCTTATGCAGCTCTTTCTTCCTTTTTTTTTTTTTTTTTTCTGCTCTTTCCTTTTCTAGTTCACGCCTCTCCCAATAATAATAATAATAATAATATTTTATTATTATTATTTAATAATTCTCCAACATCTAAGAAAAATTATTAATTTTTAAACACTTTTTTTTATTCCCCTTAACATCTAGATAGAGATTTTAAAATTTTTTATTTTTATTATTTTTTATTTTAAAAAAACTTATTCTTATTCTTATTATTATTATTATTATTAGCTTTTTCTTTTCTTTTTTTAAATTTAAAATGCATAAAAATGAATTGCATCAAAAATAAATTAAAACGTATAAAATTGAATCCTATGAATATTAAAACAAACATTTAAATTTAAGTCACAAACAAATTAAAATACACAAAATTTAAACTGTAATCAAGTTCACCAAAAAAATATGCACGGGCATAATAAAAGACAAATTTAGTGTTCCATCCATAACCCAAAACAAGGAACCTAAGCTAAAACAAAAAGCCAAAGCTTTAAATCTTTTTCTTTTCATATTTGGCTAACATATGGGAAAGAAAAACACAAAAAAAAAAAAAAAACAAAACTTGTAAAGTCTTCCCTGACCACAAAAGGCAGCATACGAAGCACTGAAGTTTTGCATGCGAACCTTATACATGAAAGGAGAAGAACCAAAACATATGGGACAAAATAAAGCTATGAGCTTCTATAAGCATGTTGCACACAAAAACGGCAAGCAAAGAAAAACAAAAAACAAGCTTCATTCCTTCACTACACGGGCCACTATTTTGGATTTTATTTTCTGTTGCAAACCTTCATTAAAATCTTAGGACCATAAACATAAATAATACACCAAACTTCTAAGTATTAAAGTAAGTTATCTTACATTTAATAAATATTTAATTTCATGTAATCTTATATTCAGCTTGGGCTCCTCTATTTACGGCCAATTAATTTTAAGTTGGTGCCTAACATAAAATTAGAGTTAAAATTTTTTTCCGTTGCTTTTTCTTAGTTTATCACGTGCAAGGTTTCTTTCATCTTCTCCTACACATGATGAGAGTTGGTTTTAAATTAGACTAATTTGTCAAGTGAAAAACTTCTTTCATCTTTTCCTACATATGATGAAGACTAGTTTTAAGTTGGATGATTAACATGATATCAGAGCAAAGATTTTTTTCATTACCCTTTCCAAATTTGTCAAGTAGTAAGTTTCTTTCATTTTCGCCTACAAGGGCTTATTAAAGTGAATTATCCCACATCTAATAAATATTTAATTTTTTTGTAGTCTTATATTCAAGTTAAACTCTTTCATTTATTATCAATTGGCTTTGGATGCGATGGTACAAGGAGGATCAAACTTGGCTTGAAACTTTACAACCATAAACCATTTTTTCACTTCCAAGTAGTTTTTAGCTTTCATTTTTACTTCGCGCAAGAAAAGAGAGGAAATGTGACAGTATGTAGGCAACACAGGATACAAGCAAATGTATACAACATAGAATGCACACAAATGCAGCCAAATCGAGTGGAAGCTATGAATGCTTTTACCTTTCTTCTTTTTTTTTTTTTTTTTTGCCATTTGTTTTTCCTTTTCATTTGCTGCTGCTGTTCTTCTTTTGGTTTCTTCGTTCCTTTCCTGGTTTGATAGTTTCGCTGCTGCCTTTTTCCTTCCTCTCCGTTTCTACTACTGGTTCAAGCTCCTCTTCCAGCCACCTCTCTTCTCTTACTCCTATTCACATTTCCTTTTCCTTTTTTTTTTTTTTGTTGCTGAATGCAACCACCAATTTTTTTTTTTTTTAATTTTCGTTCTGCCTTCCTCTTTTCTTGCCGGCTGCTATTTTTGCTTTTACTTTTTATTGCAGTTTTTCTGCTTCCTTTGTTTCTGTTTTTTCTTATGCAGCTCTTTCTTCCTTTTTTTTTTTTTTTTCTGTTATTCCTTTTCTAGTTCACCCCTCTCCCTCTGGTTTCTTCTTATTTTCGGCTCACGTCCTCTTTCAGCCTTGTTTCTCTGCTGTTGAATGCCTCCTCAACCTGCCAAACTTCCTCGTTTCTGTTCCTCCTACTGCTCGAATGCTTTCTTTCTTTTTCTTTTTTTTTGTGGTGTGTGTTTTCAGTTTCTTTAATGCCCCTTTTTCCATGCCGCAACTATACCCATAACTCATGCCTCTTGCAGCAGTTTTTTGGTCCGTTTTTCTTCACGTAATGGTCTCCATGCAGTCTTCCTTTTACAGTTTTTTTTTTTTTCAAGAGCTTCCCATGTTGCCCAGGATGCCATTTCAATTTTGTTTTCCATCCCGTGCAAAATTGTGCTTAGCCGAATGGGCTCCTTCCTTGGCCAAGTCTTCTGCCTTCAACAAGGTTCGGGCCTTACATTTATTTGGGTTCATTCTTGTTTCACTTTATGGGCCATGTTGTGAATAATTTATACTCCCATTTTGGGCCATACATTTTTCTTATATATTTTATTATTTTTGTTAATATATTTTATATTTTATATTCGATTTATATATTTTTTATTTATTTATTTTTTGTTTAATGGCCATCAATGCATTAATAAGATTTTAAGGATAGATTTTTATTAGACTTTTTATTGAATTATTTTGAATATTAATCGAATCAATGTGATGAATTTTATCATACGTATTTGAAAATGAAACATGTAATAGATCAAAAAAATTATGATTAAGATTTAATAGTAAAATCGAGTTCAAATTAAAATAATAAAATATTTAAAACAAAATTAAATGTCTAAAATTAAAATTCAAAAGTGACCATTTTAATTCCCATAAACTTCATCCAAGAACTAACATATAACCACAATAGGCTGCTGTTCCTGGACCTTGTGAATATCGTAGAAATTTCATGTTCGAATCCTTCTCAGGATTTATAGGATGAGAGAGTCACCTCTCATTTATGTCCCAAAAAAGCTAAAAAAGAAAATTGATAAGCCATATACTGAATAATTTAAAGTATTAAAATTAGGGTTATTTTTTTTTTATATACTTACGGTGTAATTTTTAACTCCAACAACAAGATTAAAAAGCTGTTACATGTTTTTTTTTTTTTTAATGCAAGATCATCATTTGAAAGACATGAAAAACAGAGGTAGGGGTTACAGGGGAAATGGAGATCACAAGAATTCATCATGATATTATAGTACAAAAACAAAAAGCTTGTATTTGATTGTACAATAATATGAAGATTGTTATTTAACATATTTTGAGCCCTCGATATCATCTATACATATTTATTCATAGATCATAGACAAAATACAAGCTATAAAACAAATTAATGAAACGACTGTAAGAAGCTAGCGCAGAATACCAGGGCAACTGATCAGAGCCCTCTAGCCAACATTTGCTCGTAATTCTCAATGGATTCAAGCCTCTGGAGCAAAAGTTGGTGCCTGAATTTCTGGATGAACGCCTCGGCACTTGCGTTTATGTCGACGGACGGCTTTTTCTCTAGCTTATTTGGGGCTGCAGCTGGCTTTTCCTCTGTTACATTGGACCCCTTGGCTCTATTATCATTGAAGTTATGAACACTTGATTCTGGAATTTTGGAGTTGTGGTATGAAAGAGACATGGAGCTGTTCTTCATTTTAATTGTAAGCTAACCTCTCTTCTGTTTTCTTGCAGATGATGCTTTCCATGCTAACAGGTTTACCATATTTATAGCTGGGAAGTCAAATAAAATAATGGGTTATTTTCATAGGCTGCGATTCCATCTTACATTTTTGGATGTAGGAGCAGGCCTTACTAGAATTTTCCAATAAAAGATATCAACAAGCTCAAGTTAGACGGTAGAAAACTTTCTGGGTGGATAATTGGATATGCAAAGGTGAAAAGTATATATGCTTTTTTTATAACTTGTGCAAAGATCTTCCTAACAATCATGCTTCGTAAAAAAAAAAAAAAAAACACTTTCAAGTTTCAACAACTTGGACACTCTTACCTTTTGCAAAAGCATATCAAGGTCCATTATTCATATTCAACATTTCCCATAATAGGGTAATAAACAAGATCCATTATTCATACACTGGCTACTCTAGTAAAGGGTTGGGATAACAAAAATGAGGAGTATTACTGCCTACTCTGACCATCGTTTTTGACTTTGAAGAAAGGCCTAACTTATAATTTTCCCACACGCAATCAAGCAGACAATTCAAATGAAAATTACGGCGTAAGAAAGGACCAGGCTGAAAGCTTCCATTCAAGGTGCCATTGTTGGCGTTTTAAAGACAAACTATGAACTTGCATTTCTATAGATTTACAATTATATATAATATACATATACGTACGTGTTGTATTGTTATTTTAAAAGAGTATTAGAAGTTTCAAGAGATACATATAAAAGGATGTATGGCATCTACGCCTAACTGCCTAACATTTTGCCATGTAGATTCATTGTATGCAAAAATAAAATAAAAAATGTTCTTTTTCCAAGAATTGGAATAAAAATGGTTTGCCATGTTAATGTTGCACTTGTTTAAGTTTAAATTATGGGTTATGACAAGCTGTCAACCCAAACAAAGTAAATTATGAGAGAGATTTTTTAATGAGATTTTAACTAATAAAAATATTTAATGCATTATATTTTTGCATCACATGTATCGTAAACTTCATCGTGTTATGGTTAAGATAGTTTCACTTATGAAATGTGGTTTCTACTAAATTAATTTATACAAATTCAACAAAGAGGGTAAGGAGTCGGGTTAGATGGGGTTGGAGATCTTCATTTATTGTTTCATAAGAAGCACTAGGGTTAGCAAATGAGAAGCACTAGAGTTAGCAATTAGCAAGAAGTACGTACATTATTTAAAACATACTATTTTTATATTTTATATGTTAATGTATTTATGTTAGTTTTTAACAAAAAATATAAATAAAAAATATTTTTTATGATTTAATAATGGATACTTTAAATATAAAATATATCTAATTTAATAGTATAAATATTTTAAATATTTTAAATATTATTGTATTAATAAAAATAATAATAAATAGTTTTATTTTAAGTATTTTTATATTAATATAACATTTTAATATTAAATATTATTATTAAAACATACTTATTTTATAATATTAATAATTTCAATAATAAATAATTTAAATATTTTAATCATTATGTCAATAAAATTAAAAAATGATTTTTCAAAAAACGATCAAACAAAAAAATATTTTTATTAATTCATCCAAATAGCCAAAAATCTCTATTTCTTTAAAAAAATATATTAATATTTTTCAAAAAATATTTTCTAAAAATTAATTTCCAAAAAAAAAAATGGAGCCTACGTTCTGGAGAAGGGCTTGGAGCATTATCTTCAAAGCAACTAGAACATTCAAGAGGTGAGCTTGAGCATGATTTAGGGAAACCTATTTTACCAAAAGAAAGTAAAATTTTGAAAGGGAGATGCGTGTTTAAGTTTGATACAATTACAATATTCTGATAATCCAAATTAATTCGCCTAAATTCCAATCAAACTTGTAGTAGCCAGCTAGCCTTGAAGCTTGACTTCCCAGCTATCATCCTTTTGCTTGTGAAATGGCACTACTATGTTCCCCCTTGGGCTTACCCCAATCGGGTGCACCATTCATATTCATCCTTGCGAGTGTACGTAACATTTTAAAAGAATCAAAACAATATAATTTTTTCTTTGGCTTCTTAACTTAATGGCAATAAAATCTTAAGGAAAATATTAAAATTTATGTTCGAACAAAGTCATCTTCTCTTCATTTCGTGTAATAAGGCGTTGTTCTCTTTTAAACAAAAAAAAAAAATTTAAAATAATATAATTAAATAAATATTAAATTTTAGTTTAATTAATTTATATAATTTATTTTGTTAAAAAGTAATAAAAAAATGTATCACAAACATTTGTTTCGGTAGTAGATATAGTATTTTTTTTTACTCAAATAACTAAGTTTGAATTCTTGTATTTCAAAATAATAAAAAGATGGGTTCTCATAAAAAACATAGAGACAAAAAAGTACTTCTTTGGAGTTCTAATAGAAGAAGAGAGCGACTGCATACAGATTGAAGCGAGGCAAGTGCTAGAGGAAACAATGACAGGAGACTGTTGGCTGGTTGGGAAACTATTCATTGAACGTCCCTTATGGATTCATAAATTTATCAATGGATATAATTTTTAAGAATTGTCATGAATTTTTTATTATTTATATATAATTGATCACTTAAGTGAAATTTTCTCACTTTAAAAAAATATCTTAAATTTAACTTGAATATTTTTTTAAAATATATTTTGATTTACGAAACTAAATTAAAATAAGGAGTACGATTATGTATAAAAAAATTATAATACTCTCATAACTCATGAAAAGATAGTATTTTAATTATTTCGTATTATCTATTAAATCTTAAAAATTTATATATAAAAGAAACTATTCTCAAATTAACTCTAATATTACGACAAAAAATTAATAAAAAAATCACTTCAAGAGTATTTAAAAAGAACAATTACTTTTTTTAGTAAAGGTTTCGTCATTGGATCATTTACCATTTATCTTTTTTTTTTTTTTTATAAAATTTTTAGAAAAAATTTAATTTCAAGGAAAAATTGATTCTTCAGTGTTTTTCTTAAAATTTTGAAATTATTTTTTATTTAAGGAAAAATTAATAATTTAACTTTTTCCTTCCAAAATTTAAGGAAAAACTAGTATTCCAACTTTTTCTTCAAATTTTTAAAATGATTTTCTTTTGAGAAAAAATTGATATTTCAATTTCTCCCTTAAATTTTCTTGAAATTTTATCTTAAGGAAAAATTAATACTTTAACTTTTTTCTCATTTTTGAAAAATATTTTTATTTTAAGGAGAAATTAATTTTGTACTTTTCTTTAAATTTTTTAAAATAAAAACTTATTTAAAAAAATAAATAAATGAAATAAAAGGATAAATAAAAATATACTTAAAAAATTATTAATTTAATAAATAAGACAACAAGAAAAATAAAAAAAACTCGATTTGACTAAACAATCTACTTAACGACTCGACTACAAACTTAAAGATGGCTTGGAGGCTTGGTGGCTCAACTTAGGTTGGGATGGCATGGCTTACAATCGGCTTAAAGTATAGAATGAGTGTAAATGGGTCAGGTCATCCATTAAGCAGCACATGGATCTTTTAAAAGATTCAGTTCATTTTTTACCTCTTAAAATGATGTTATATTTAGTCGAATATAAAAAGTTAAACTCCTTTTTTTTTTTTTTTTTTTCCAGATTTTCCTCTCTCATTTTTCTCTCTTCTCCAAAAGCTCTTTTTCCTCTTTCCTTGTTTGTAGATTTTTACTGCTAAAATCTTCAAAGTTTATTGAAAATCTTGTCGGTTTTTGGGTTGACTGCTGAAAACTAGAAGTGACCTCCAGAAGGTTATTGTGTTTTGGAAATTGACTAGAATATTTATCTGAATCTAGAATTATTGTCGATTTTTAAACAAGTTCCCAAAATTCTATCAAAAAATTTAAATGTTGGCTAAAAACTTCATTGAATTCTAAAAATTTTAGAAAATTCCCAAAAAAAAAAAAATTCTTTCAATGAAATTTGATCCTCTAAATTGTTCCTCCCTCAAATTGAATCTAAACAAATTTAAAAACTCTAAAAGAACAAATAAAACTCCAATGAATACCCAAAATCACTTTTTCAATATAAACTCCCCTCTCTACACTAATTTTTTTTCTACTTTTCAATTCCTCCTTAAAAACTGCAACAACCAGATAACAAAACCTTTTCAAACTTCTATACAAGTCTATTATTTCTCAATTTTGCCTGCCTCTCTAATTTTTTCCTATGTTTTCTTTCCAATTATTGCATTTCTTGGTCTATTGAGTACAAATCTATTTATAGGAAAAAATTGATAAAGTTCTTGATCACATAGGATTTATTTTTCAAAAATTTTTGCATTATCAAATAATCAACATTTATCTCTAAGCAATTCAAACTCAAGCCAAGTATCACCAATCATTTATCCTTTTCTTGTCAATCATTCCCTTTTTTATTTTATTTTTTAGTAATTAGATAATTTAAAGAAAATATAAATAGAATTAAATATAAGGATAATCAATAACAATGAAATCAATAAAGTTAAAAAAAAAACTAAAAAACAAAAAAGGATAAAGAAATAAACAGAAAGAGTAACTAAGGTAAATATACATATGTACATATAAATTCAATAAAAGTAAAAATCATGAAATAAAATAAATTAAATAAAAATAAAAAATCCAACAATTGGGTTTAAAGCAAGTCTAAGCTTGATAGATTTGGACCCCCAATAAAATAGAGTATTTATAGTTGTCTCTTTTTGTGCATTTTCTATATAACAAGAATTATGCAAAAACATAGACTTCCAATATATCCGGGTTCAAAGAAGAAATTATTTAGTCTTAGTCAAAGTTCAACATGGAATGAATTGGACAAAGTCAAAAGTCAAAAAATGATGATTTGGACTTAGTTGTAGCCAAAAAATGAGATGACTTAGTTTTAATCAATGTTAGAAAAAGAAATGACTTATTTTTAGCCAAAGTCAGAAAATGGCACGACTTGGACTTAGCCAAAGTCAAACAATGAAATGACTTGGACTTAGCCAAAATTGAAAAAATTATATAATTTGGGTTAAGCCAAAGTCGAATATAAAAGTGATCAGACTGAGCCAAAGTCAAAGATGAAGATGATCGGATTGAGTCAAGGTCGAAGATAAAGGTAATAGAACTGAGCTAAGGTTAAAGATGAAAGACTAAGCTAAGGTAAAAAATGAAAGTGACTGAACTGAGTCAATGCTAAAAAATGACTAGGTCTACGCCTAAGTCAAAAAAAGATCTTGGAAATAACAACCGTAGGCTTAAAAATCATGTCCAAAGGATTTTAAAATTATGTCCGGAGGTTTTACAAATCTTACTTATTTTTAAAATTCTCTCACCAAGATAGAGGAACATTTTTTTAAACCTCTTAACCAATAGTTAAAGTTTTATCCTTTTCTCAATCAAAGATTATCTTTTAAAAATTTTCTTCTATCTTTTGCTTAAGGATTTACAAGTTCAAAACTCCATTACTTATGAAATTTTCAACCTTTTGCTAATTTCAATTTCAAGACTCAAAACTACTTGTTCATAATGTATAAAATGAATGTCATGAATGTAATGCGTGAGATGTAATGAATGCATAAAAAATTATGATAAAAAAGTTCTCAAGACTCTTTTTTTCATCTTCAAAATTGGTTATCCTCATAACTTCTATACTCTTTATGACCCAAAATGTCCTTTTGCCAATTGAAATCACCAAATTTGAACTTTTCTTAAAACATTTTTTTTTCTTTTGAAAGTTCTGAGGATTGACATTTTTACAAGTTTCTTTCATCACCTTATCTTTATTTCACCCCTATCACTATCGATTTTCTTTTCAAAGTAATGTAGGGATCTTTTAGGTATTTTACAATTTTATTTTTATCATTTCTATTTCATGAAAAATATGCTTCATCACATATTTTGTCATTATAGGAAAGCAAGAATGGAGATGAACAAGGTGGTTTGAAGAAAAAAGATATTCAATACAAGAATAAGTCTATTAAAGGATAATCGATAGATAGACAATGTCAAAACATATTTATAAGATAAAATGTTGGGATTTGAACATCCAAAATAATAAATATTCAGATAATTTTTTACACCAATATGAAATTTCCTTTTAAAACTCATTTTATTGCCATTTTTTTATCTCTTCAACCTTACAATCCAAATCTTGCCTCTTAGCCCATTAGACTCATAAATACACTTAGTCTTTTTATTTATGCTTTTAGTTAATATATCTTCTTTCACTTAAATCATCCTTTGGGTTTTCGTTTTAAGTTTTCCTTTTCTCTCATTTTTTTTTGGTTATTTCATTATTTCATTTTTTTTTATCTTTTATCTTTTTTCATTTTTCATTCTCTTTTTTCATCTTTTCTTTTTACACTTCATTCACCATAGACATTCCCACTAAATTCCATATGAACCCCAAAATATAAGACCTCATTTAATCATGCCATAAGCATGTCTTAATTCAATATATAACTCTTCAATTTCAGCATTCATGTTTGATCGAAATAAACTTTTAAGTCATGTAACTTAGGCTATGGTAAAGGGTAATGAAAAAAAAAAAGATAAAGTAGATTAAAAATATTTGTTTGAAAGGGTACAAACTAAATAATCATTTCTAATCATTTAAAACACCATGTATTTTGCCCCATTCTTTATCAAGTGCTTTCATATTCTTATTTCTCTTTTCATCTTACAATTTCACTTTCTTTCTTTTTAGTTTTTTTTTTCAAAAAGGATTCACACACAAAAAGCTTTTTATGTTGCTTCTTTTATTTTTTGCCCTAACATTCATTTGCAACTTACATTTTTTTTTTCAAATAAATCTTTTGTCAAACTTTGTCCCTTAATATAGAGGATAATCCTTGGTAGGTTTCTTCCAAATGAATCATAATAGGCTCAAAAAGGGTAACAAATAGATAATTTCACTTTTTATGAAAGGTAAAAGAATGATGATCATTTCTCATTTCAAATATGAATACTTTCTTTGAAGAACCTATATTAAATGAAAGCAAGCTTATGGATATAAGGGACCACATTTTCTTAAATGGCTTTATGTCAACTTTAATTCACCCTAACAGATTAGGGGTTCAAATCATCAATCTCATTAGTATGAATGAAACTTCTAAAATTGAATCCTAAATTATTGTTACAATTGTCTAAACATTCATTATTAGGAATATAGAATGAGTGAAACATGAATAGCTATATAAAAGTAAGGATAAGAAGAGTATGTAATGAAATGCACTTGTTATTTTATCGAAATGTGAGGTAAATACAAGCTAAACATATTAAAGACTGCCATGTAGTTCACTACTACTTAAAAAACTCCATAACCATGTCTTTAAAATTATTCTCCTATATTATTGGGTAAAGAAATTTTAGTGATGCTCAACCCTCATTTATCATCAAACTTGATCAAATTAGCATTGATGAAATTTTGTACCTTATGCTTCAAGGCAACACAATTCTCTATTAAGTGACATATGATCCTATAATGGTAGTCACATTAAGTATTAGTATCATACCATTTCGAGTAAGGAGGTTTCATTGACTCAACAAAAACAGAGGCCAACAAATGATTTTCAATAAATGTGATAGTAAATATGTGTATATCATGAGAATGGGATCAAAATAAGCCTTTTCTTTGTTATTTTGTGGTCCCATCAAATTATCAATCTGATTATTAAGCTTTGGGGTTGACCTTGCAATAGGTGCAATACTAGGGCTGCATGTATGAGTTAGCAACTTAAAGATTGGTTGGTAAACATATGGGTAGGATGATTATGGAATAGGTAGGCATAAGATGGATGTGGTGTTAATGACAACTGGGTAATAGGCAAGATAAACCGATTGCTAATAAAGTGGTAATTTTTAAATTGTTGCCCTTCAAGCTTAAACCTTGTTCTCTTTCTCTTTGGGCATTTTTTTAGTACTGACAGTCTCTCTTTCTTCAAGTTTGTCACTTTTTATGGCATTTTTGATAATTTTACCGAGATCACCAAGCCAACAAAATTTTTTATCGCTTTTCTATCATCTTCTCACAATAGGGCAATTTTAAGGTGTTTACAAACAACATTGTAGTTTTTTTCTTAGTCAAAGGTAGTTGGACTTGAGCAATTATGTTCCTCCACCATTGGCATACTCCTTAAATGATTCTGTTTCTTTTTTTTGATACTTTGCAAAAGAAAAGTAATTAAAAGCTAGGTCTATGATGTGACAATATTATTTAATAAATACCTGAGCGAGCTTCTTCCATTTATGGATACGGATTCTATCTAGTTGGACATACAACCTTATAGCCGAACCTGTAAGGCTATCTTGAAACACATGAGTTAACAACTTCTCATTACTTGTATATGTGATCATTTTTTGATAGTACATAGTAACATGTGTAATTAGACACTTTGTATCATTGTACTTGTCAAACTCTAAAACTTTGAATTTTGAAAAAATCACAACATTTGGGACCAAGCAAAGCCCAACAACATCTATAGAGCCATAAAAGTGGATTTCTTCCATGGCTCGTATCCTCTCTTTCAGTAGATTCATATTCTGTTCAAATTTTAAGTTTTCATGAACTTGACTACCTTAAATTTCAACTTTTCTTTCTTTTTTAGATCATCTAAGTTAAGGACTTAAATTGGATTAACTATATTTTCCATATAAACAGGGTTAACATGACTTTGAAAATGTTCATAATTTGATACAGACACTTTTTTTGGATAGATATACCCTAGAGGGAATGTGAATTGCCATAAAAAAATTTCTTGAGTGGACTAGGCCTGAGATAGACCATATAAAAAAAGGTACAAAAGGTTAA
Source organism: Durio zibethinus (assembly GCF_047325235.1). NCBI lineage: Eukaryota > Viridiplantae > Streptophyta > Magnoliopsida > Malvales > Malvaceae > Durio > Durio zibethinus. The sequence goes on along the minus strand of NC_143169.1, from coordinate 2,027,244 downwards.
CTATCACAGATCGATACTTAACCTCCAGGTTCGCACGACTTTAAGACCCGGGCATACACTCTTTCAACATCCCAAATCAGCCTACCTACTACGGTTCACACCCTTGTGAGGTATTATCCTCTCTGGCCCCTTTGGCCTCACAGTTTTATCTCATAAAAGGTATCTCACAATAAGGGGAATGTGTGAACCCTTATATCCTAATACCAACTTTAGTACTCAACTGATGTGGGATTCTTGGCTTCGTTCCATGACTGTGATATCTTTTCCCACTCCAACAAAGGCCCACCGTCTTCGGTGGCATATCTCTAGTATCTCGTAGAGTTGGTTCTGATACTACTTGTCATGGGTCGAGACTCAATCTCTAAGCTCGTGACAAATGGTATTAGAGTTAGCTCTATGAGATACTAGAGATGTGCCACAGAAGATGGTGAGCCCTCGTTGGAGTGGGAGAGAATGTCATAGTCCCGAAGTGAAGCCAGAAATCCCACACTGATTGAGTACTAGAGTTGGTATTGGGATATAAGGGTTCACACATTCCCCTCCTTGTAAGAAGTCTTTTGTGAGATAAAACCGTTAGGCCAAAAGGGCCAAAGCAGATAATACCTCACAAAGGTGTGGGCCATAGTAGGTAGACTAATCTGGGATGTTGAAAGAGTACATGCTGGAGCCACGTGGGCATGGAAGTTGAGTTTTAGCCCGTGACATTAACGATATTTAATAATGGATGGTTTTAGGGCTAGCATTCTCTTCCACAACTTTCCTCGTGTTCAACATATTTAGGGCTTCAGGATTTTACTTAACTCCCCTCTCAACTTTTCTTGGGCCTTTTCTATTTTCTCAAAATAGTTTGTGTTCTCTTACTCCATTCGTCTGGTTTAGGCCCGAGTATTATACTAGTGGTGAGTTGATTAAATAGGGTTCTTAGATGATCGAGCTATTCTCGAAACCTTGTGTAATACAATGCATGAAAGATAATGTTTGCCTCTTTTAAAAACTTCAACAAAAAAAAGCTTTCATTTATTTCACAGAATCAGACTAGACATTTGTGGGTTCCATGAAAACTTTTGTTTGAAAATAACTTAGGGTAGCTATTTTATGTAGTATTTATATAGGTTTATAAATTTTCAAATAAGAAAAACAATCAAAGAAATTGGTTAGTTAGCTCAATATAAGAGATAAAAAAAAATATGTTATCACAAATAGAATACAATAATATGATCCTAAACTTCGAGTAAATTTTAAAAGGTAAAAGAAACATGGCTCTACCTATAGGTTAGGCTAATAAGGTTGACTACATGTGGTTTAGGTTAACTCTAAAGGTTCTCAAATTATTATTCACATCATTATCTATTATAAATAAGTAAGACATTCCAATCATCGCCTACTATAGGCTACAAACGAAAAAAGTTTTAATTTAAGTGAGAGTATTTTGCTAGCCACTACAGAGGCATTAAAACTTTACAAAAGTGTAAGTACTATACTTCTTCCTAAAGGAAAGGAGCTCGAATATAGAGCTTATTTTATGTACATGTATATGAATGACATAATAAATACATTTTTTTTAATATTGATAATAATAATAATAAAGAAAAAAATTATTAAAAAAAACCAAATTTACTAGCCTTTTGGATGACACAACTTGATTTGCTAGCCTGACTTTCGGCTTATCCTTAATGGAGTCATTAAACTGCATGATATATAGATATGTAGACCTATCACTAGACATGACTTTTAGGAGTCACTACCAATCTTCTTTTTTTAAATTTAGGTGTGATTGCCATCTAAGTAAATCTGTCACACTTTAAAGAGACATCTCAAGTTTAACTCGGTTATCTTTAAAATGTAGATTTTAGTATACAAAATTAAGTTAGGTCCGAGAGTATGATTGTGTATGAGAAAGGTTATAACACCTTCATAACACCCATCAAAAAATGGTACCAATTATTTTGTGTTATTCATTAAGCCTTAAAAATTTATATGTATTGAGAATTATTCTCAATTAACTTCAATATTCTGCCAAAAAATTAAGAAAATTCTCTCACATTAAAAGTATATAAGAAAACAATTGTTTCTTTTGTAGAAACTTCATCGTCGGATCATTTATTATTTTTTTTATGAAATTTTTTAAAAAAATTTAATTTCAAAAAAAATTTAATACTTTAACTTTTTTCTCAAATTCTTGAAATTACTATTTTTTTATTCAAGGAAAATTTGATATTTCAATTTTTTCCTCAAAAGCTTTTATTTAATTTAAGGAAAAATTGGTATTCTAACATTTTTCTCAAAATTTTAAAATAATTTTCTTTTGGGAAAAATTGATATTTCAACTTATCCCTTAAATTTTCTTGAAATTTTTTCTTAAGGGAAAATTAATACTTTTACTTTTTCCTCATTTTTGGAAATTATTTTTATTTTAAGGAGAAATTAATTTTTTTTTACTTTTCCTTAAAATTTTGAAAATACAAACTTATTCAATAAATAAATAAATAAATAAAATTTAATAAATAAGAAAAAAAAAAGCAAAAAAGACTCGACTCAGCTAAGAAATCAACTTAGCAATTGGCTTGAGACTGGGATGGCATAGCTTACAATCGGCTTAAGGTATGGAACAGGTACGATTGGATCAGGTTGTTCGAGGAGCAACATGTGATCTTTTAAAAGATATGGTTCATCTTTTACCCCTCAAAACGATGTCGTATTTAGTTGAATACAAAAGCTAAACTTCTTTTCTTTTGAAAATTTTCTCCTTTATTCTCTCTTTTCTGTCCTTCCTAGAATCTCTTTCTTCTCTTTTTTCATTTATAGATTGCAGCCGTAAAAATCTTCAAAGTTGGTTGAAAATTTTGTTGGTTTCTAGGTTAATTGCTGGAAGTTGAAAACAGTTGTCAGAAAGTTGTCGAATTTTGGAAATTGGCTGAAATATTCATCGAAATCTGAAATCGTTGTCGAAATTCCATCAAAAAATTTAAATGTTGGCCTAAAACTTCATCGAATTTTGGAATTTTTAAAAATTTCCTAGAAAAAAAATTTTCTTTCAATGAAATTCGATCCTTTGAATTGTTCCTCCCTCATATTGAATCTAAACAAATTTAAAAACTCCAGAAGACAAAAAAAAAAAAACTCTATTGAAGACCTAAAATCTTTTTTTCACTATAAACTCCCCTTTTAAATTATTTTTTTTTTGGCTTTTCAATTCCTCATTAAAGACTACAACAACTAGAGAACAAAACCTCTTCAAACTTCTATACAAGTTTACTATTTCTCAATTCTACTGATTTTTTTCCTTCTATTTTTTTTTCCAATTGTTATGTGTCTTGATCTATTGAGTACAAATCTATTTATAGGAGAAAATTAGTAGAGTTCTTGATCACATAGGATTTATTTTTCAAAATTTGTTGCATTATCAGAGAATCAACATTTATCTCTAAGCAATTTGAACTCAAGCCAAGTTATCCCCAATCCTTTATCCTTTTCTTTTTAACCATTCCCTTTTTTATTATATATATATATATATTTTATAATAAGATAATTTAAAAAATATATAAATGGCATTGAAGATAAGGATAATCAATAACAAAGAAATCAAATAAAATTAAAAATAACTAAAAAATAAAAATGGATAAAGAAACAAATAGAAAGAATATCAAAGATAAATATACATATGTACATATAAATTCAATAAAAGTAAAAATCATGAAATAATATAACTAAAATAAAAATAAAAATTCAATAATTAAGTTTGAAGCAAGTGCAAACCTAATCAATTTGGACCCTAGACAAAATGAAGTGTCTACACTTTCAATCGAAAGGCCATTTTAAGCACTCATAAGGTAATTTGGAAACTGGCAAAAGTGTTAGGCTTGAAGCAATAATCACAACAATGCAGAAGCAATATATCGCAATAAACCCACAGTAATAGACAATAATCAACAATCAACAATATAAGAAAAATAAAGCACATCAAGATTTACGTGAAAAACCCTCTAATGTGGAGAAAAAATCACGGACCACAAAAAAAATCTCCACTATCAAATAATAGGTATACAAAGTTCATCTCTAGCTAAAACTATAGCTAATCAACAACTAGAGAGTTAATTAGAGAAATCTCACCAAATAGGTTACGCAACAAATACACCTTGAATTTGTTCCTAGAGAGCTTCAAACCCAATCTTCACCATTCAAAATGTAAAACTCTGAATTATAAATCTGTTGACAAAGTTTCAGCTCAATCGGACCACGGATTGACTTTCATTCAACCAACTCTCTCTTCTCTTTTTTTTTTTCTATTTTTCTTAGCTTTTCTTCTTTCTCTTTTTGGTTTACGACACCACCTTAAAATAGCTTTACCTCTTTTTATTAAGTAGCTAGGGCTTTATGTAAAAAGAAAGACTAAGGCCCATGGCCTTTGATTCGTCCAAAACTAGTTATATAAAGCTGGACTCCATTTTCCTAACAATCTCCCCCTCCAACCCCGTTAGGAAGAAATTCATCACCATAGCAGTTTTATTTAGAACTTACCTTGGCCAAGGAACTTATTCTAGCCAAGTTACTATAGAGCTCAAGCTTCTCCCTATGAAGTATTTTAGTCAATATATCTGCTATATTCTCATCAGTGTGAACTTTTTTTAATAGCATCTACCGTTCTTCAATCATTAAACGTAACCAGTGATATCTAACATCAATGTGCTTTGTTATAGCATGGTATATGGCATTCTTACTCAAATCTAAAGCACTCTGGCTATTACAAAACATCACATACTCTTTTTGATTCAACTCTAATTCAAGAAAAAAATGTTTCATCCAAAGCATTTCTTTACCTGCTTTGGTTGCTGTAATATACTTAGCCTCTATAGTTGATAAAGCAACACACATTTACAACTTAGACTATCAAAACACAGCTCCTCCTGTAAAAGTGAACAAATACCTTGAAGTAAATTTTTTACCATCAAGATCACATACCATGTCAGCATCAGTAAACCCTTCTAGAACTGGTTATGAAACTCCATAACTCAAGCACATATTTGAGGTGCCTTTCAAATATTTGAAAATCTATTTCACTGCTTCCCAGTGAACATTTTTTGGAATAGAAAAAAATCTGCTCACTATACCAATTGTATGACAATGTCAAGTCAGTACAAATTATAAGATACATTAAAAAATTGACTGTAAAAAGAATAAAAAATACTAGACATAGCTAGTTGCTCTTTCTTAGACATAGAACAAGATTTCTTACTTGGATGAAAATGGTTGGCAAATAGACTGCTAACTAATTTAGCATATTCCATATTGAATCTACTAAGCACCCGTTTAACATACTTTTCCTGTGATAACCATAGCTTTTTAGCTCTTTTATCCTGGATAATGTCTAACTAAGAATATACTTTGCTAGACTTAAATCTTTCATGTCAAAGGACTTAGACAATTGTTCTTTTAACCTACAAACCATACCAGTATCTTATCCCACAATCAACATATCATCAACATATAATAAGAGAATAATGAAGTTACCATCAGAGAATTTTTTGACATACACACAAGGATCTGCTACTATTCTTTTATAGCTGTGACTCACCATAAAAGATCAAACTTCTTGTACCACTGTTGCAGAGCTTGTTTCAAGTCATATTAGTTTTTCTTCAATTTGCAAATTAAGTGCTTTTTCCCTTTTACTTCAAAACCCTTAGATTAATTCATATAAATGTTCTTCTACAAGTCACCATACAAGAATGCAGTTCTAACATCAAGTTACTTAAATTCAAGATTCAAACTAGCTGCTAATCCCAGTACCACTCGAATGGAACTCATCTTCACAACTAGAGCAAAGATCTCATCAAATTCGATACTTGATTTTTGAGAAAACCTTTTCACCACCAATCGAGCTTTGTACCTCACTAGCTTATCATTATCCTTTTTTAACTTGAACACAAATTTATTTTCAATGGCCTCTTTCCTTTCAGAATTTAATAGGATTATAAATACTATTTTTTTGTAATAACTCTATCTCTTCTTTCATTACTTTTAGTCAGTGCTCTTTATCCGAAGCAGCCCGCATATCTTAAAAGCTTTCTGGCTCCCCCTCACCAATAACTAAAATAAAATCTTGTTAGCTTTATAGGTTAGATGGTGATCCAAGATGGGGTGAATTGGATCTCTCCAAATTTTCCTAAACAAATGATTTCAATATAGTTAAATGGAAATTAAAATAATAAGCACTTTTGATGAAAATATAATGTAAACAATAACAATTAATGAATCTAAAATCAAATATAAATAACAATAAATTGTAAGGAGATAGGGATAAAGAAATCAAATACAATGATTTATAGAGGTTCGGTCCTTCTCCACAAGGCACCTACGTCCTCTCTTCTTGGTTGTCCACACCAAGGCTTCAATCCACTATTTTTTAAATTGAAAATACAACCTATCTTTTTCTTTCTAAGGCTTAAGATAGAAGCCTCTACCCTTCGTAGTATTTTACCCAATCTCACTACAAAGGTCTTAAGAGGATACCTCACCTCTTGATCTCTTTCACCCTTGTATATCAAAGATAATTTTGAAAACAATAGAACAACCTCTCTAAGGCTAAATGTTTGCTAACTTTAAGTACAAGAAAATGATGAATAAACAACAAATAAAAATTGGATACAATAAATACAAAGATATGGACTTCAAAGCTCTAAAAACTCTTGATTCTTTGAGAGAATGAAAATGTGGCTTATTAGCTTTCGCTCTCTTGATTCATCAATCTTCTTGGTGTGTTAAAGTGCCTAATTTATAGAGAAATTAAAAAGGTAGCCATTGGAAGTGTTTGGGAAAAGAAAATAGCCATTGGAAGCACCAAAAAGTAGCCATTAGAGTGTTTTCACCCAGAGCTGATCGATCCCTTCCATGAGGGGATCAATCCTGTCAGTGGCTGGGTGGTTATCTCTAGATTTGCACTCTACTCACTAATTTCATCATATCTTGAGTTATACAAATCCAAATCACAAACCGTTTAAAGATTTAGAAACTAGACTTAAAGGGTTTCTATCCATATAAAGTTTATTACCTAATTCACTGTGTATGAATTATAGTGAATTTTTAAAATTACACCTTGTACAGTTTTTTTGACAACTGTAGAGTGTCTAGTAAAAATTCAAAATCTTTTCTTAGAAAATTTGGATTTTGATTTTGTTTAATCCATTAAAAAGTAGACTTAAAGAGCTTTCCAACCATATAAAATTCAAATATTAAGACTTTGTGAATTAATACAAAAAAATAAAACAAGTTCAATGTTGGAAACTTTGTTCTTGTAAAATACCTTTCTTAAGTTAATCTATTTCTCAAAACCAATATTATCAAAATTGTATTAAGTCCAAAATGAATAAGTTCACTTTAAAAACAACAATTGGACTTTCATTTAAGCTCAAATAAATAATCTTTAAAGATAGATTTGGTTTAAGAAATATGACACCAAGAAAGATTTGTTTAAACTTTGAAAATCATATTATTTATTTAGTACCAAAATATAAAACTTAAGAACATGTACTAAATGAATCTTTTTTCAAAATCTTACTCAAGTTTATTTAGCTTTAATGTTTTGTCATTTTAAAATAAGGATCAATTCAAGGCTAACAATGTTATTTTTAGGATCAAGCGCTTACCACTACACCAAAAGCTATAGCTGATAGTGAACGCACAACTTTATTTCCTTATTCTCTTTTGGTAGCGTAGATCCCCATACTAAGCGACAAGTGGACATAAGAGGCTTTGCAAAGCTTCATGGGATACCTCACCTATTGGGCCTCAGTAGGTTGGGTTGCCATACACCAAAATCTAATTCATCATGGGATACCCCACCCAAATGAATCGATATACCGAGTCCCTAAGGGAGACCGCTGGACCCCATAATACAACAATCTCTCCCCCAGCGACACCTAGGGGACTTGAACCTGCAATCTCGCTCTGATACCAGTTTTCAGGATCAAGCGCTTACCATTAAACCAAAAGTTATAGCTTATAATAAAGGCATAACTCTATTTTCTTATTCTCTTTTGGTAGCGTAGAGCCCTATACTAAGCGACAGGTGGACATAAGGGGCTTCGCAAAGCCTTTATGGGTACCTCACCCATTGGGCTTCAGTAGGTTGGGTTATCATACACCAAAATTTGATCCATTATGGGATACCTCACCTAGATGAATCGATATACTGGGTCCCTTTAAAAGATCGCTGGACCTCATAATCTAACAAATCTGAACTTGGATACTTGGTAAATGGCCTGTGCTCTCTAGTAGATCTCTTAAGCTGAGACTCTATGTCACCTGATGCTAAAGGTAGCTCTTCCTACTTAACACTATTAGGTAGAAAGTATTGCTTCCCTTGCTCAAAATTGATTGCATCTAGCTAATCACTAACTGTGGTTGGCTTATTCATATCCTCAAGTTTTGTTCCTTACTCATTTTCACCATCTATGGCTCTTTTCGTGAAACCCCTGTTGGTGTTAAAATATCACACTCAATAGTAACCCGTATAGTCTTTTCATTTTTCTCAAGGTTTGCTATAATTTCTTTTTCGTAAAAGACCACATCACTGCTTCTGACTATCTTTCTCTTCACTAGATCCCATATCTTGTAGTCAAATTTCTTATCACCATATCCTATAGACATACACTATATGGATTTATTGTCAAGCTTTGACCTCTGCTCTTTTGGCATATGCATGAATGCTTTACACTTAAAAATTTTTAAGTGAGAGTATGAAATATCTTTTTCTATTCATATTTTTTTTAGAATGTCAAACCCCAAAGGAACTGATGGTGATCTGTTAAGCAAATAACAAGTTGTGTCGACTGCTTCACCTTAAAATGACTTTGGTAATTTTACCATCTTTAACATGCATCTGATTTTCTCCATAATGGAACGGTTCATCCTTTCAGCTACACCATTATGCTGCGGTGTTTCAAGTTCTGTTATCTCATGCCTAATCCTATGCTTTAAACAGTACTCTTTAAAGTCTTTGGATGTGTATTCCCTACCATTATCAATTTGAATACACTTCAAGGGTAACCCTATCATCCTTTCCACCATGGCATAAAATTTTTGAAAAATTGTAGTACTTGACTTTTGTATTTCAACATATATAACCAAGTCTTACGTGAAACAGCATTAATAAAAGTAACAAAATACCTGTTATCACCTAATAACTCAACTTCAATGAGATCACATACATCGAAATAAATCAATTTTAATCCATTTTCTTTTCTTTGAGAACTCTTATGAAAAGAAACTCTACGATGCTTACCAAATAAATAATAATCACATGAATCGAGAGACATACTTTTGGTCAAGGGAATGAGAGACTACCTTATCAAAACATGTAACCCTTTTCTCACTCATGTGTGCTAGCCTCTTGTGCCACAAGTTTGCTGAAACATCATCCTCAACAATATTTGCCTAGTTGTCATTTAATTGTATTTATGTCTTATACATTGTGCAGTATAGTTTTTCCCTTGTAACTATCATAGATCTTTTAAGAAGCTTTCACTACCCATTCTTTTGTCAACTTTCATATCTTTCCTTATCTAGGATATTAATAGCAAGTAAGTTCATTCTTATATCAAAAATGTGTCTGACATCCCTCAAAGTCAACATGTAGCCTATACTAGTTTGTACAATAATATCACTAATCCCAACAATCTATGACACACTCTTGTTTTTCATCTTAGTGCAACTAAAGTATTTTGCTTTATAAGTTGTAAACAGCTCTCTCTTAGTGATATGCCGCTTTTGTGTCAACTATCCACTCAATGCTGAGATCACTAATATGTTACAATCATTATGTGTACAAATCAAAGAAACTGATTCATTATAAGAATTTACTATTGTAATATTACCATCATCTGAACTTTTATAGTTTTCATCTTTTTGTTCTTGCTTCAAGATTTTATAGTGTCATTTTATATGACCTGCTTTACCACAATGAAAATACTTCATTTGATCTCTGGACTTAGATCTATGCTTAGACTTACTATGGTCTTTTGAGTTTGGACCTTTATCGGTGTTTCTACCCCTATTCTTTGTGACCATAGCTTGATTCTTAGGGTCTACATTTTTTTGCCTTACTTCTTCATTAAGCATATTATCCTTTACTATCTCCAATGTTACCTTGTAATCAGGAGCTGAATTAAAAACAGTCACAACTAGAGTATTTCAGCTATCTGGCAATAAACCAAAAAAAAATAACGCCTTCATTTCATCATCCATCTTAAGCTCCATAATAGTCATCTGATTAAATATATCTTGAAAAGCACTCAAGTGTTCTGTAATCAATCATTCATTCCTATACTATAAAATTGTAACTTTTTAACAAGTATAACTTTATTCATACATGTTTTTCTCTCATATAATGCTGTCAATTTTTTTCAAACAATATAAGCATCTGCTTTCTACACTATATGATGAAACACACTGATATCAACCCATTTTCTTATTGTAGCCAATGTCTTTATACCTAACTTTCTTCAGTTTGTATCTTTCATATCTGCTGGTTTAGCTGAATCACCTAATATCGACTTATATAAATCTTTACAGTATAAATGATCTTCCATCATAGGCTTTCAAATTGAATAATTTGATGTGTTAATTTTATCATGGAACTTATTCACCCTTCATGATCTCAAACAGAATTTACTTTTGTCTTAGACTGCTTCTGTATCGTTGTCTCAAAATAACCCTTGCTCTAATACCATTTGTTGGGTTAGAAGTAATAATCACAATAATGTAAAAATAACATATTACAATAAATGCAAAGTAATAGACAATAATCAATAATGTAAGAAAAATAAAGCACACCAAGATCTACATGAAAAATCCTTCAGTGTAGAGGAAAAAACCACGGACCACCAAAAAAATCTTCACTATCAAATAATAGATATACAAAGTTCTTCTCTAGCTAAAAGTAAAGCTAATCAACAACTAGAGAGATAATTGAAAAAATCTCACCAAATAGGTGATTCAACAAATACACCTTGGATTTGTTCCTAAAGAGCTTCAAATCCGATCTTCACCATTCAAAAGGTAGAACTCTGAATCATAAACCTATTGACAAAGTTTCAGCTTAATCGGATCATAAATCAACTTCCATTCTACCAACTCTTCTTTCTCTTTTTTCTCTCTATTTTTCTTGGCTTTTCTTCTTTCTCTTCTTGGTTTGTGACACCACCTTAAAACAGTCCCATCTCTTTTTACTAAGTAGCTAGTACTCTGTATATATAAAAAAAAAAGACCAAAGCCCATGGCCTTTGATTCGTCCAAAACCAATTACATGGGGCTGGATCCCATTTTTCTAACAAAAAGAAATATAGATTAGTGTGTTAGATTCCAACCACTTCCTTTCTAAATTCGACGTAAAAATAGAGAAGACAAGGTTGATGGATGGAGTACCTTGGTCTTTTGACAAAAACCTCTTACTACTTCAATATTTCAATGGAGATCTTAAGCCATTGGGGTACAGGTCCAACAAAGCTATTTTTTTGGGTTTGAGCTTATGATAAATCGCTGAAATGGATTAACCAAGAAGTAGTCGAATGCATAGGCCTAAAAATTGGGGTTGTCAAAGAGATCGATGACAATAAGGATAACTTGGGATGGGAAAATTTTTTTATAAAAAAGAAATGAGCTTGATGTAACCAAACCCTTAAGAAGATTAATGATGATAGGCAAGCAAGGAGAAAGGGACAACATATGGGGCAAGCTGAAGTATGAAAGACTACTAAAGTTTTGTTATGTCTGTGGAATGTTCGACCATACAGAAAATGAATGCAACAGGTAGACAAAGATGCAACAGGCCACAACAATGGGAAACAGTATGGCAAATGACTGAGGGTGTCACCAATAAAGAGGGGCCATAGATAATTTTCTAACAATGATCGTATGACTGACAAACAAAAGAGCTTCTGAAGCATAGAAGATGCTGAGGGAAACAGGCATGTAAGGAAGGATGGTGGAACTGGTAACCAAGAAATGTCAAAAGCTAAAAGAGGCCGTATGGTATCAAAAAAAAAGCAAAACCCAAATGAGGACAAACATGTAGAGCAATCTCATGCGAGAAACTCAGAGGTAGTTAGGATCAATGCAATAAATAAAGGATCAACAGCTAATAATGTGGACCAAATCCACGTCAAAAATAATAGTGAAAGGGCAAAAATCACATACAGTAAACCAAAAAATGTTAGAATCTTAAAGGAGGTGGCATGACAATTATGGGGCCAAGATGTAAGACCATGAAATATGGACACAAACTAGCTAGCAAGTGACATGGAACAAGTATGTAAGGTGGCTAAAAAACATGCGACTACAAGAGGGCAATACTAACAGAAAAAGGAGAAAAAAATATTATAGAGATGACAGCAACACCAAATGAGATAGAATTTAATATATTAAGAGAAAGAACTAGCTGGTGCATGGATGGCAAGTTAAGGTGAACAAACCACTAGAAGAGTTGCTTGCACCAGTGAAATGCTTACCAAATGGCATAAAGAACATTTTCAAAACATGCATGAGCAAGTCAAAAACCTCATTAAGTAGCTCCAACAAGTTAAAAGCTTTATATTGCATGAGGACATTTTGGAGAAAGGAAGAATAGTCTGAGAAGGGCTGAACTTGGCAATTGAAAAAGATGAGTCATTTTGAGACCAGAAATCAAGGGTAGACTGGCTTAGAGAGGGCGATCTTAATACGATTTTTTTCTATGCTAAGGCCAGTCAAAGAAAGAGGTGCAACAATATTAAAGGACTAGAAAATAATAGTGGGAAGTGATTTGAAGACGAAGACAAGATCACAGAAATCGCCACTAGCTATTTCAAGCAATTGTTTCAACCCCAAAGAAGCTGGCTCATGGAAGCAATTCTAGAGGTAGTTTAAAACTGAGTGTTAGACAAGAAAAATGATCTCTTCCTAACAAAATTCACTGCTTATGAGGTCTTGACAGCCATTAAACAAATGCATCCAACAAAAGCCTATGGACTAAACGGTATGCCTATTTTATTTTTTCAAAAATTTTATCATATAATTGGAGTAGCTCAATTTTGTTTATCTTTCTTTAACTGGGAGGGGAACCTAAGTGAAGTTAATCATAACAACATTGTTTCGATTCCTAAAATTAGAGACCCATGCTGCATCAACCAATTTAGACCTATTAGCCTTTATATGTGCTATATAAAATTATTGCAAAAGTGCCAGCCAATAGGCCAAAATTTGTCTTGTATTCATACATCAGCAAGACCCAAAGTGCCTTTGTTCCTGGATGATTCATTACCGATAACGTGCTAGTCATATATGAACTCCTTCATACCTTAAAAAATAAAAGAGAGCAAAATGGTTTTTTTATTTTAAAGCTTGACATGAGTAAAGCTTATGGTAGGGTGGAATGAGTTTTTTTTTTTTTTTAAATCTATGATGGAGAGAATGGGTATTAAATCTAAATAGATATCTCTTATAATGCACTGTGTTACATCTATTTCATATTCAATTATTTTAAATGGTTGTATTATTGACAAGTTTTAGCTAGGAAAAGGTCTTAGATAAGGTGTTCCACTTATTCTTAATATGCAGCGAAGGATTGTCAACTTTGCTTGTTAAAGCTTCGAGAAAGGGCTTACTCCATGAAGTTCAGGCTAATCGAAATGGGCCCAGAATATCACCTTTTCTTCATAAATGATAGCTTACTTTTTGTCAAAGCAACTGCAAGTAAGGGTAAATGGGTGAAAAACATGTTACAGAGATATGAGAAAGGCTTTAGACAACAAATCAACTTTATTCTTTAGTAGTAACACGAGTGTGGACCAACAAGAGTATTGAAAGCAATGTTTAGCATCTAAACAATAGTGAACTTATAGAAATCTTTCAATCTGTCATCCATGTGGGGTAAAATCGATCAAGAGCATTTAGAGAGATAAAAGAAACAATTAAAGCCAAGATGAGCAGATGGAGCAATAGGTATCTATCATAAGAGGGGAAGAAGGTCTTCATCAAGTTTGTACCTTAAGCCATTCCAGCCTATTGTATGAATTGCTTTATGCTATCATAAACCTTGTGTAAAGAGATAAATAGCATTATTGGTAGATATTGGTAAAGCCAAAGAACGAGACCAAAAGGTATCCATTGACTAAAGTGGAGGAAACTATGCTTGCCAAAGTTTAAAGGAGGGATGGCATTTTGGGAAATTGATGTTTTTAACAAGGCATTATTGGAGAAACAATACTAGAGGCTTATATAAAAATAGGCATACCAAGTTTTAAAAGCCAATACTTTTCGAATATAGCATACATAGAAGTAAGGTTGGGACATAACCATCACACATGAAGAGTTTATAGGGAGCTAGAGATGTGCTAGAAAAAGGGTTGAGATAGAGGGTGGGAAACGGATATAACATCCACATATGGAAAGATAAATGGCTTCCTATAACCTAGCCATTCAAGATACAATTTCCACGAGCAGAAACAGGGCAAAAACAGTTTAGTTGCCTAGTTGAATGATAACCAAGAAATGTAAAAGAATGACAACGATGTCATATTTAGTCGAATATAAAGTTAGACTCCTTTTTTTTTTCTAGATTTTCCTCTTTCCTTCTCTTTCTTTTTCTCTTTTCTCCAAAAGCTCTTTTTCCTCTTTCCTTATTTGTAGATTTCGATCGCTGAAATCTTTAAAGTTTGCTAAAAATCTCGTCGATTTTTAGGTTGACTACTGAAAACTAGAAGCAACCTCCAGAAGGTCATTGAATTTTGAAAATTGACTAGAATATTTATTCAAATCTGGAATTATTGTCAATTTCTAAATAAGTTCCCAGAATTCCATCAAAAAATTTAAATGTTGGTCGAAAACTTCATCGACTTCTGGAAATTTTAGAAAATTCCTAGAAAAAAAAATTCTTTCCATGACATTCAATCCTCTAAATTGTTTCGCCCTCAAATTGAATCTAAACAAATTTAAAAACTCTAGAAGAACAAATAAAACCCCAATGAAGACCCAAAATCACTTTTTTCAATGTAAACTCCCCTCTTTACACTAATTTTTTCTTCTACTTTTCAATTCCTCCTTAAAGACTGCAACAACCAGAGAACAAAACCTTTTCAAACTTCTATACAAGTCTACTATTTCTCAAATTTGCCTCCCTCTCTGATTTTTTTTTCTTGTGTTTTCTTTTCAATTGCTGCATGTCTTGGTCTGTTGAGTACAAATCTATTTATAGAAAAAAATTGATAAAATTCTTGATCACATAGGATTTTTTTTTCAAAAATTTTTGCATTATCAAAGAATCAACATTTATCTCTAAGCAATTCAAACTCAAGCAAGTATCACCAATCATTTACCCTTTTCTTTTCAATCATTCCCTTTTTTATTTTATTTTTTAGTAATCAGATAATTTTTAAAAAATATAAATAGAATTAAATATAAGGATAATCTATAACAAAGAAATCAAATAAAATTAAAAATAACTAAAAAATAAAAAGGATAAAGAAACAACCCGAAAGAGTAACTAAGATAAATATATATATGTACATATAAATTCAATAAAAGTAAAAATCATGAAATAAAATAAATAAAATAAAAATAAAAAATCCAACAATTGGGTTTAAAGCAAGTCCAAGCTCGATCGATTTGGACCCTCAACAAAATGGAGTATTTATAGCTGTCTCTCTTTACGCATTTTCTATATAACAAGAATGGTACAAAAACATAAACATTCATTACATTCAGGTTCGAAGAAGAAATTATTTGGTCCTAGCCAAAGTTCAGCATGGAATGAATTGGACAAAGTCAAAAGTCAAAAAATGATGACTTGAACTAAGCCAAAAGTTGAAAAATGATGACTTGGACTTAGCTATAGCCAAAAAATAAGATGACTTGGTCTTAGCTGATATTAGAAAATGAAATGACTTATTCTTAACCAAAGTAAAAAAATGGTACAACTTGGACTTAGCCAAAGTCAAACAATCAAATGACTTGGACTTAGTCAAAATTCAAAAAATTATTTAATTTGGGTTAAGCCAAAGTCGAATATGAAAATGATCGAATTAAGCCAAAGTCAAAGATAGAGGTGATCAGATTAAGCCAAGGTCAAAGATGAAGGTAATCGGACTGAGCTAAGATAAAAAATGAAAGTGATCGAACTAAGTCAAAGCCAAAGAATGACTAGGTTTAAGCCTAAGTCAAAAAAAGATCTTGGAAATAACAACCACAGGCTTAAAAATTATGTTTATAGGGCTTTAAGATTATGTCCGAAGGTTTTACAAATCTTACTTATTTTTAAAATTCCCTCACCAAGATAAAGGAATATTTTTTGAATCCTCTTAACCAATAGTTAAAGTTTTATCATTTTCTCAATCAAAGATTATCTTTGAAAAATTTTCTTCAATCTTTTGCTTAAGGATTTACGAGTTCAAAACTCCATTACTTATGAAATTTTCAACCTTTTGCTAATTTAAATTTCAAGACTCAAAATTGCTTGTTCATAATGTATACAATGAATGTCATGAATGTAATGCATGAGATGTAATAAATATATCAAAAATTATGGTAAAAAAGTTTGCAAGACTCTTTTTTCCATCTTCAAAATTGGTTATCCTCATAACTTCTATACTCTTTTGACCCAAAATGTCCTTTCGCCAATTGTAATCACCAAATTTGAACTTTTCTTAAAACATTTCTTTCTTTTGAAAGTTCTAAGGATTGACATTTTACAAGTTTCTTTCATTACTTTATCTTTATTTCACCCATATTAATATCGATTTTATTTTCAAAGTAATGTAAGGATCTTTTAGGTATTTTACAATTTATTTTTATCATTTCAATTTCATGAAAAATGCGATTCATCACATATTTTGTCATTATGGGAAAGCAAGAATGGTGATGAATAAGGTGGTTTGAAGAAAAACGATATTCAATACAAGAATAAGTCTATTAAAGGATAATAAACAGATGGACAATGTCAAAACATATTGATAGGATAAATGTTGGGATTTGAACATTCAAAATAATAAATATTCAAACAATTTTTTACACCAATCTGAAATTTCTTTTTAAAATCATTTTGTTACCATATTTTGTCTCTTCAACCTTACAATCCAAATCTTACCTCTTAGCCCATTACACTCATAAATACACATAGTCTTTTTATTTATGCTTTCAGTTAATATATCTTCTTTTATTTAAATCATCCTTTGGGTTTTTATTTTAAGTCTTCATTTTTTCTTTTTTTTTTCTTTTTCGTTATTTCATTATTTCATTTTTTTTATCTTTTATCTTTTATCTTTTTTCATTTTTTATTCTTTTTTTTCATCTTTTTTTTTTATGCTCCATTCACCCTAGGCATTCCCACTAAATTCCATATGAACCCTAAAATATAAAACCTCATTTAATCATGTCATAAGCATATCTTAATTCAATATATGATTATTCAATTTCAGTATTCATGTTTGATCGAAATGAACTTTTAAGCCGTATAATTTAGGCTATGGTAAAGGGTTATGAAAAAAAAAAGATAAAGTAGGCTAAAAATATTTGTTTGAAAGGGTACAAACCAAATAATCATTTCTAATCATTTAAAACACCCTGCATTTTACCCCATTCTTTATCAAGTGCCTTCACATTCTTATTTCTCTTTTCATCTTACAATTTTGCTTTCCCTGTTTTTAGTTTTTTTTTTTTCAAAAAGGATTCACACATAAAAAGCTTTTTCTTTTGCTTCTTTTATTTTTTGCCCTAGCATTCATTTGTGACTCACATCTTTTATTTTTTCAAATAAATTTTTTTTCAAACTTTGCCCCTTAATATAGAGGATAATCCTAGGTAGGTTTCTTCCAAAGAAATCATAATAGGCTCAAAAAGGGTAACAAATGGATAATTTCACTTTTTATGAAAGGTAAAAGAATGATGACCATTTCTCATTTCAAATATGAATACTTTTTTTGAAGAACCCATATTAAATGAAAGTGAGCTTATGGATATAAGGGACCAAATTTTCCTAAATGGCTTTATGTCAACTTTAATTCACCCTAACAGATTAAGGGTTCAAATCATCAATCTCGTTCATATGAATGAAACTTCAAAAATTGAATCTAAATTATTGTTACAATTGTCTGAACATTCATTATTAGGAATATGATATGAGTGAAATATGAAGAGATATATAAAAGTAAGGATAAGAAGAATATGTAATAAAATGCACTTGTCATTTTATCGAAGTGCAAGGTAAATACAAGATAAACACATGAAAGACCACCCTATAGTTCACTATTACTTAAAAAACTCCAAAACCATGTCTTTAAAATTATTCTTCTATATTATTGGGCAAAAAAATTTCAGTGATGCTTGACCTTCATTTATCATCAAACTTGATCAAATCAATATTGATGAAACCTTGTACCTTATGTTTCAGGGCAACACAATTCTTTATTAAGTGACATGTGATCCCAAAATGGTAGTCACATTAAGCATTAGTATCATACCACTTCGAGTAAGGAGGTTTCATTGGCTCAACATGAACAAAGGCCAACAAATGATTTTTCACTAGATGTGATAGCAAATATGTGTATGTCATTAGATTGGGATAAAAAAAAACCTTTTTTTATTGTTTTGTGGTCCCCTCAAATTACCAATCTGATTATTAAGTTTTGGGTTAACCTTACAATAGGTGTGGTAATGGGGTTGTATGTATAAGTTAGCGACTTGAAGATTGGCTGGTAAATATATAGGTAAGATGATTATGGAATAGGTAGGTATGGGATGGATATGGTGTTAATGACAACTGGGTAATAGGCAAGATACACTAGTTGCTAATAAAAAGGTAATTTTTAAATTGTTACTTTTCAAACTCATAGCTTAAACCTCATTCTTTTTCTCTTTGGGCATTCTTTTAATGCTAACGGTCTCTCTTTTTTCAAGTTTGTCATTTTTATGACATTTTCGATAATCTTATCGAGATCACCATGTCAACAAAATTCTTTGTCGTTTTTTCTATCATCTTCCCACAACAAGGCAATTTCAAGGTGTTTATAAACAATATTGTAGTTTTTTTCTTAGTCAGAGGTAGTTGGACTTGAACAGTTATATCCCTCCACCATTGGGCATACCCCTTGAATGATTCTATTGGTTTCTTTTTCATACTTTACAAAAAAATATGATTAAAAGCTAGATTTATGATGTGATAATATTATTTAATAAATGCCCGAACGAGCTTCTTCCATTAATGGATTCAAATTCTATCTAGCTGGATATATAGCCTCGTAGCTAAACTTATAAGGCTATCTTGAAACACAAAAGTTAACAACTTCTCATTACTTGTGTATGCGATCATCTTTCGATAGTATATAGTGACATGTATGATTAGACACTTTGTATCATTGTACATATCAAACTTCAAAACTTTGAATTTTGAAGAAATCACAACATTTAAGACCAAGCAAAGCCCAACAGCATTTATAAAGCCATAAAAGCGGATTCCTGTATGGTTCACATCCTTTCCTCCAGTAGATTTATCTTTTATTCAAATTTTAAGTCTTTAATGGACTCGACTACCCTCTACTTCAACTTTTTTTTCTTCTTTAGATCATCTAAGTTAAGGATTTAAATTGGCTCAACTATATTTTTCATATAAACAAGGTTAACATGATTAGGAAAATGTCCTTGATTTGATGCAAATGGTTTTCTCAAATAGATATACCCTGCAAGGAATGTGAACTGCTACAAAAAAATTCCTTGAACAGACAAGGCCTAAGATAGACCATACCCAAAAAGGTACAATAAGTTAACGATATTAAATGATGGATGGTCTTGAGGCTGGCATTCTCTTCCCCAACTTTCCCCATGTTCAACTTATTTGGGGCTAGCATTCTCTTCCCTAACGTTTCTCGTGTTCAACTTGTTTGGGGCTTCAAGATTTTGCATAACTCCTCTCTGAACTTTTCTTAGGCCTTTTTTATCTTCTCAAAGTCGTTTGTGTTCTCCTACTCCATTTGTCTAGTTTAGACCTTGTGTACCATAATTTTAAAATTAGTAGACTATTAATACACCAACTATGAGTAGATGCAATGCATGAGAGATAATGTTTGCCCCTTTTAAAAACTTCAACAAAAAAGAGCTTTCATTTATTTCACAAAATCAGACTAGGCATTTTTGGGTTCCATGAAAACTTTTTGTTTGAAAATAACTCAGGGTAGCTGTTTTATGTAGTATTTATGCAGGTTTATGAATATTCAAATAAGGAAAACAAGCAAAGAAATTGGTTAGTTAGCTAAATATAAGAAATAAAAAAAAAGTCTATTACACAAATAGAATACAATAATATGATCCTAAACTTCGAGTAAATTTTAAAAGTTAAAAGAAACATGGCTCTACCTATAGGTTAGGCTCATAAGGCTGACTATATGTGGTTTAGGTTAACTCTAAAGGTTCTCAAATTATTCTTTACATCATTATCTATTACAGACTAATAAGGCATTCTAATCATCACCTATTATAGGCTACAAACGAAAAAAGTTTAATTTGAGTGAGAATATTTTGCTAGTCACTGCAAAGGCATTAAAGCTTTACAAAAGTGTAGGTACTCTACTCGTTCCTAAAGGGAAAAAGCTCGAGTATAGAGCTTATTCATGTATATATATATGAATGACATAATAAATATATTTTTTTTTAAAATAATGATAATAATAATAAAGAAAAAAATTATAAAAAAATACCAAATTTATTAGCCTTTTAGATAACACTACTTAATTTGCTAGCCTGACTCTCGACTTATCCTTAATGGAGTCATTAAACTGTTATAACATATAGACATGGCTTTTAAAAGTCACTACTAATCTTTTTTTTTTGTTTAGATATGATTGGCTATCTAAGTAAATCTGTCACATTTTAAAAAGAGCTCTCAAATTTAACTCAATTATCTTTAAAATGTAGATTTTAGTATACGAAATCAAGTTAGGTTAGTGAATATGATTGCATATGATGAAGATTATAACACCCTTATAACGTCCATCAAAAGATAATATCAATTGTTTCGTGTTATCCATTAAGCCTTAAAAATTTACATGTATTGGAATTATTCTCAATTAACTTCAATACTTTACCATAAAATTAATAAAATCTTCTCATATTAAAAGTATACAAGAAAACAATTGTTTCTTTTACAAAAACTCTATCATCAGATTATTTACCATTTTTTTATGAAATTTTTAGAAAAAACTTAATTTCAATTAAAATTTGATACTTTTAACTTTTTTCTCAAATTCTTGAAATTACTATTTTTTATTTAAAGAAAAATTGATATTTTAACTTTTCCCTCAAATTTTCTTGAAATTTTTCGTAAGGAAAAATTAATACTTTTACTTTTTCCTCATTTTTGGAAATTATTTTATTTTAAAGAGAAATTAATTTTTTTACTTTTCCTTAAATTTTTTAAAATACAACCTTATTTAATAAATAAATAAATAAAATAATAAATAAATAAATTTTAATAAATAAGAAAAAGAAAAAGAAAAAAATAGCAAAAAAGACTCGGCTCGGCTAAGAAATCAAATTAGCAGTTGGCTGAGACTAGGATGGCACAGCTCATAATCGGCTTAAGGAATTACGTGGGTGTGATTGGGTCAGGTTGTTCAAAGAGCAACATGTGAACTTTTAAAAGATTCGATTCATCTTTTGCCCCTTAAAATGTTGTCATATTTAGTTGAATACAAAAGCTAAACTCCTCTTATTTTCAAAATTTTCTCCTTCCTTCTTTCTTTCCTTTATTTTTTTTTCTTTCTTTTCTAAAAGCTCTTTCTCCTCTCTCTTTGTTTGCAGATTGCAACCATCAAAATCTTTAAAGTTGGTCGAAAATATCGTTGGTTTCTAGGTTAATTGCTGAAAGTTGAGAACAACCATCAGAAATTTATTGAATTCTGGAAATTGGTTGAAATATTCACCGAAATCTAAAATCGTTGTTAGAATTCCACCGAAAAATTTAAATGTTGGCCTAAAACTTCATCAAATTTTGGAATTTCTAAAAATTTCCTAGAAAAGAATTTTCTTTCAATGAAATTCGATCCTTTGAATTGTTCCTCCCTTATATTGAATTTAAACAAATTTAAAAACTCCATTGAAGACCTAAAACTTTTTTTTCACTATAAACTCCCCCTTTAAATTGATTTTTTTTTTTTGCTTTTCAATTCCTCCTTAAAGACTACAACAACTAGAGAACAAAACCTTTTCAAACTTCTACACAAGTTTACTATTTCTCAATTCTGCTGACTTTTTGTCCTGTGTTTTCTTTCCAATTGTTATGTGTCTTGATTTGTTGAGTACAAATCTATTTATAGGAGAAAATTAGTAGAGTTCTTGATCACATAGGATTTATTTGTAAAAAATTTTTGCATTATTAAAAAATCAACATTTATCTCTAAACAATTTGAACTCAAGCCAAGTTATCCCCAATCATTTATCCTTTTCTTTTTAACCATTCTCTTTTTTATTTTATTTATATATTTTTTATAATAAGATAATTTAAAAGAAAATATAAATGGAATTGAAGATAAGGATAATCAATAACAAAAAAATCAAATAAAATTAAAAATAACTAAAAAATAAAAAT
Organism: Durio zibethinus; assembly: GCF_047325235.1. Lineage (NCBI taxonomy): Eukaryota > Viridiplantae > Streptophyta > Magnoliopsida > Malvales > Malvaceae > Durio > Durio zibethinus. The sequence continues at coordinate 2,004,641 of NC_143169.1, read as the reverse complement.
GGATAAAGAAACAAATAGAAAGAATAATAAAGATAAATATACATATGTACATATAAATTCAATAAAAGTAAAAATCATTAAATAAGATAAATAAAATAAAAATAAAAATTCAACAATTAAGTTTGAAGCAAGTGCAAGCCTAATCAATTTAGACCCCATACAAAATGCAATGTCTACACTTTCAATCGAAAGGCCATTTTAAGCACTCATAGGGTAATTTGGAAACTGGCAAAAGAAGTGTAGATTAGTGTGTTAGATTACGACCACTTCCTTTTAAGTTCGACACAAAAAAAGACAAGACAAGGTTGATGGATGAAGTGCCTTGGTCTTTCAACAAAAACCTCTTACTGTTTCAAGATTTCTATAGAGATCTCAAGTCAATGGGGTACAGGTCCAACAAAGCTATTTTTTGGGTTTGAGCATATGATAAACCACTGAAGTGGATTAACCAAGAAGTAGTAGAATGCATAGGCCAAAAAATTGGGGTTGTCAAAGGGATCGATGACGATAGGGATAACTTGGGATGGAAAATTTTTCTATAAATAAGAAATGACCTTGATGTAACCAAACCCTTAAGGAGATTAATGGTGCTAGGCAAGCAAGAAGGAAGGGACAACATATAGGGCAAGCTGAAGTATGAAAGATTACCGAGGTTTTGTTATGTCTGCGGAATGTTGGACCATACAAAAAATGAATGCAACATGTAGATGAAGATGCAATAGGCCACAACAATGGGAAACAGTATGGCGATTGGCTAAGAGTGTCACCAACAAAGAGGGGCCATAGATAGTTTTCTGACAATGCTCGCATGACTAATAAACAAAAGAGCTTCTGGAGTATAGGGGATGCTGAGGGAAACAGGCATGCAAGAAAGGATGGTGAAACTGGTAACCATGAAATATCGAAAGCAAAATAAGGTCGTAAGGTATCAGAAGAGAAGCAGAACCTAAATGGGGACAAACACGTAGAGCAATCTCATACGAGAAACTCAGAGGTAGTTAGGATCAATGTAATAAATAAAGGATCAACAGTTAATAATGTAGACCAAATCCACATCGAAAATAATGTTGAAAGGGCGAAAATCACATATAGTAAACCAAAAAAATGTTGAAATCTTAAAGGAGGTGGCGTGACAATTATGGGGCCAAGATGTAAGACCATGCAATAAGGACACAAACTAGCTAGCAAGTGACATGGAACAAGTATACGAGTTAACTAAAAAACATGCGACTACAAGGGGGCAATACTAACAGAAAAAGGAGAAAAAAATACTATAGAGATGACAATAACACTAAATGAAATGGAATCTAATATATTAAGAGGAAGAACCAGCTGGTGCATGGATGGCAAGTTAAGCTGAACAAATCACTAGAAGAGTTGCTTGCACTAACAAAATGCTTGCCAAATGGCATAAAGAACATTTTCAAAACATGCATGAGAAAGTCAAAAACCTCATTAAGGAGCTCCAACAAGTTAAAAGCTCTATGTTGCATGAGGAAATTTTGAAGAAAGGAAGAATAGTCTGAGAAGAGCTGAAATTGGTAATTGAAAAAAATGAGTCACTCTAAGACCAGAGATCAAGGGTAGACAGCTTAGGGAGGGTGATCTTAATATGATTTTTTCCATGCTAAGGCCAGTCAAATGAAGAGGTGCAACAATATTAAAGGACTAGAAAATAACAGTGGGAAGTGATGTGAAGACGAAGACAAGATCATAGAAATCGCCACTAGCTATTTCAAGCAATTGTTTCAACCTCGAGAAAGCGGGCACACAGAAGAAATTCTAAAGGCAGTTCAAAATTGAGTGTTAGACGAACGACCTCCTCCTAACAAAATTCACAGAGATGAGGTCTTGACTGTTAGAAAAATAGGGTCCAGCCTCATGTAAGTAATTTTAGACCAAGTAAAGGTCATGGGCCTTGATCTTTCATTTTACACAGAGCCCTAGTTACTTAATATATGTGTGTTAAAAATCAAGTAGAGAAAGAAGAAAAGCCAAAAAAAGTAGAGAGAAAAAAGAGAAGGGAGAGTTGGTTGAACGAAAGTTGATCCGTGATCCAATTGAGTTAAAACCTTGTCAAGAGGTTTATGATTCAGAGTTTTACATTCTAAATGGTGAAGATCGGGTTTGAAGCTCTCTAGGAACAAATCCAGGGTATATTTATTGAGTCACTTATTTGGTGAGATTTCTTCAATTATTTTTCTAATTGTTGATTAGCTCTAGTTTTAGCTAGAGAAGAACTTTGTATACCTATTATTTGATAGTGAAAATTTTTTTGATGGTCCGTGGTTTTTTCCCTCTACACTGAAGGATTTTTCATGTAAATCTTGGTGTGCTTTATTTTTACTGTATTTTTTTATTATTGATTGTTGTCTATTGCTTTTGTATTATTGTGATTATTGCTTCAGGCGTAACAAGTGGTATCAGAGCGAGGGTTATTTTGAGACATCAATACAAAAGCAACCCAAGATAGAAGTAAATTCTATTTGAGATCATGAAGGGTGATACAGGTTTAATGATAAAATTGACAGCATCAAATTATTCAATTTGAAAGCCTATGATGGAGGATCATCTATACTGTAAAGATTTGTATGAGCCAATATTGGGTGATTCGGCTAAACCAACAGATATGAAAGATGAAAGCTGGAAGAAACTAGATAGAAAAATGCTAGCTACAATAAAAAAATGGATTGATATCAGCGTGTTTCATCATGTAACGCAAGAGTCAAATGCTTACATTGTTTGAAAAAAATTGGCAGCATTGTATAAGAAAAAAATAGGTATGAATAAAGCTATGCTTGTTAAAAAGCTTGCAACTTTACAGTACAGGTATGGACAATCTGTTACAGAGCACTTGAGTGATTTTCAAGATATATTTAATCGGATGACCATTATGGAGCTTAAGATGGATGATGAAATGAAGGCATTATTTTTTTTTGGATTCATTGTCAGACAGTTGAAAAACTCTAATTATGACTATTCTTAATTCAGCTCCTGATTATAAGGTGACATTGGAGATGATAAAAGACAGCATGCTTAATGAAAAAGTACGGTGAAAAGATGTAGACCTTGGGAATCAAGCTCTGGTCATAGAGAATAGGGGTAAAAATATCGATAGAGGTCAAGACTCAAAAGGTCGTGGTAAGTCTAAACATAGATCCAAGTCTAGAGATAAAGTAAAGTGTTTCTATTGTGGTAAGACAGGTCATATAAAACGAAATTATAAAATTTTGAAGTAAGAGCGAAAAGATGAGAAAGGCAAGAGTTCAGATAATGGTAATGTTGCAACAGTGAATTCATATAGTGATTCAGTTACTTTGATTTGTACACATGATGATTATAATCATGTTAGTAATCCTGACATTGAGTGGATAGTTGACACAAGAGCGACATATCATTATGTTCTTAAGAGAGAGTTGTTTACAACTTACAAAGCAAGAGACTTTAGTTATACCAAGATGGGAAACAAGAGTGTGTCACAAATTATTAAAATTTATGATATTATTGTACAAACTAGTACAGGCTGCATGTTGACTTTGAGGGATGTCAAACACATTCCAGATATGAGAATGAACTTGCTTGCTATTAATGTCTTTGATAAGGAGGGATATGAAAGCTGACAAAAGAATGGACAGTGAAAGCTTCTCAAAGGATCTATGGTAGTTACAAGGGGAAAACTATGCTGCATAATGTATAAGACATGGATGTAATTGAATGGTAACCAGGTAAATACCGTTGAAAATGATGCTTCAGCAAACTTATGGCACAGAAGGCTGGCACACATGAATGAAAAAAGGTTATAGGTTTTGGTAAGACAGTCTCTCATTCCCTTGACCAAAGGTATGTCTCTCGATTCATGTGATTATTGTTTGTTTGGTAAGCATCATAGAGTTTCTTTTCGTAAAAGTTCTTAAAAAAAAGAAAATATATTAGAATTAATTTATTCTGACGTATATGATCCTATTGAGGTTGAGTCATTAGGTGATAGCAGATATTTTGTTACTTTTATTGATGATGCTTCACGTAAGACTTGGGTGTATATGTTGAAATACAAAAGTCAGGTACTGTAATATTTTCAAAAATTTTATACCATGGTTGAAAGGATGATAGGGTTACCTTTGAAGTGTATTCGAACTGATAATGATGGAAAATACACATCTAAAGGCTTTGAAGAGTATTGTTCAAAACATGGGATCAGGCATGAAAGGACAAAACTTGAAACACCGCAGCATAATGGTATAGCTGAAAGAATGAATCGCACCATTGTGGAAAAAGTCAGATGTATGTTAAGGATGGTAAAATTACCAAAGCCATTTGGGGTGAAGCAGTCAACACAGCTTGTTATTTACTTAACAGGTCACCATCAGTTTCTTTGGGCTTTGACATTCCAGAAAGAGTGTGGACAGGGAAAGATACTTCATACTCTCACTTGAAAGTTTTTGGGTGTAAAGCATTCATGCATGTACCGAAAGAGCAGAGATCAAAGCCTGACAGTAAAGTCACACAGTGTGTGTTTGTAGGATATAGTGATGAAGAGTTTGTTTCAAGGTATGGGATCCAGTAAAGAAAAAGACAGTTAGAAACAGAGATGTGGTCTTTCATGAAAAAGAAACCATAACAGACCTTGAGAAAAATGAGAAGACTACACGGGTTACTGTTGAGTGTGATGTTTCAATACCGACAGGGATTTCATAGGAAAGAGCCATAGATGGTGGAAATAAGCAAGAAACAGAACTTGGGGATATGAATGAGCCAGCCATAATTGGTGATGAGCCAGATGCAATTAGTTTTGAGTAGAGGGAGCAATACTCTTTACCAGAGAGTGTTGAGCAGAAAGAGCTACCTTTGGCATCAAGTGATGTAGAGTCTCAGCCTAGGAGATCTACTAGAGAGCATAAGTCATCTACCAGGTATCCAAGTTCAGATTTTATTTTAGTTACTAGTGAAGGGGAGCCAAAAAGCTTTCAAGATATGCAGGCTACTTCGGATAAAGAGTACTGGTTAAAAGTAATGAAAGAAGAGATGGAGTCATTGCAAAAGAATGGTACTTATGATCTTGTTAAACTTCTAACAGGGAAAAGGCCATTAAAGAATAAATGGATGTTCAAGTTGAAAAAAGATGGTGACAAACTAGTGAGGTACAAAGCTCGATTGGTAGTAAAAGGTTTTTCTCATAAATCAGGCATCGATTTTGATGAGATCTTTGCTCCAATTGTAAATATGAGTTCTATTCGAGTGGTACTGGGATTAGCAGCTAGTTTAAATCTTGAGCTTGAGCAATTTGATGTTAAAATTGTATTTTTACATAGTGATTTACAAGAGGACATTTATATGAATCAGCCTGAGGGTTTTGAAGTGAAAGGAAAAGAGCACTCAGTTTACAAAATAAAAAAAAGCTTATATGGCTTGAAACAAGCTCCGCGATAGTGGTACAAGAAGTTTGATTCTTTTATGGTAAGTTATAGCTATAAAAAAACAGTAGCAAATTATTGTGTGTATGTTAAACAATTTTCTAATGATAACATCATTATCCTATTATTATATGTTGATGATATATTGATTGTAGGACAAGATGCTAGTATAGTTTGCAGGTTGAAAGAATAATTGTCTAAGTCCTTTGATATGAAGGATTTAGGTCCAGCAAAACAGATTCTTGGTATGGACATTATCCGAGATAGGAGAGCTAGAAAGTTGTGGTTGTCACAGGAAAAGTATGTTGAACGAGTGCTTGGTAGATTCAACATGCAACATGCTAAATCAGTTAGCAGTTCACTTGCCAACCATTTTCATCTAAGTAAGAAATCTTGTCCAATGTTTAAGGAAGAGCAACTAGCTATGTCTAGTATTCCTTATTCTTCTGCAGTCGATTCTTTAATGTATTTTATGGTTTGTACAAGGCCTGACATTACTCATGCAGTTGGTGTAGTGAGCAGATTTCTTTTTAATCCAAGGAAGGTTCACTGGGAAGCAATGAAATGGATTTTTAGATATTTGATGGGTACATAAAAAATGTGCTTGACTTATGGAGTTTTACAACCAGTTCTAGAAGGGTTTACTGATGCTGATATGGGTAGGAAATCTACTTCAGGGTATTTGTTTACTGTTACAGGAGGAGCTGTATCTTGGCAATCTAAGTTACAGAAGTGTGTTGCTTTGTCAACTACAGAGGCTGAGTATATTACAACAACCGAAGCATGTAAAAAAATGCTTTGGATGAAACATTTTCTTCTTGAATTAGGGTTGAATCAAAAAGAGTATGTGATATTTTGTGATAGCCAAAGTACTTTAGATTTGAGTAAGAATACCATGTACCATGCTAGAACAAAGCACATTGATGTTAGATATCATTGGTTACGTTCAGTGATTGAAGAATAGCAAATGCTATTGAAGAAAGTCGATACTGATAAGAATGTAGCAGATATGTTGACTAAGATACTTTCCAGAAAAAAGCTTGAGCTTTGTAATAACTTGGCTGGAATGAGTTCCCTAGCCAAGGTAAGTTCCAAATAAAATGCTATGGTGATGAATCTCCTCTTAATGGGGCTGAAGGGGGAGATTGTTAGGAAAATAGGGTCCAGCCTCATGTAAGTGGTTTTGGACCAAGTAAAGGCCATGGGCCTTGATCTTTCATTTTACACAAAGCCCTAGCTACTTAATAAAAAAGAGGTGGGGTTGTTTTATGTGTGTGTTGAAAACCAAGTAGAGAAAGAAGAAAAGCCAGAAAAAGCAGAGAGAAAAAAGAAAAGGGAGAGTTGGTTGAATGGAAGTCAATCCGTGATTCGATTGAGTTGAAACCTTGTCAAGAGGTTTATGATTCAAAGTTCTACATTTTAAATGATGAAGATTGGGTTTGAAGCTCTCTACGAACAAATCCAGGGTGTATTTATTGAGTCACTTATTTGGTGAGATTTCTCCAATTGTTTCTCTAGTTGTTGATTAGCTCTAGTTTTAGCTAGAGAAGAACTTTGTATACCTATTATTTGATAGTGAAGATTTTTCTGGTGGTCCGTGGTTTTTTCTCTCTACACTGGAGGGTTTTTCACGTAAATCTTGGTGTGTTTTATTTTTTCTGCGTTTTTTGATTATTGATTGCTATCTATTACTTCTGTATTATTATGATTATTGCTTTAGGCGTAACATTGACAGCCATCAAATAAATGCATCCAACAAAAGCCCCTAGGCTATATGGTATGCCTGTTTTATTTTTTCTAAAATTTTGTCATATAATTGGAGTAGCTCCATTTTGTTTTTCTTTCTTTAACTGGGAGGGGAACCTAAGTGAAGTTAATCATACCAATATTGTTTTGATTCCTAAAATCAGATACCCATGCTGCATCAACCAATTTAGACCTATTAGCCTTTGTAATGTGCTGTATAAAATTATTGCAAAAGTGCTAGCCAATAGGCCAAAATGTGTCTCACCTTCATGCATCAGCAAGACCCAAAGTGCCTTTGTTCCTGGATGACTCATTACCGATAACGTGCTAGTCGTATATGAACTCCTTCATACCTTAAAAAACACAAGAGAGCGAAATGGTTTTTTCATTTTAAAGCTTGACATGAGCAAAGCTTATGGCAGGGTGGAATGATTTTTTTTTTTTTTTTTGAATCTATGATGGAGAGAATATGTATTAAATCTAGATGGATATCTCTTATAATGCATTGTGTTACATCTGTTTCATATTCAATTATTGTAAATGGTTGTATTATTGACAAGTTTTAGCCAGGAAAAGGTCTTAGATAAGGTGTTCCACTGTCCCCATACTTATTCTTGATATGCAATGAAGGACTGTCAACTTTGCTTGTTAAAGCTCCAAGAAAAGGCTTACTCCATAGAGTTCAAGCTAATCGAAATAGGCCCAGAGTATCACCTTTTCTTCACAAATGATAGCTTAGTTTTTGCCAAAGCAACTGCAAGCAAGGGCAAATGGGTGAAAAACATGTTACAGAGATATGAGGAAGGCTTTAGACAATAAATCAACTTTGTTCTCTAATAGTAACACGTGTGTGGACCAACAAGAGTTATTGAAAGCAATGTTTAGCATCTAAGTTATAGTGAACCTACTCAAATATATATCTCGATCTTTCGTCCATGGTGGGGTAAAACCGATCGAGAGCATTTAGAGAGATAAAAGAAAGGATCAAAGCCAAGATGAGCAGATGGAGCAATAGTTGTCTATCATAAGAGGGGAAGAAGGCCTTTATCACGTCCGTACTTCAAGCCGTTCCAGCCTATTGTATGAATTGCTTTATGTTGTCACAAACCATGTGCAAAGAGATAAACAGCATTATGGGCAGATATTGGGAGAGCCAAGGAACGAGGTCAAAAGGTATCCATTGACTAAAGTGGAGGAAACTATGCTTGCCAAAGTTTAAAGGAGGGATGGCGTTTCGGGAAATGGAGGTTTTTAACAAGGCATTATTGAAGAAACAATACTGGAGGCTTATATAAAAAAAGACACTCTTGTATACCAAGTTCTAAAGGCCAATACTTATTGAATATAGCATACATGGAAGTAAGGTTGGGACATAACCATAACACATGAAGAGTATATAGGGAGCTAGGGATGTGCTAGAAAAAGGGTTGAGATAGAGGGTGGGAAACGGATATAGCATCCACATATGGAGAGATAAATGGCTTCCTATAACCTAGCCATTCAAGATACAATCTCCACGAGCAGAACTGGGCAAAAACAGTTTTGTTGGCAAGCTGAATGATAACCAAGAAATGTATTGGAATAGAGAGCTAATCCAAAAGTTCTTCACACAAACTGAAGTTGCAACCATCTGTGCAATGTCGATCGGTAGAGTGGGAAGTCCTAATGCATTAGTTTGGCACTACAACAACAAAAGAGTATATACAGTAAAAAATAAGTACAAATTTCTTTTAGAAGAAGAACAGATCGAAGCTAACGATGATAGGCAGATGCATGATAGTATCAGGATAACATGGAGGAAATTGTGGGTGGTAGCAGTTCATCCTAAAGTCAAAGTACTGGTGTGGCGGTTCTATCATGAGATTACAAAAACTATGCTGAATCTCAATCAAAGGAAGTTAAATGTCGTTACAACATGCTTCAGGTATGGTGAAAAGGAGGAATCGGCTCTACATGCTGGTTTAAACTGCCCGGACGCCAATAGAGTGTGGAGGCAGTTGAAGCTCAACCTAGAGGATTTGAATAACTTGCCTGATGTTGCAACATGGGTCCATCAAGCGTGAAACTCTTTCAGTGATGAACAACTAGAACTATTTATGATAACTTTATGGGCCATATAGGGAAAGAGAAACAAAGAAATGCATGGAAAACATAGAAAAACTCCACAAAAGACTGCAGCTTTCATCCAAGGTTATGTAGCAGAATTCACCAACGCACAAGCGAGGAAGAACCACTCGACCTCACCACAGCAGTAGACTATGCCGAATGCTAGGATGGTCAAGGTTAACTTTGATGGAGCTTTTAGTAGTCAAAGACAAGGAGGTATAGGGATCATCATCAGAGATCATGAGGGTGAAGTTTAAGGGGGCCGCAGTAATCTGCATGCAAGGAATAAACAACCCTTTCCAGAATGAAGCAAATGCTGCAGTAAAAGCTCTAACATTTGCACAAAACATGGGCTTTACAAGAATCATGCTCGGGAGATAACTGTGATAAAAAAAACTTAAAGGGACAGAGCAAGATCTCTCTCTTGTTGGAACCATTATAGAAGAAGCTAGGTGAAAGATGTCCATGTTTCAAGAATGCCATATAATGCATGCATCACGATTTGGGAACATAGTGACCCATAAGCTTGCATGTTATGGCCTACATACTACCAATGATAAAAAAAATGGGTAAAAGATTGTCCTAGTATAATATCAGAAGTTCTATGTGAAGATTGTATCCAGAATTGATTAATGAAGCTTATTTTACCTAAAAGAAAAGGTACTTCATTTTAGCTTCTAGCCTTTCGATCCTTGTTCCAACTGGCCCCACACTTCAATTCCCGAAGACCTCTCTCTTTCACAGCAGTTACCAAAGCGGGTTTGTTTCTGGGCGCCGGAGAAAAGAAGAAAACGAGCTTAACTGAGATAGTTAAAGCGGGTGACCCGGTTTTGCATTAACCGGTCAAGGAGGTGGAGATGGATGAAATTGGGTCGGAGCAGATACAGAAGATAATTGATGATTGGGTTCGGGTCATGACGATGGCTCCTGGTGTTCGTCTTGCTGCCCCTCAAATTGGAATCCCGTCGAGAGTTGGTTTTGAAAGCTTTCCGGCTTTGGTTTATTATTAGTATTATTGTGGCTATTCTGTTAACAAGTTATAACATATTTGTTTATAATTACTTAAGCTCTGTTTTTACTCTCTTTGAGAATCTTTGCATATCCGAACTAACTGAAATAAATTTACTTTGAGTTATTGAATTTTTTACCATGATCCATAAATTCTTCAGTTATTCAAAACTTTCTAACAAATGGATACCATTTTAACTCACAGATATACTTAACAACTTGCATCATAAAATTACTTACTACTTAAAATATATTCACCAGTTCTAATATTGAAAAACAATATTTAAAAGAAATGAAATTATTACCTTGGTGTCATTATGGTGACCATCTTCTCTCTCATCAAAATCACCAACAGAGAGAACCCGTTTAACTCTGGGTCGGGTTCTTGGTGACCCAGATCGTAGGAGCTGCAACACCGAGTCAATGTCAAAGCCTTCTGCATGTACTACAACATTGGAACACATTAATATAGAAATGTAAATGAAAACAATAATGGTGCACGTTGAACACGAACACGAAAATCCCAGATTTTGATGTTCTGTTAAGAGGACATGGAAACTTGCATCTTAAAGCTCATTTAGGTTAATTTAATTTAAATTTCTTTTTAAAGTAATAAAAAAATTTTTATTTTAATATATTAAAATAATTATTATTATTATTTTATAATAAATTATTTTTATGGGTTAAGTTAGAGCTTAAAAATTTTTATCTAAGACTCGGTTGGATAAATGTACTCCTCCTTACCTACAAGTTATATTGATTTAGAAATTCAAATATTGAAATTCAGATTTAGTTATTGTTGAGTTAAATTTAAGGAAATGATTTTCAAATCTAGTTGAACATTTAAAATTTTTAATATACCCATGACTGATCTAATATAATTATACACAGATAATCAAAATTTGAATTTATTGTTATCTTCAAGTTTAATTAAATGGAGATTGAGCAATTTGACATTTTTAGCGACATTCTTTTACAAATAATGAAACCAAAGAAACATGACGAGAAACTTGGAGCGATTTTTAATAAAAGCATGACTTTAATTCATTAAAATTAAGGTAAAAAAGACTAAATCTATTAGAATTGAAATAATAAAAGAATCAAATTCTTGTTAGGTCAAATAATTTCAATCCAATCATATCATCGAAAGTGAAATTAAGCAATTAATTAAGTACACAAAAGATAATAATTTAATGTGATTTGACTTAATCAACTTACGTATATGAATGAGAAAATAAATTCACTAGTTGTAAAAAATTATAAACATATATTAAATTAATTTCACTAAATAATTAATATTCATAGATCTTATTAATCTCTTTTAATTCTATAGAGTACTTTTAATTCAAATAAATACATACCTATGTGTGGATTCTTTCGGTCTCCTCTAATTCACTTATTAATCTACTCACAAACATTCAAACATATATACTTATAAAACATAAATGTCTAGTACTATATAGAGTGTCTATCCAATAAAACCTTATAACTTTCTTAAATCTTTTTTTCATACATAGACTTCACATATTTATAAGTATATAAATTTACTTATTAAGAATTCATTTTTTAAAATTTTTTCTTTTTTTGTAAATCAAATTTATTTATTAAAAATTTATTTTCTCTTAAAATTCTTTTCCTGTAAATATTTTTATCTATCAAATAATATTTAATCAATTTCAAATAAATCTATTATAAAATTTGAATCACTATTTCTAATAATTTTTACCCTCACTTATATAAGTATTTTGTCTACTATAAAATAATAAAGGGGAAGGATTTTCATAGAAAATTAGGTGAATATAATTAGCTGATCTGAGATGTTTTCATGATGTAGCAAATGAAGTGTGAGCTGAAAGCCACTTCACATAATTAATGGGCAACCTATATCCAAGATAGTAAATCCTTTGAGCTAGAGCAATGATGGCAATAAGGTGTATGCCACTCTGAGTTATGAATCAATTGGCTAAAACTCCCCAATAAGGTGAAAGATAATTTTATCACGTCACACATATTTTATAACTGAATTCTTAAAAATTTGTCATCAACGCTCCCTCCAACAACTCTATCAAAGACCTTAATAACTGGACTCGGATATCTGACCAAACGTCTATGTATAAGAAACTTGATATGGAAACGGGTGGGTCAAGATAAATTTTCGTCTATTCCGATTTTGACCCAATTTTTAAAAGTTATATTCAATTCTAATCCAATTTGTTATTGAATTATTATTTTTTATATTTAGTTTCAACATGATATATATATATATATATATATACTTCGCATCCAACTTAAAATTATTTTAATAATTTTAATTTAGAATTATAATTATAAAAATATTATTTTTTAAAATAAATTATATCTTTTATTTATATATAAATATAATATTTTTATTAAATTAATATTTTAAATTAAAATATTAAATAATAATTTTATTAATATATAAAAATATAAAATTAAATAAATAATAAAATAAATATTTATATATATATATATCTTGAAATGAATCGAGCATGGTTTTTTAAAATTTGACTTCAATTTGATTTTGATTTTTTAAAAATTTTGCAATTTGAATTTTATAAAATTATTTTTATTAGATCAAAATATATCTAATCTCATCTTAATACGAATTATTTACTCTCCCAACAATAGAGTAAGACCCTAAGCTCATCAACATTTAAGCTTCCCATACTTGATAATCAATTAGTAAAGGCGTTCACAATTAGAATTGGGGGGCCACAACTTTGGTTGCTCATCTATCATTCAACATGCAGCACACAACTCCTCATCACCGTTCGATTATATCAAGGATTCACTACAAAAACAATTACGTTGAGGATGGGCCATGGGCCAAGCTAGCTGTTGAATTGATAAGATCGACATTGAAAGGGACCCTAAACCAATAAGACCGTCGATTTTTAGACCCCACTAGTTGACCCAACTAGATTGGTGTGCAAAACCAAACTCTAGGTTATGTACAACTTTAATGTGCCCAATCTGTCTAGCCGAAAGAAGTATAAAACAGAAATGAGGCAAAAATAATGAAACCTACTTCATTAATCATTGTTAGTTAAAGGGTTTACATTCTGCTTTTAAATTTGTTACTTTCCATGTTAGAAAAGCATATTTCGTTTTTTACCATATATGATATTATCATAACAAATTTTCATTCGAGGAATTCGATCATTAAACTTGATTATTATTATTTTTTGTGTGAACAAAATATGTATTTATAAATATATTGAAATTCAATCCTTAATTTCACTTTTTCATTTTTTTCTAATATTTTCGAAAATTTTAATTTAATTTAGTTTTTTTTGAACGACTAAAATATTTTAAAAAACCGACAAACTCCAATGATATTCCCATTTGATCTTTAGCATTTAGCATCTGTAGGGGATATATGGCTAAGAATTTCTCATTTATGCATATATAATATCATAGGGGAGGATTGGCTGTTTCCTTCAATTTGGAGACAAAGGCTTGCCTGATTTCAGCACCCGTGAGAGTGGAGACAATGAAGTCTTGGATTTGGTTTCAACTTTGCAATTATATATAACTATTGGCACATCTTTGGAACTGTCCAATAACCCATCGGCGTTGCTCATCCAAGGCTCGAGTGGATAATTATCTTGTCAAAATCAAATAAAATTGCTTTCGGTTCATTCTTGATAATTCTAGATTAAGTGGTCATATTTAAATAAAGCATTAGAAATTTATATATACACAGTGCCTCTTAAATAAACATATAGTAACAATTTCCACCAAAGAACACTATAGATTATGAACAACTCCCACAAAAAAAGAATAAAAATTCAAACTTAATTTAAAATTTTTATTTAATTATTTAAAAAATTAAAATTAAAATTTTTTCAATTATAATCTCTTTTTCATCATCAGATTTCGGTCTTTTTTTAATGAAAAAAAAATTATGCCAAAACTTATTAGGTTGTTAAGCTGGGTTCCACCAACGACTAAGTTAAAAAATAAAAATAAATGTATTCACAATTTCTTCAACTCTGGAAGAAAGAGAAAGGAAAGAAACAGGGTGTTCAATAATTCTTAGATTAATCAAACCTTAATACCCTTCCTAACCAGTGGACATCTCTGAGGATGAGATGCTAATAATTTGGTTAAATTAAAAGGAAATTAAGACAACTAAGAAGTGACTTTAATGTTTGCAAAAGGATAAACAACAAAGTGGAGGCAAACTGATTCAAGGGTCCACTCTCCCCTGTTTGATGATCCCTAGAATTCCTGATATTTTCTGCCAAAAGAAAACAGAACAGAACAGGGGAGAGATTACCCTTTTTCCACAATTGAGATAAAGATCCCCAACACTCGAGAAAATTTAAACCTATTTTAGTACCACTACACATTCCCATTGAAAAAAATCTTAAAGAAGAAAAAACTTTTGTTCTTGTTCAAGAAAACACAAAAGGAAAAGTAGATCAAACCAAACCAAGATGCCTTACTATGGGAAAGAAAGAGAAGAGTGTGAATCAAGATTTTGCCTATTGTACAAGTGAAAATTGTCTCAACAACAACTAAATATAACATTTACAGATTAATTTAATTACATCCACCCAAACCACAAAATTCTGAATGAAACAGAAATAGGAAACATTAATAGAATAAGAAAGGATCAAAACTTTAAACACCAAAAAAATAGCCATCCATAATCTGTTCTTTTTGTTTTTGTAGAAATCCCACATCTCAGTTCATTAAGATGGAGTGAAACTTGAATTTTAAACACCCCCCCCCCCCCACAAAAACATATATCGATATACCCACTACCAGCCATCAAGTTCACCGGAATTCCCACCTCCGGTCACTGGAAAATACAAGAAAAGAATTGACAAAACCTATCTTCATCTACGCTTACTAGGCGTTTTCCGATGATTCTTGGCTTGTTTTCCAAAAGCAATGCAAAAACCACAAGCTGAGACCTTTGGAGAAGGCGGCTCAGTAGCAGGGGACACCTTACCAGTACGGTAGCCTCGTCTTTCACCGCCGGATCGGCTTCTTTCGATGGTGTTGATTGGACCAACGTTTCTTGTCGGCTTAACATCCCTAATAACATCATTTTTTTCTGGCTTATTGTCTTGCAGCTGCCCTTGTTCGTCTTGCTGTAGCTGCTTCGTTTCTCCTTCTTGTTGTTCTTGTTTCACTTGGTTTAACTCTGATAAAAACCTGTCATCCCAAACAAACCCTGAAGATCCTTGCCTCCTAAAAGAAACTGCAGATCTTTGCAAACCAGCCATGGTAGATAACAACTTTCACTGGATCTTTATCTCTTTTCTGTCTTTGAATGAAACTAAAATCTAATATTTCCTTTTGCAAATTCCAAGTAACTCATTATATATCCGGAGAGAGAAGGACAGAAAAATCTTGAACATTTGGTTAAGAAAAAGTCATAATAAGGCAACTCAGTCAATATTTCCAAGTTTTTTTTTTTTTTAAATATTATTCTCTGTCAACCGTTACCATTGATGAGTAAAGGAGATTTGGTTAATTATGGATTAAAATATTTATTCAATTCTAAAGTTTATACTATAATGTTAATCAAGCAAAATTATACTAGTGTGAGTTAATATTTTGTTGACTTTTAATTACTTAGTTTAATTTACATTTTACATCTCTTTTATTATAATTTGTAATTAGTTAATCATAACAAACAATATAAAAATATAGAAATGTATTCCTTAAAAATGTAAGCTTTGCATAATTTTTTATGGATCTTATAAAATACTAAATTATAATTAATTAATTATATCGTAGTAAATGTCGGGCATAAGCTCTCAAAATTTAGAGTTAATTTAAATAGCCGATAAAATTAGTTTTGATAAATTTGAAAATAATAATGACAATAAAATTAGCTACTATAACAATAAAATTAGTTATTATAATAATGATTTATTTATTGGTCAAAATTATTTTTTTAAAAAGTTTATATAATTTAAATTATTAATATAATTTTTAAATGTATTATAAGACATATAAGTTGAATTCTATGGATTAAAAATAATTCTCTCCATTTTGAGATATTGAATCATCTTATGCTAAATGGATGATTAATCTTTATTATAATTTTATCTCTTTATTTAGATACAAACTAAATATAATATATAATGATTATCATCTTATCATATCCATCATCTTATACACCAAACATAACCTTAGGATGTGTTTGGTGTACAAAATTATGTTAAAATAAGATAAGATGATATTATGAATATGATTAGATTAAGTAATATCATATTATCTTGTGCTTGATATGTATAATGATTAAGATAGAATAATTTATTTATTAGTCAAAATTATCTTTTTTCAAAGTTTATACAATTTAAATTATTAATGTAATTTTTAAAGATATAATAAGACATATAAGTTCAATCATATGGATTAAAAATAATCCTTTCCATTTTGAAATATTGAATCATCTTATATCAAAGGAATGATTAATCCTCTTTGTAATCCTATCATTTTCTTTAGATATAAAACTATTTTTTTTTTTTGAAAAAGTTTATGAGTAGGGGAGCTTACTTCATCTTTAAGGTTAGGGCAAGCCGCCAACCCACAAGGTGATTTACGACTCCTTTAGAATTTTTTAGATTTACAAATCACTTACCAACAAGAGACAGTGGGGGTTCAAACCTAGGTACTTTGCATCCAGGCTCTAAACTTAAACATTTGCGCCAACCCCTATTAGCATACAAATCAAATATAATAAAATATGATTATTACCTTAATTGACTCTAATATAGATTTGAAGTTGATATGAGAAATTTTTTATTTTATTTTCTTAGATAGAATCTAGAATTGAGGATCATGTATAATAATTTGGAAAAATCTCAATATGGTCCCTAATCAAGATTACTCAATTGATTATGATAATTTTTTTAGCAGTAAGGAGTTGTTAAGTTTAGCCAAATATATTTTTATTTTGATTAATTCAATCAAATTTATTTACATTGAATTTAATAAATTTATAAAAAATTATCTTCCCACAACTTTTTAGCTGGTTCAAATTAAAAATAACCAAAAGAAAAAACAAACTCTCTTCCCACTATGCTAACATATGTTGAGGCAAAGATCTTATTTTCGTACCTTCAGTTTGGAGAAATTAATTATCGTGAAAGAGATATAGGCAAAAGTCTTATTTGTTAGCTGGGCACCAACTTGACATAGCTCTATCCCCATGCGTATAAGTTTTGACACATTGTTAATGCTTAACATAGTTGCTTTCCTCCGCAGTCAGCATGGCCATATGTCTTTGTGTCTTTTCAATTTTCTTGAAAAAACAATGTTACTTGTGGACATTTTACACTTCATTTGCCATGGATGGATTCTGTATAATCATCCACAGAAAAAAAAAATTATACTTGAGGCTTCTGCTTATAATAAAATAGTTATTTGTTTATTATTAATGAATTAGCACTTAATTTCAAGATATTAATAATGTGTAAAGTTTATTATTAAAGCAATTACTTGCCAAAAAAAAAAAGTTATAGTGTATCTTTAGTTAATAAGTAACCATTTCTATAGGATGTTTAAAGTGTAGTAACTGTTGTGGTTACCATTTCTATAGGATGAGATTTATGGGATGAGAGAGTCATATTTTTTGTAGTTAAAACACTCATGCCAAATGAATTTTCATATATGAAAATTAAAAAGTTATAATCACTTTATTACTTAACTTGGAAGAATTCTTTAATCAATACAAAATTTTTTAATTTATAATATGTATACATTTTTAGCTATAATTTACCAAATAATTCTTTTCATAACTGAATGAAGAGACAATTTCTCACCAACCCCAAGGCAATAATCAATTTTTGAGACAAAATGAGAATTTGCAATATCTATACAAAGGTCAAAAGAAGCTTTTGGATAGAATATTTAGCAGATGATTCATGCATGAATGAAAAGAAAAAAATGAGACAAGAGAAATTTACAAAAGGAGTGAGAATTATAAAATAAAGCATAAAAGGGTGACAATTAATTTGATTTGATGTTTGGATAAGATAAGATAAATATAGGCATCAAATACTAATGTGTATACATATATAATTTAATTATTTATTGATTTTTTATATAATATATAATTATAAATATAACTTATATATGACTATCGAGTTCAGTCAAATTTAGATCTTAAATATTATGTTTAAGATCCAACCTATTTAAAAAATAGACATTCAATTTAAGTTTAAACTTATTTAACGAGTTTAATGTTTTTATTTAAATTTTCTTAAATTTTTAGAAAATTTTTAGGTTTAAACAAATAATTTGACCTTTAGAGAAGTTTAATGCAAAAAAAAAAAAAAAAATTTCTACTATATATTCTCTATCAAATGAAATCAACTTATATGCACCATTTATAGCTAGTCAATCCTCTTCATCTTCAATTCCATACAAGAAATTTAATGTGTTTAACCAAAAAGTCCAATTGGCTTAGAGATAAGATTAGAATAATTATTACAATAACTGAATGAAAAATAATTTTTCACTATAGATGGCAACGGATCGAGATGAATTTTTGTTACTTTGAACTTGATCCAATTTTATAAATTTAATATTTAAATTTGACTTAATTTGATATTAAAATATTATTTTTATACACGAACCCGACTTAATCTATATATATTTAAATTCGCAATTGATTCGATTCAATTTAAAATTAATAAAATATTAATTTTTTAATATAAATATTATTTTTAATATAAAATATTAATTTTTTAAATATAAATATAAAATTAAATAAATATACAAATATATAACTAAATAAATAATTAAAATAATATATATCGGGTTGAGTTTACATAAAATCTAATCTCAAAATTTTCAAAATATCTAATCCAATCCAAACCCCAATTTAAGAAAAAAAAAATCAACTTTATAAGATCAAAACATATCAAAATTTTATAGATATGAGTTAGATTGTCAGTCTTATTTCTCACCAACCCCAAAGCAATAATCAAATTTTGAGACAAAATGAGAATTTGCAATATCTATACAATGGTCAAAAAGAGATTTTGGATAGAACATTTAGCAGATGATTCACGCGTGAATGTAAAGAACAAAAGAGAGATCGGGCTTAAACAAGAACTTAATAAGTTTAAGATTTACTTAGACTTAGCTTAACCTGATGTTATAGGTCTCAGTCGTTGTTCAGGCTCGACTCTAAATGAAAAGACCTTATCTAAACTAGTTCAGACTTTAATTTTTTCAAATAAAAAAAAATAAAATCTATAATGAATATTAATTATGACAAAATAAACAACCAATAAAATAAAGCATAAAAGGATGACTATTAATTTAAATTGGTGTTAGCATAAGATTAGATAAACGTAGGCATCAAATATTAATGTGTACACATATATTATTTAATTATTTATTATTTTTTATATAATAAAATTAAAAATATAATTTATATATATTTATCGAGTTCAATTGAATTTAAACCTTAAATGTAATGTTTAAGATCCAACCTATTAAAAAAATAACCATTTAATAATCATTCAATTCAAGCTCAAATTTATTTAATGAGTTTAATATTTTAATATAATTTTTTTTAATTTTTAAAAGAATTTTAAGTTTAAATGAATAATTCGATCCTTAAAAAAATGTAATGCAAAAAAAAAAAAAATGCACCATTTATAGCTAGTCAATTCTCTTCATCTTCAACTCCATATAGAAAATTTAATGTGCATAACCAAAAGGTCCATGTGACTTAGGGATAAGATCAGAATAATTATTACAATAGAGTGGAAAGAATAGAGGTGGGAAGATTTTTAAGTTTAAATGAATAATTCGATCCTTAGAAAAATGTAATGCAAAAAAAAAATCTACTACATATTCTTTACCAAATGAAATCAACTTATATGCACCATTTATAGCTAGTCAATTCTCTTCATCTTCAATTCCATATAGAAAATTTAATGTGCATAACCAAAAAGTCCATGTGACTTAGGGATAAGATCAGAATAATTATTACAATAGAGTGGAAAGAATAGAGGTGGGAAGATTGACAAATATGAAGATGGTGATGAGCAGACCATATAAATATTTGGGTCCATTTGCTGGCTCCAACCACTTCATATGCACACTTGCTCACCTTTTGTCAAACACTTGCATTTGCATTCCCATGGCCTTATCATGGTTAGGTCAAGGAAACCCAGAATTGATGACTTTGTACACTTAAAAAACTCCTTTATTCTCTCTATTTGCCTTTTCATTTCTTTCACTTTTGATTCTTCTTTGTGATAAATCTAACACTTTTTAATTTAATCTCCAGCAAACTCCACTCTAGAGTAAGAATTATATTAATTAAGAAATTCCATAGGAAAACCTGCAAAATAAAATCTCACCAGGTTGATAATTGATAATAAGAGTCAAACTTTTTTTTTTTTCATTTTCACTTCCAGTGTATTTTTCTTGTCAAAGATGGCACAGCAACCTTCTTGTTAGACCAACAAAGTCGAGAATTTTGAAAATGAGAGATCTAAATGAAATTTGTCAGCTCAACTATATAAAAAGCAAAAGGGTAAATAATTGTTGGTCCACATCTTTTAATTATATTCATTATTGGCGGTGTTGAAATTTGGTGGGCAACCATGATAAAATAATTTTAAAAAAAACGAATGAAAATTTGATTAATGTGAAATGTGAAGTCTAAAACTTCATCAATATCCCTAGTCTCCCATAATTGTCCTTATCATAATTGATCATCATCACATTATCAACAACATTATAATTGAACATCGATTTTTTTTTTTTTAGACTTTTTTTTACAATAAATTAATGGTATGTCCTGCTATGATTGATCAAATAATCAAGAAGAAAAGAAAAAAAATTTTGGGAGAAAGGGCTGAATATAATGGTAACAAACTAGCTTGACCCTTTTTTTTTTTGTCCTTTACAATTACAAAAGCTACATGGTATAATTATGAAATTGAGAAGATGTTTTTTATTTAGATTCTATGGGGTTGGATAAAATTATTAGTGTCTTTAGCTCATCATTTTCATGTTGACAGTGACATAATCAAAAATATTATTCAACGAGGTTAAAAAGTATATCAATATAATTAAAAATATATATGAAGAAGTGGTAATTAATGTGAAGATGGTTAGAGGAATGATAGAGAGCTTCTTTATTACCTCAAGATTATATTAAGGTTCAGTAGTAAGTCCTTTTTTTTTGGTATTAGTTATGGGCGAACTTAATAGACGTATCTAAGATAAGATGTTATAGTATACGTTATTTGTCAATGATATAATTTTAGTTGTTGAAATTTGAGTTTGCTCTTAACACGAAATTAGAAGTAAATAAGAGTATATTAGAGTCTTAAGATTTTAAATTGAGTAGATCTAAAATTGAATATATGAAATATAAGTTTAGTAGTCACAAGAAAAATAGGTATTATTGTGATTAAGTTGGATGACGAAAGAGCACCAAAAAGTAATTAGTTTTGATATTTGGGATCAATTATTTAGAATGATACTGAAATAGAAGCAGATGTCAAATATAAGATTCAAATAAGATGTATGAGGTGGTGAAGTGTTTTGGGTGTTTTGTATGATTGTAACATGCCTTTAAAGTTAAAAGAAAAGTTGTATAAAACAACTATTAGGCCTATGTTACTATATAGAATTGAGTGTTGGACGGTTAAGAAACAACATGAGAAAAAAATTAACATAGTGAAAACGAGGATGCTTCAATGAATATGTGATAAGACTAAAAGATACAAAATCATAAATGAAGAGATTTGAAAAAAAATAAGAGTAATCCGAATTGAAGAGAAAATGAGAAAGGACCATTTGCTATAGTTTAGACATATGAAACGTAATCCTAGTTGTGCACTGATTAGAAGAATTGAGTCTCTAGATCTATGAGAAATTAAACCATCTAGAGATAGACTACGAAAGATATGAATGTAAGTAATAAAAAATGATATGATGATTAAAAAATTAGATGAAAAAGTGATTGTTTATAGAAATGAGTGGCATAAGAACATTCAAACTACAACTTAACGTGATTTTTTTTTTTCATACAATTGACCCCAGAATATGTGATATAAGGCTTGGTGTGTTGTTATTGTTGTTAAAAAGTAATTATAATTTTTTGTTATATTATTTATTTTTTTTAAATTATATTTTTTCCAACAAATGGTATTCTTTTCTTTTTTAATAATTTAATAATTTTTATTTTTAATCCATGAAAATAAAAAGACAAATAAAAAGGACTAAAATATTATTGTTTAAATATAAAAATATATGAATATAAAATTTTCATACAAAATATTTAAATAATAACAATGCCATTACATAAATTAAGTACAAATGACTAAAAGAAAAATATTATTATCTTGTATGACAATTGAGTTTTAAGTTTTACAAGTGAGATTAGAGAGTTAAAATGTATCTATTAAAATATATTTAAAAAATACTAAATTATTTAATTATTAAATAAACATATAGCAATAATCTAATTTTTTTATAGAGTTTAAAAATTGACCATCGATATAAAGAATAATAATCCAAAAGAAAATCTTAATTAATATATTCTTGTTACAATTGTTTTTTATGTTGAAAATCATCTTTAATATATCAAATGCATTTCTCAATATGTATAATCAAACAATTATTCACCAAGCTATCTTTTATTGGTTTAAATAACAAAGTTTTAAAAATTTCCATTACTAAAAAAGTTTTTCGTATATTGTCAAGGAGACCTTGGTTTAGTGGCAATAAAAATTTTGGAACATTGGGTTCTTAAAGTCAGTCTAGTCCAACTTTATGTTGGATTTATTTAATTATATATTGGTTAATTGTTTGATTAGTTTGTTTATTTCATGTAATTTATTGATTTTTATGTGTAATATTTGAATATTGTAGATATCTATCTGTGTCCGATGTTTATTGAACCAATTTTTATTGTTGTTATTATTATTATTTTGTTATTATTATTATTATTTTAGATTTATATGTTATATCATATTATTATTATATTATTATTATTATTATACTATATTATTTATTATTATTATTATTATTATTTCTATTTTATTTTATTTTATTTATTTCTTTTCGATTTTCTTTCCTAACCGGTGAAACTGAAACCTAGAATTCATTGCAGTAAAAAGGAGGATTTTTGGGATCAATTCAAAAAAATCAATAAGAAACCTAGACCTAATTTGGGGTTCAGGTAGAATCTAATCCCAATATTCAAGTTTGGAATTGATTTTGTCCGTTTCCTAAAATTTATTCTAAGATTGCCTATAAATTGAACTAACATCACAGAGAACAAACAAAAGGGATTTTAGAGGGGACACGATTGATTTGGAGGGGGTTGAACTTGGTGTTATGGAAAATTATCTAGGTACTAGGTTTCTGGGATCTTGATTTTGGGAGTTCTGAGTTTGATTTGACGTCTATAGGTTTGAATCTATGCTTTTTGGGAATAAGTTTGAATTTCTAGAGGGTTTCTGAAGTGATTTGGGAAAATCTGAGATTTTTTTTGAAAATTTTTGGGAAATTGAGTTTTTTTGGGATGAATATGAAATTTTCGATAAATTTTTTGATGAATTTTTCAGCAGAGAATGAATTTTTTAACGAGATTTTCTAAAAACTGACAAGAATTTCTAGTTTTCAATGGCGTCTCGATTAGGTTTTAGAGAAAAGGGTGAGCATTTAAGGGTCTAGAGAGAGATAGAACAGATAGCTTTTGAACTTGACTTTTATAAAGTGTCTAAATGATATTGTTTTGACAGCTCAAGATCCACACGTTGATTGGTTGACCCATTTGCCGACCCATGCTCTAACTTGACCTGAATCACAGGTTTTTATTTTATTTTATTTTATTTTTTGATTTTATTTATTTTATATTTTTAGTTTAGTTTATTTTTAATTTCTTTAATTTCTTTTTTTTTTATTTTTTTATTTGTTTATTTTCACTGAATATTTTATAAAATTTTATTGTTATTTTTTAAAAAAGAATAAAAACAAAAAAATCTTTTCAAATTAGTTTGAAAAACAAAGAAACAAAAAGGCAAAAAAACGAGAAAAATTTTTTCAAATAAGTGTATAAAATCCAACAAACTATTAGAAAATTTCATGACTCATTTTTTTTCAAAAAAATAATAATGAAAGAAAAATGAAAAATAATTTTATCCTTTAAACGACTGAATGATTGCTTTTTAAATTAAATTTTATCAAACTATTATGAGATTTAATGAATTTTTCAAAAAAAATAATAAATAAAACTTTTATAAATAATTTTATGATAAAATCTCACAAAACTAATGAGAGATCTACTTCAAAGTAAATTCTACCAAATTATCGAAAGATTTTACTAATTTTTTTCGAATAAAAACCTTTAATAAATTCGAAACGAAAACTCTTTATGGTGGGACACTAGTTCCCGTAGATGCCCTTTAGATGAAAAAATTATTTTAAATTGCTACCAAACTATTGAAATAATTTTAAGATTAATTTTCAATATTTAATATTTTGGTAAAAGCATAAATATTTTAAGGTTTTGATAATTAGAAATCAAACTAGTGCTATTCTTGAGATGAGCGTTGTGAGACTGTTATAATTTTCATCACATGTAATCATACTCCCAAACCTAAACTCTAATTTTATAGATTAGAATCTGCTATTTAAAGATACTTAAGATAATCTTAAAACTCTTTTCTAAATAGGATAGATTCTATCAGGTGATTAATCACACATAAACAAAAAAGATTTGTTACGATTTCCTTTAATTCATGTCTAATAGTAGATCTATAGATCTATACATTATGACAAATATAGTTATAATTTTTCTTATATTAATAATTTAATAAAAAATAATTTTTTATAATTCAATTACAATTGATAAAATCAAAACTAGTACATAAATAACACTAATATTTTTTAGTCGTAACTACGCTTTATGTGATATCTATTTTTCACCAGCTATATATTGACCTCAAATTATTTTATTATATTATAAATTAATTCTTAAATTTTCAGTTCAGTAGGACCAATTTATTTCAAATTTTAGTTTTAATGAAATTAATTTAAAATTTATCTTATATTAATTTATATCTTAAAGAAAATTTTAAATTTCAGTGGAGTCAAAGTGACCCACTTTTTTAACGTGGTTACACCACCGCTTGTTGAACACTTCTTTCTTGACAAAAATATCGAATAAAATTTGTACATTGCTAATTTTTTTATAATAATAAATTTATTAAATATTCTTTTTTAAAAAATAATTATATAAATTAATTGAATTAAATTTATTACGATTTTTTTTCATCGGTAAAGAAGCATATTAAAAAAGGGTCAATTATTATTTTTATTAAATAATGTGTCAATCTGAGTTGATTTCTATCACATTGTTATAGACCAAATTCGTTAGAAATTTACAAAATAAATTACTAATAAATATATTTATATAAATATATTTTATACATTAATCATAAAATTTTAAAAATTTACATTTAATATTTTTTTATATTTAAAATTATAATTACTCAAATTAAAAATTTAATAATTTTCTACTGTCAGTAATTTTACAAAGGATATTAGACTATAGAAATATGTCCTTTTAATAATTATAATTAGTTAATTTTCATAAATATTTTTAACGAGATAATCTTTTATTCTCATTTGTGGATCAATTATTGGTCAAAAAATATTGAAGCCCAAGAAGCCCAATACAATAATTTAGATATTGGGTGGCGCAAATTATAAAATTAAAAAAAAAAAACCCGCCAAAACCTCCTCCAATGCTATTGCTATTAGATCTAAAGTAACTTGTTTTCCCCTTCACTTTCTCGCCAATTTTCTTCTGCCAAACACCCAAAGCAGGTACTTACGCTTTATTTTATCTAAAACCCATTTTCACTGGTTTTCCAACCTTTTCAATATCTCCTTTCTTCTTCGCTGTTTACACGGTTCTTAGGGCATAATCACTTGTGTTGTTATGTTTTTTTTTTTTTTTTTTTTGAATTATATAATGTGTTCGATGAAATTTCTGAAACAATGTTGGGTTTTGAACGTAAATTAGAGCTGACGGGGTGGTGAAAGTTTCTATATTTAAGAAGATGCACGGGAGAAAGGCATACGAGCTGGTGAAGGAGTTTGCCGGTGGTGAAAAAGGGCATCTCAAGATTTTCAACGTAAGGCTGTTTTCTTGCTCGCTTTTATATAAATTATTTTTGTTGCAAATATAAAATTGTTTCATAAGTGAATGAACCTAATTGTTACAATATAATCGAAAAATTGCTTGGTGGGTATGCTTCTTCTCTTTGAATTTGGGTGTGTATGTATAGTATTTGCTTAAGATATAATATATCTGAACATCGACCACATTACATCTATAAGATCCATGAGGATTTTGCACGCTTTGGATCTTTAAGGCTATTAGCAACTTAGTATAGATGTGTTCTATATGTTTTTGGAATAAATTCCAGTTTTTTCGCATGCCAACGATGTGCTACCAGCATAAAAGCCTCAAATTTTGAGCACATTTCCATTTTGCTAGGTGAAATGTTGAGAGAATACTTGTTTTGATCAATTATCATGAAGGTTTTTAAAATGTTTTCATTTCCATTTTTTTTCTTAGTTGCCTGAACCTCTTTCCCCAACCCCCATTTTTGTTAGTAAGTTTTTCTGAGGCTACTTCATTATACATGCTACTATTAAGCCTTTATTTAGAGTTTTTTTCTTTTTTTAATTATTTCATGAATATATGCTGTAAAAGCCGTGTTTAAGTTGATTTGTGCTGGTTTAAATTGTTGTATGTGATGTGATCTTGCAGAATGAACTGTTTGAACGAGTAATTGAAGAATGCAATGAACATCATAATGCACTTCAGTCATTGATAAGGTAAGTCATTGCTGCTATTTTG
Organism: Durio zibethinus; assembly: GCF_047325235.1. Taxonomy (NCBI): domain Eukaryota; kingdom Viridiplantae; phylum Streptophyta; class Magnoliopsida; order Malvales; family Malvaceae; genus Durio; species Durio zibethinus. The sequence continues at coordinate 1,977,467 of NC_143169.1, read as the reverse complement.
CTTCTTTAGCCTTTTTATTTGTCCTTCCTTGTCCCCCTCTTCTCGTAACTACATGTGCTGAAATTAGGTTATGCAGCTCTTACATTTCTTTAGTCAATGGATCAGCATCTGACTTTCACCTCCATGCTCCATGTTTGTCCTACCATCTCCTATAGTATTAATTCTGTATGTTTTGAGAATTTCTTAAAATCATAGATGTTGAATTTCAAATGTTAACAATTGATGGTAATGTTTAGAACTTTACAATAGCAATAGCGTTAACCAGTGGACCATGATGTTTAACTCAATTCTCAATTCCATGGATTCTAATTGCAGTAGACTGTGTTTGAACTTGCACTGGAGCTTGAGCTTGAAAAATTGACTGTAATGGAGTATTCTGTCCAAACATTTTGGCTACAGAATGTACAATGTACTCTTGGGGATGCCTCATTTTTTTTTTTGGTGGCTTGGGGCCTGGGGGCTGGTTTTAGACTTTAGGGCTAAATTTTAGTTGCACATATATCACTTTGCCATTAACATCATTTATGTTACAATAGGAAAATGCAAGAGGAGGGACTGGAAGTCCAAACAGCTAGAAATGCAGACCACTATGGAGCACTCATCCACCACCTTTCTTTAATTCGCAACAAGCGTTGCCTAATGGCATATGTGTAAGTATCTCACTTTTTGTTGTCATTTCCTAAAGAAACTACTTCTTTCTAGTTTGCAAGTTGAGAGGCGGTTTATTATCATCGCCTGCTAATTTTTATACAGGTACAACCGAGCAGAAATTATACGAGATTTGGCATGGAAGGTAGGGTTGCTTCATGAGCTTCCACGTGAAATTCAGGAGAAATTCAGTGACTCAGAGGAACATTATTTCAAAGATCATTCTAAATCTTTGAAAATATACATGTCACAACTGAGCCTTGACGTGAATGTGGTAATGTCTGTCTTGGCATATGAATTAAACATTTTATTAGTGAGAGCCTGTGACTCTAGGATGATCTCGGTGCAACCTTCTATGATTAAAATTTAAAATGGAGGCCTTTAAATTATGTCGGTTATTACAGAGTTTAAAAGATACTGTTTCAATTATGAAAATGGGCAAATAAATCTATACTGTACTTAAGCAAGTAACTGTAATATAGGTAAACCAGAAATGGTGGTCTTCCAATATATAGATTTTATTTTCTTTCTCACAAAGCATTAAAAAGCATCTGTTACTGTCAACTAGATTGCAATGGCTAAAGTTCTTGGTTTCTTAGGATATGGTGCCTCCAAAGGATCCCTACATCAAGGTAAGAGTCCTTGAAGATTTGGGTAGCGGAATAATTCTTAGTGATAAATCTGCCAATTTTGCTCAACACTCAATGCACTTTCTCAAACGAACTGACGCTGAGCAATACATTGCACGGGTGGGTAGCCTTTTCCAGTTAGCTCTACTTGTATATATCATGAGAAGGGATTGCTAAATCCTTGCTATCTTCTCATTATTTTCCTTGTATCAATAGGGTTTAATGGAGGAGCTGACAAGCTGAACCTGAAAGGGTTCTTTCTATGATGCCTTCGCCCTCTTCTCTAGGACAAAGATGTTTCTAATGTGTATTCAGAAGCCATTAACGTAGCCTAATACCAGACCTGTTTGTTCATTCACTGTAAGTGCTTCTTAGATCTTGGCAAGACAGATGTAACTTGAACAAAAAAATTCAGAAACTGCATTTTGAAGTTTCAAATCTGTATTGTTGAAAAGAAAAGAAAAAGGTTCCAACATCTCCATGCATGAAAATTTGAGAAAGCACTACATTCATTCTTTGAGCGGTAAATCTTGATGATATGTTGCAGCAAAACAACCAGGCATAGTTTGCTTTCTATTTCTACCACTGCCACTACTACTTGCACCTCTTGACCCTCCAGAGAGGAAAGCATCTAAAGCTGCTAAAATCTGAGCTTCAGATTTGTGGCCCTTCAAGGAGGACCTCACCTTTCTAACCACCTGTTGCTTCATCCGCTTCCGCTCTGCCAATGAAAGATGCTCACAATTATCCGTTCCCTTCAGAAATCCAACCACATTTTCACCGGATCCTACACCACATTTTTCTTAGTGGGTTTCTCCACAACCTGCAAAGATAGCATTCGATCTAAGCAGGCCTTATTTTCCAGCTAAACAATATCCAATATAAAATGCACATTTCTCGAGTATTCACGGATTTGCTCTCAAGTGCGTGAGCAATCTTATCTATATTCACGACAAGAACACCATTGCCAAAAAGCATTTGATGCAGAGACGTATAGGCCGCATCCTGCAACTCTGCAACGGGGCATTGCATCATCTTTACCAGCTCAGGAATAACATCATACTCCGGAAACTTGTTAATGTATTCATGAGTAAAAAGGCTGATTCAGATCTCATAGAATTTTGTTGTGTGTGTGCAAAGTGCAGAAGTTCTGACAACCTTCTAATAAGGGGAGTTTGTACAATCATTTCTCTGAAACTTGGGTCTCCAGCTTTTTCACTAATTGGTATGAGATCCTGCATAGCCTCCAAAACCTGTTTGTTGTCATTGTCTAGCACCTTGTCAATGAGGTCTTCAAAAGTTTGTGGCTTCGGTAAAAGGGGAATGTTCCTGTCTGGCATAAAAAATCTTTCTGGACGAAGTCTCACTTGCCATGTCAAGAGGTCTAAGATCAACAGGTCGAAGAGAACTATCTGAAGATGGCCTGTGTCGGCTCATAAATTCCCTTCAAAGTGACGATGGCATGGTGTTGCATTAGTTCAGATCCACCCTCAATAAGTTTGATAAGATTCTTCTCAATCTCAAAAGCAAACATTCTCTCAACAACTTTTGACTTTCCAGCTTTGGTCAATGACATCAATATTTTAAACATGCTCTCATGGCATTCCTGGACATTGGGAGAGAGCAAATCAGCGAGCTGGTTAAAGGGGATACTCTGAAGCACCTTATCAACAATCTCTGGGCTTCCAAATTCTGCGAGCTTGGCAACGATGGTTAAAATGTTTGTTTGGATTACAGGATCCTCAAAAATTTCTAATATACTTGCCAACTTGTCAACCGTACTGGCAGTTTCAATGGATGTAAAATAGTTGCAGTAATCAGTCTTACTAAATATATTTATGATGGCTTCTGCAGATACTGCAATCAGACTCTGAATAGCTGAGATAATATCCGCAATCCTTGGTCCCAATATCCTACTAAAGCTTGTACTGCTTGCTTCAAGTTCAGAAATGGAGTTGTTTGCCATTAAAGCGTAAATAATGGATTCTAAGGTGATAACTACTTGCTTTTCTTCTAAAATGTCGAAGGGAAGCTTCATCCTCCGTTCAACAATCTTTTTGACATTCTCTTTCCCAAAAATGAGGAGCCAAAGGCAAATAAATGTGGTTTTTTGTCAGGTGTAGATCCTTGTAGTAGCATCTCAGTTGATTGGATAGTCTTGCTATCAAGGTACAATGAAACCATGTCATGTAATTGGTACAAAGGATCCATGTCAATTTTCATCAATAAAGACCCTTCGACAAGCTTGAAGACAATGAGAGAAAACAAGCTCTCCTGGCCAAGAAATGACCATACAGCCTCTACACATGCTTCTGGCACGGGTCCCGCCTACGAAAGAGCAATGAAGAGCCTCTTTGAGTCTACAGGCATTGCTTCTAGACTGAACTCAAGTGAAACGAAATGGTTAATGTGTCCTCAGAATCTTTCTCATTCACATATGAGACAGGACCTGGTGCACATGTAGCAGACGTTGATAGGTTGGTTATAGCCTTCTCCCATTTCTCAGCTCTTCTTTCCTGATGGCCATTCCCATAACAGAAACTGTTAGAGGGTGGTGGCCACATCTTTCAAGTAAGCTCTCAGCTATGCCCTATTAGGATAGGATAACATCAGAGCAGAAAATAAAGTTTTCATTGAGTAAAGCTATTAAAAAATCAAGAGTGAATATTGATCATTGACTATTATGTGATAGGCTTCATTGTATACATCATTAAAATATTGACAAAAGTTATCCATTCGCATCAAACAAACTCCACTACTCGTTACTTGCAAGTTGCAAATTGCAAACAGCAAGAAATTATATTACCATATGCACCTTTTGTGAAGATAGAGAAAAAAAAATGATATTGGTCCCACTTATTTACTCAGAATGCAAGAGGGAGCAAGATTTGGCTGAAGAAAGACACCTTTGATTGGCAAATTTTGCACTTGTTTGCCTCTAATGAAATAACACCCTTCTACCCAAAACCATTCCCATTTACCCTTTTCTTCATTTTCTCTCCAAACTACCATTCCTGACCTAAGATCCCTATACAAGCAAATGGCCCCCTCACTGCCCACACATTTAGTACTACCCCAACTCCTCTTCCCACCTAAAAAATTTATCCCCAATTCAATAGGCACCTTTTCAATTAAGCCCCAACCTTCTCCCTCATTCAGCTCCCATATGCAAGCCCCACCTCCACTCGTGCCACCAACAATTGTCAACTTCCCATCGTGCCACAATAGTGCAGCGAATTCCAGCCTGTCTGCCATGGGAACACTCAGCTCTCGCCATGCGTTGGAACCAATGTCGAAACCCATTACACTATAAGCCCTGGCTGAAGTCATCCAATAGAGAACCCCATTTGAGTATACACTCTCGTTTGGTGTCCAAACCGTTAGTCTCACTGCAAATTCCATAGGCATGAACCCCATGATATGCCATGTGTCGTCCACTGAGTCATACATTTCCAACTTGGGTTCATACGTGGCACCGCCACGTGGTGCTTCGGACATCCCACCTGCCACGTAGACTCTAAAATGTGGATTTGGACCATGTTGGCCTGACTCTAATGTAACAACACCAACTGCTGGGTTAGTCCTAGTGATATTTAACATTGGAAGGTACCTAAATCGCCTGGTAAACGGATTGCATAGAGCTAACTGAAGAATTGTACTATTTGTTGGCCTTACAAGGATGAGGGTACCAATTGATGCAACTGGTCGAATCGGGTCAGGCAAGAAATCAAGAGACAGCATGTGCCAATTGCCGATAACCGGATTTTGGACATAGCAGCGTTGCCCACGGTTGCGAATTGGCAGAGCCAAGAACCAAGCTTGGTGGTTTTGAGGTAGTGTCAAAGGGTATGTCTCAGCACAGGTGTGCCAATGCCGGCAGGCCGACCTGGCGCGTGCCAAGGAGTCCGGAGAGAGGAAAGAGAAGATTTTAGCCAGAAGATCAAAGGGCAGGTTGCTCCACATTTCTACCAAAACAAAAATGATGAAGATTTTTCCGGTTGCAAAGGCATAGTAGATTTTATATAGTTGGTGTCCAGGCAATTATTGGAGGGTGAATTATTGGACCACCACATGGTATTGAGATGTGTGACCCACGTGAACTATATTATCTGACCCACGTATGCTCTGTTGATTTTAATTTGTTTCCTTGTTCCTTTTTTGTTTATAAAAACAAGGAACGATGGTCCTCGGAAGAGCCCAAAGGGCAAGAAAAAGATAATAAAATGGGAAAAAAATTCTCTCCACCCGTTTGCATAAACTAATCTCTGTCAACTTATGCTTTTTTAGCAAGTTCAGAAAAAAAAAAAAGAAGAAATTGTCCTTGTTTAGTGATTAATCTTACTTCTTGGAACTAGGTTGATTTTAAATTTAATAATTGATATATTTATATATATCTTTAATATTTAATATTTACTTTTTGAAACTAGGTTGATCTTAAATTTAATAATTCATATATTTATATATATTTATTTAATATTTAATATATATAAAATATGAAAATAAAAATATCATAATTCTTATCAATATGTCAAATATAAAATATATTTTTTTAATTTTTATCAAATTTATATATAATTTTTATTAAAATTTTAAATTATATAATTTCATATATTTTTTATATTATATCATCAAATTATATTTAAAATTCTTTGATCCATGTGCCCCAAATCTCTATTATTTAAGATGCTCATCATAGTTTGCCAAAGAATTTATAAATATAAAAATTTGGCTTAGTTAAAGTAATGATGCTTGTTTACCAGGTCATGATCATTAGCTGAAATTGGAAAAATATGTTTTGTGTAAGTAAAGGTAACTCTAAAGTTCCTCCATTGAAGATATAAGATGAAACAAAGACGCCACAATGACATTTATGGCTAGAAATGATGTTGGTTTCCCGTTTACCATAAACACAAGGACCCTTCTCCTAAATTATATAATTAATCTTTTTCTCTTTTAATATATGAATACAATTAGATAAATTAAGCATTTTGAAATCATGGCTTACTTAATTAAATGATTCTACAAGTATTCTTATATTTAAATTATAAGAAACTTTTAGGGTTAAAACATGAATAGTACATTGGATCTCATAGTTAAAGGATTTATATTACAAATCACATTTTCTTGTATTAGTACATTCTGGTAGTCAATGTAATTAGTACATTCTTTATTTCTTCCTGTGTCTTTCAAGATCTGAAATTCTTTATATGAGATCTATAAACAAATAAACCAAACTTTGTCACATGCTAACAGTGTGTAGTTGCTCGATTTGATATATCAAGTTAGAGAGAAGGGTAAAAAAAATATATCACAATTTGTCCTGTTTCCCGTCGGAGGGTTATGTGTGGTCCACTAGTCTTAAGAATGATTAAGAGAGAAGGAAAACAAACAGGAAAAATATGAAATTTGCATTGACGCTTTGAAGACGTTAAGATATCAACAATTTGCAAGGGTATTGTCAAGAAAAACGGTTTGATTGTACAGATGACGTAAAGATTGCTGAAAATGTATAATATATTATTCATCTTAAATTTAATTTAATTAATTTATATAATCACTTTTATAAAATAATTTCAGATGCCTGTCCTCACAATTTTTCTTTAAAAACAGTGTTCACGCAAACTATTCCATTAGTCGTTATTCTTTTTCATTCTTGTAGATCTGGGAGGAAAAAAAATGTGATAGAGAGAAAGAAAGCGACGTTTTTTTTTTTCCTTCTTCCTCTTTTTTCGCTTCTCCATGTTACCATGTGACTTTGTTGTTTTTGCCCCGCTTGCCTCTGCTTCCGCCTTTTCCTTCGCCTCCAATGTGTTGCAAGGATTGTGTTTAGGCTTTACCCTTTCTGTTTCTTGATGGGAAATGGTGACAAAACAAAAAAGAAAACACAGAGAACTTATATGTGTTTGGGTTCTTCCCTATTTCTTTTGGTTTTCTTTTTTTATCATGCGTTTTTAGATTTTTTTTTTTGCTTCTTTCTGTTGTTTAATTGAATGTGTGTTTAGTTTTTTTATGGTTTCATTAGGATGATTTTGGTGTTACAGACTTCAATTTTGTTTAATGAAGTTGAATTTTTGAATGGGATTTGGATTTTTTGTGGTTTTCGTTTTTTTTCCTATTGAATAATATTTTTTCAATGTTATGTTTTTTTTTTTTTTGTTTTTAATTTGTGTAAAATATTTGTTGCAAGGTGGTAGCAGTCGGGAAAGAAGACAAATGTGGGGAGAGGATGTGATTCATCTTCTGAAGGTGTCTTTAGAGGACCTTTACCTTGGGACCTCCAAGATGACAAGGGCCAACTCGGATCAGTGTTACTACAATTCTCTTTTGTAATTAATTATTCTATTGATTTTATTGTCTTTAATTGCTACTTATAGGCATTTGTCTCAAAGGTTTGCTATCCCAATCTTATCCACGTTTGCTTCTTTCTTTTTCATCTTTATTAATTCATCTAGAAATTGATTTCCATTGTTAATTGATTTCCATTGTTAATTGCAGTAGGTCAAGGAAGCAAATAGGAATTGGGTTGTCAAAATTTGATGTATTTTTTTCCCTTCCCTTTGTTTTTTTCTCTTCCTACCAAACATGATGTTAGATGATGGGTATTTTGTTGTATTTTTGTCTTTTGATTCAGCATGTTGATGAAGTTGTGGATTCAAAGAAGTATGATCTTCTTGGATATGTTTTAAGTTTCTCTAATGGTGTAATTGCATAAATCTTGTTTATTTGTTTTCCCTGTCAAAAGGCTATATAACTATATAACTCTTCAAAGATGGTTCTCCTGAGTCTGTTGACCAATTCTTGACTGATAGTAAGTTTACCAAGCATACTTATGCATTTTTTTTTGTTACTATTTGTAAACATCTCATTTTGTCTGGGGTCCTTTGTTAATTGAAACCGATTAAGTTCGATTGTAAATTTTTTATTTCAGATTTTTATTTCATATTTATCATTTTTTAATTTTTATCTTATGGTCTACTTATGGTTTTTTTTTTTTATTTTCATTATCTAATTATTTAAAAAAAAAAAAGAAAGATTGAGATTAAGTTTGATGATGATCAGAAATGATAATTAGATGCTAATCTTTAGCATTTGATGACTAAGTGGAATTGAACTGAAACTCTATAAAAAACAGCATGGTTTTATAAATTAGGGGGATTCACAGTTTGAGGGAGAGGAGGAATCCGGATAGGAGGAGAAGAGGAGAGAAGAAAAATCCAAATAGGAGAGGGGGAATGGAAAAGAAAAACAGAAGAAAAAAAAGGGGGGAAGCCCCGTCGCCACTAGGCCCTCAAGGCCTCTAATTGGTGGGAAACAACCATCAGAGGATGACAAGACGGATAGCTGCCTTAAGAGAAGCATAGGAGTCCAATATAGCAGCTTTGAGAGAGGCAGTTTCACCAAGCCTGTGATACGTTTTTTTCATATATATCTTATTCCCAGCCATTCTGATTTCTGCCATCGTCCTAAGGCCAGTTCCTGCTGGAGTTTAAGTTGGACAAGCGTTTGGTGGCGATCCCTTTTCGGTTACGCTGGAGTCATTTCATTCCTTTTTTGTTTCGCCTTGCTTCATCCCTCTCCTTTCAGTCGAGTGTCTTTCGAATCTTCGAGCCTGAAGCTAGACTCAGTCCTATCATTTCACCAAGGTTCAGAGTCGGAGGCCATCGTCCATTTCTGTAATCATATGTTCATACGAAAATCATCTAGTGACGACAGGCTTCCGTTCGAACGTACTTTATGTATTGGGCGCTCCAAGTCTTTTTATTGGTTTCATCCCGCTGAGCCTCCCTTTGTCCTATACGGTTGTTGGAGTTTGGAGTCAGACTGCTGTGTTTAAGTCGTCTGGCCTAGCAAAGGGCGCTTGCAGTTTTTTCTTCTATCCTGATTTCTATGCCAATCGAAACTTATCTGGATTTCCTTTCATTAGGAAATAGAAAGAAGGAATATACCGATGCATCAGAACCTTTCTGTTGAAACTTGCTCATCTGAATGGCCCTAGCATGGCCCCTAGCAACCAAGCTGATGCAAAAGGAGAGCAGATGGTGCATTTGATAGAAACATCGCATTCTTTAAAGCGACTCCAGCAGATGGCTTCCCATTCTGATAATAGTTCTCAAGGTCAGGTTTCCGTATTGCCTTTCGATCATACACTGTCAGTTGTGCATCAAACCGTGCTGCTAGCAGCTATTTATTCAAATCACCAGCGTTTGCAGCTACAATCACAACCATGGCAATGCCTCAGGCTGGTATTGATTCGGTTAATGACACAGTACAGACCACCCTCACAACTGGAGAAACGCAAAAAAACAGCAATATCTCTAGATCTGAAAGAATGTTTTCCTTTTCTAACCATGCGGAGGTTGGGGCTGTATAGGCAGCATGTGAGGCAAGGAAGAGAATGAGGACTAAAGGGAATTTACGCCAAGAGAGCGATTGTTGTTGCGGTACTTTTGATCTGTACACTCTCGCTTTTACTTTCGGCTACAATTGCTGGAAATCGTGGATCTCTCCAGCCTTCTGATGCAGAAGAACTTTGGGAAACTACCAAGGCTGGCGACTGGAGGCCATCATCTGCTTCAACCACAAACGGTGGGCTTTCCATGCTTATATATTGGCAAGGTTACTACGGGTCAACAAATGGTCTTCCTCCACAGCAGCAACCTTTATTCCGACTCCCACCTGGCTTGCCAATGCCACCTTCCATTTTTTTGAAAACAGTCAGTTGCTGCCACCCTTTGCTCAGAAGGACGTGGAGACTGTTTGTGTGTCACCTCCAGAATTGATGTTAGCACTAGACATCTCTGCATTTATTCGAAGAAGGATAGCTGTCTATCTTATGTTTGTGATGATAGAGAGGAATACAGTTAGCAAAACCAGCTTCAAGACAGGCTCACCCAAGACCCTTAACCCGAGCCATTCACTAATCAAAACCAAAGCCTTGGGTTGGAATCCATTCAAGAAACAATCTGGGCCTAATTCAGAAAGTTGATTTAAATTGATTTTAATCCGGGATTAAGCTCAATTTTTAGTAAGATATTTTCTTTCCCGTTTTGATTTTTTTGGTTGCAGCATGTCATTTATTCACTCATTTTATTTTATGTTTTCATGATTTAAAAACATTGGTTAATAATAAAAATAATAATTTCAAGAAAAAAAATATTTTTGAGAAAAAGTTGAAAGTATCAATTTTCTTTAAAAATAAATTTTCAAAAAAGGTTTTTTTGAGGAAAAGTTAAAAGTATCAATTTTCCTCGAAACTAAAGTTTTCCAAAAAATATTTTTGGGGAAAAGTTGAAAGTATCAATTTTCCTTAAAAATAAATTTTCAAAAAAAGAAAAGATTTTGAGGAAAAGTTGAAAGTATCAATTTTCCTCGAAATTAAAGTTTTTTAAAAAAAAAATATGTTTGGGGAAAAGTTGAAAATTTTGAGGAAAAGTTGAAAGTATCAATTTTCCTTAAAGATAAATTTTCAAAGGGATTTTTGAAGAAAAGTTGAAAGTATCAATTTTCCTTGAAAATAAGCTTTCCAAAAAATATTTTTGAGGAAAAGTTGAAAGAATCAATTTTCCTTGAAAATAAATTTTCTAAAATATATTTTTGAGAAAAGTTGAAAGTATCAATTTTTCTTGAAAATAAAAGTTTCCAAAAAATATTTTTGGGAAAAAGTTGAAAGAATCAATTTTCCTTAAAAATAAATTTTCAAAAAAATAAATTTTTGAGGAAAAGTTGAAAGTATCAATTTTTCCTGTAGAAGAACAATCATTCTTTTCTTCCTTTTTATTTTTTTTTATGTTAAATAATCCGACGATGGAGCCTCTGCAAGTGAAACAATAGTTTTTCTTGCATACTCTTGAGGTGAGGGAATTTTCTCAATTTTCTGCTAAAAGTATTAGAGTCAATTGAGAATAATTTCTAATAATTAATTACTTGATAAAATTTTAAGGCTCATTGGATAACACAAATTTAAGCAGGTACCATCTTTTGATGGGCGTTATGAGGGTGCTATAACCTTCCTCACACGTAACTGAACTCTCGAACTCTGTTCTGGTCAATAGACCTGAACCTATTCTTTTAGGGACCCTTAAACTTAGGTATTCCCTGAAAGGACAGATTCTTTAGGTGGCCAATCGCACCTAGATAAAAAAGATTAGTGGCGACTCCTAAAAGTCAATGTCTAACGATAGATCCCCGGATCTAGACGTTATGACAGCTTGGCGACTCTACTGGAGAATTTGAGAGTCAGGCCAGCAAATAATTTGTGTTATCCAAAAGCCTAATAAAATTGAACCTTTTTTGTATATATGTGTTATTATTCATTCGTGTTTATTTACCTTGTTAATTATGTCATTCATATGCATGTGTATAACATGAGCTCTACACCCGAGCTCCGTCCCTCTAGGAGGGAGTAAAGTACCTATTGCTTTCGTGAGGTCTAATGCCTTCGCAGTGGCTAGCGAAATACTCCCACTCAAATTGAACCTTTTTCGCTTGTAGCCTGTAATGGGTGAGGATTAGGGTGCCTTACTAGTTTGTGATGGACAAAGATGTAAGGAATAATTTGAGGACCTTTAGACTTTGACCTTAAAACCGCATATAGTGAACCTTAAGAGTGCTTAAACCTAGGATAGAGCCTTTTCTACCCAATGATAGATATACCCTGAAATTAAGACATAAAAATGGTGTTTATCTAATCATTTTGATTGTTTAACTTTGTACATCATTTTCATTATCATATGTAACATTATGCATCGGCATCACTTTCATTTCATCCATGGAACTAACTATGTTGTTTGTCTGATTGTATGCATCTGCATTACTTTCATGATCATGTTTTAACACAATCATTTGCATCCATTTCATATTAGATTTCATTCAGAAAAATGTACATTTCATTTGTGCATCAAAGCATCATACATAAAGCATAACATAGCATTTTTAATCATAATTGTGGTGCTAAAGGTTCAAGGATAGCTCCACCAAGCAACTCCACTCACCAATACAACATAAGAGTTCGAGCCAGGCAAATGGAACAAGAAAATTCCAATCATTTCGAGAGATTAGAGAAAGCTCAAGAGAAGTTAAAAGAATAGTTGAATAAGATATTAGAGGCTTTGAACAAGCTAACCAATGGGAAGGCAATAGAGGAGAATGCTAGCCAATAGGAAGAGGATGACCCATTGTGCCCTCCTGGTTTCGAGCCACATCAAGCCTAATCTGCACAAAGTTTACCACCACAGCGGTTCACCTATCCTGTAGGGTACACATATCTCAGAATGCCATCAGCTTCAAGTCAAGGATAATTCTTATCTTTACTGAAAAGACAGTAGAACCAATATCAGTCTCAAATTTGGATGATTTAGAAGAAAAGTTGAGGCCTAAGGAGAAGGGGGCTTTAGAAGCCTCAAAAGCTTAACAGAAGATGAACATGTTAGAGAAAACGCTACGAGCAGTGGAGGGAGTTAGTTTTTATAGCTCAATTGATGCTGCTGGGTCCTGTTTACTTCCTAATGTGGTTATTCTTCCAAAATTCAAGGTGCTGAAGTTTGAGAAATACGATGATACAAAGTGTCTAAAAATTTACATTACTATATATGATCGAAAAATGACTGCCCATGCCAATAATGAAAAGCTCTTGATGCATGCATTTTAAGACAACCTCACTGGCTCTACTACTAGGTGGTATGTCCAGTTGGACAGGAATCGTATTGGTTCTTGGAGCGATATGGCTTATACTTTCATTAGTCGATACCAGCATATAATAGACTTGGCCCTTGATCATTTTTCTTTACACAATATAAATAAGAAAGCAATTGAATCATTCAAAGAATATGCCCATAGGTGGAAGAACATGGCCATTCAAGTGCAACCTTTTTTTATTGAAAAAGAAACCACCGTATTATTTGTCAATACTTTGAAATCCCTCTATTATGAAGAGATGATAGGGAATGCCACAAAAAATTTCGCTGACATGGTGATCCCAGGCGAAATCATTGAGAATGACAAGCTGAAAGGAGAAGAAACCAAAAAGGCACCCAAGAAGAAAGAGACTGAAACTCAAGCTATAGGCTTTGATAGATGGTTCAGGGGATATCAACCCTATCTACCCTCAGATTACTCTCTATACTATCCTACTGTGAACAATACTTCATCTTATCCATACCAACCAGCCCCATGACCACCTGATTCATCCATATACCAGCCTATTTTTATCCTCAAAGCTCTCATATACAGCCTTAACAGTCAAACTCCTGCAAGACCCTAAATTCATCCTATTAGCCTAAAAAGTGGTTCACGAGAGCAATGGACTATTCGAGAAAAACTTATATCTATCCAATCCTCATGACTTATACGGAGCTATACCGAGAGCTTTATCATGGCCACTTGATTGTCCGCAAGCCTGTGAACCTGTTCAAATCACCTCATCCTAAGTGGTATGATCCTACAGCTCATTATGACTACCACTATAGAGTTGCTGGCCATTGCATTGAAAATTACACTACTCTAAAGCATGAGGTGCAACGGTTAATCAAGGATGGAATGAGCTTCAGCTTCTGACACTGTTCGTGCCAAGTATTTACGGGCCATCATTTCCAAGATAACAGAGAAAAAATCTTAATTAGCAAAGCTTGAGCAATTGATTACGGAAAACTACTTGATGAAGCAACTTGGGACATTGATGATGTTGCTGGATGTTTTGAGTACTATACGTACCATGCTGAAGGTTTAGATGCAAAGTAAAAGGTTGTTATCTCTCCTCCTATAAAGACATTTAAGAGTTATGTGCTTAAAGAATCACTTAGGGTCATTAGATTGATTACTTTATGGAAGTATCCACTGTTGATGACAGCCTAAAAAGTAGCTCTTGCTTTGGTTACAGATTGTGCTGCAATACTAAGCCTTCCGGGTTGGTACATATCATCTGTTTGGAGTTGGCTAACGTATGTAGGAAGGTTGGTTTTCTTTTAGATGTCTTGAATATTTTGACTGGATTGGGCCCGAAAGTTATGATTTCTTTGGCATCTCATCTCAATGTTGACATGATTGCCTTTACCAAAAGCACTATAACAGGGAGCATGATAATGGAAGCAGCTACTCAAATGGTCAAGCTTGTATCTTTAAAACTCGGTAGGAAAAGCCCAATCATTTTGTTTGAGGATCAAGAATATGAAAAGTCACAATGAATCAATGGGGCGAGATAAAAATCCTTCACTTGGTTGCCCAGGGGCATGATTTTAAAGAGGATGTTAAAACTAGTTGAATGCCACTTGTCATTCTAAGAGTTCTTTTAAAGTAATGTTAGGATTTCTTTTCTGCAATATGATTTCACTTGTTATCATCTTAATAAGGGCAAGTTAATGCATTTCATTACATTTTCTCTTTCACTCGACCATTATTCCATGCCCTGTTACCTTTCATAACTTTACATTCTCATTCTCAAATTTCGGATGATGAATATTTAGATAATGATAACAATAATTCTGGGATTTAATTTTGAGAACTCATCCACATTAATATGAGAAGATGATTTGAGCAAAAAGTAAGCTATTACTGGAGGTGAAATAGATATGTCTTGAAGATGTGCAATCTTTTATACAAGTTCATGAGCTTTGTTCAATAGATGATGTTCAAGAAAGGTATTCACAATTGAGATGAAAAATGACAATCTTTCTTTTACCATTTGAAAAACCATTCATTGCTACCTCTTTGAGCCTATTATGATTTTTTTTTCTAAAGAACCCCAACCAAGGATTAACCTCTACATTGGAGGGCAATTTTTGAAAAAAAAAAAAAACCCACAAAAGGAAAGAGAAAGAAAAGCAAAAAAAAATTAAATGCCACAAATGATTTGGAGCAAGGTAATGAGAATCCTTTGTGTGAAGAAAAAAAATAGTGAAACGATGTGGGGACAAAATGCCAAGTTGTATCAAATGATCCTTTGGTTTTGAACCTTTTTAATACATGTTTTGAGCCTATTATATCCATTTTTTATGACCCTTCACCTTGGCCTACGTTACAAACTTGAAAAGTTCATTTGGATTAAGTGTGAATACTCAACTTGAATGATCATATGTTGAACGAAGGTATGCTCATGATAAAGCAATGGAATCATGCTACATTGTTCTAAAGTTTGATGTATGAAAGATATCAACAATGGATGAAAAATGAGAAAAAAGAAAAAAAGATGATCAAAAAAAAAAAAAAAAAGAAAGAAGAAATGAAAAAATGAAAAAAGGAGATTCAAATTGAAAACCTGAAAGGTTGATTTTGACAGAAAAAGATCTAGGTCAAATGGCTCACATGAATGGAAGACCAAAGACATCTGAAGATCCCTCAAAGACTGGGGCAGAGTTTGCCAAGCTCAAGATGACTTCAACAGTAAATGGAATGAGTTTTTGAAAAAGAATCCTAGATTAATGTTGAGAATTATCTGAATATTCATCATTTGGACATACCATCCATCCTAATGACATGTATCCAATTTATTTCCTTTCCCATTTGTTTTGTACCAAAATAGATCTTCATTGATTATCTTTACCATAATTTACCTTGTGTTCTCTTATTGTTATACCCCTAGAATGAATTGAGAAAATGCTTGATTGCATTGTATTTGTTAAGATTTTAAATGATAATGAATGAATGGATATGTGCTTAAAAGAGTCTTGCATTCATTTGAAAAGAAATCTAAGATGATGGAGGTGACAAAATGAAGAAATGGTAGAGACCTAAAAGAGATGATTTGGAAGGATATATGATGTGACCAAATAAAGAATATGATGGGAAAAATTTTGAAAAGTGGTATAACCAAGTGATGAGTACAAAGATGAATTGGTCGATATGACTTGCAAGTTATAATTGAATGATGAGAACAATCAGTGGACAAAGTTTGTTTTGGAATGGTTAATGCTGAGATACCTATGAGTAATGACCCAGTGATGGTGGATGAAACTTGTTTTGAAATTTGTTAGTGCTGAGAAGTTCATTGAATGATGGTCAAATGATGATCGATTGATGAAGCTTATTCTAAGGTATTGAGAAACTGAACAAAGGAGAATGTGAGACGGTAGGGTCTTGAGGACCATATTCCATAATTATTTAGAATTTTGTTACATAGACATCTGCATTACATGCATCATGGTGGCATTGTCGCTTGAATAGTACATGCACATAATTTGATGAATTAAACAATTAGGACATTGAATTTGAGAAGAGATTTCTTACAGGAAGAATGTGAGTGGAAAAGACAATTAGAGCTACACTGGTTCGATCTTAAGAGAGCAGTGTAATTGAATCTTTGAAGAATCAAAAGGCTTGACGCCTAAGAAAAAAAAAGCTTGAGAAACTTGAGTACCATACATTGAATAGGAATTAATTGGCCAACATTTGCATAGCATTCATTGAAATTCATATGCATTGCATAGCATACACTACTTTTAGGAAAATATAGTGTATAAATTCAAGAAGCAGGGGTGTTCCAAGATCTCACATAGAGAAGATAGATGTGAAGACATTTTCAAAATTGAAAAAAAAGGGCTTTTCAGGTAAGTTCTTAATCCTTAAAATATGATGTCTTTTGGTATCAGGGTTGATTTACAAGACCTTTGGGCATAATCTCCTGAAATTCCTTCAAACACAACTTTCAACTCATTTGGACATGATTGTCAATGAGCAATTTACTTTTCAAAGTCGTAGTGCCTCTGTTTAGAGGAGTAATTTACTTTTCCAAAGTTGTGGTGCCTCTGTTTAGAGGAGCAATTTACTTTTTTCAAAGTCGTGGTGCCTTTGTTTAGAAGAGCAATTTACTTTTCTAAAGTCGTGGTGCTTCTGTTTAGAGGAGCAATTTACTTTCTAAAGTCGTGGTGCCTCTGTTTAGAGGAGCAATTTACTTTTTCAAAGTCGTGGTGCCTCTGTTTAAAGGAGCAGAGGAGCAATTTAATTTTCAAAGTCGTGGTGCCTCTGTTTAGAGGAGCAATTTACTTTCCAAAGTCGTTGAGCTTTTGTTTAGAGGAGCTTTGAAAAAAAAACAAAAAGAAACAAAAAAACAGAAAAAACAAAAAAAATTACCTCTGTTTAAGAGAGCTTTGTTTATGTTTCTCAAAGTCGTTGAGCCTCTGCTTAGAGGAGCTTTGATCAAAATTTAAAAAAAAAAAGGTAAAAAAAATTAATCCAGTTGAGTCTTGAATGGGTGTCTACGTCTTTGCACAATTTCTGTTTCATAGAAAATGTGCAAAGAGGGGCAGCTGTAGACACCCCATTTTGTCCGGGGTCCTTTGTCAATTGAAACCGAACTAAGTTCGATTGTAAATTTTTTATTTCAGATTTTTATTTCATATTTATCATTTTTAAATTTTTATCTTATGGTCTACTTATGGTTTATTTTCTTTTTCTATCTTCATTATCTGATTATTTAAAAAAAAAAGGAAGATTGAGATTAAGTTTGATGATGATCATAAAGGATAATTAGATGCTAATCTTTAGCATTTGATGACTAAGTGGAATTAAACTGAAACTCTATAAAAAACAGCATGGTTTTATAAATCAGAGGGATTCACAGTTTGAGAGAGAGGAGGAATCCGGATAGGAGGAGAAGAGGAGAGAAGAAGAATCCGAATAGGAGAGGGGAAAGGGAAAAGAAAAATAGAAGAAAAAAAAAAGGGGGAAGCACCGTCGCCACTAGGCCCTCAAGGCCTCTAATTGGTGGGAAACAACCATCAGAGGATGACAAGACGGATAACTGCATTAAGAGAAGCATAGGAGTCCAATATAGCAGCTTTGAGAGAGGCAGTTTCACTAAGCCTGTGATACGTTTTTTTTCATATATATCTTATTCCCAGCCATCCCGATTTCTGCCATCGTCCTAAGGCCAGTTCCTGCTGGAGTTTAAGTTGGAAAAGCGTTTGGTGGCGATCCCTTCTCGCTTACGCTGGAGTCATTTCATTCCTTTTTTTTTTGCCTTGCTTCATCCCTCTCCTTTCAGTCGAGTGTCTTTCGAATCTTTGAGCCTGAAGCTAGACTCAGCTCTATCATTTCACCAAGGTTCAGAGTCGGAGGCCATCGTCCATTTCTGTAATCATATGTTCATACGAAAATCATCTAGTGACGACAGGCTTCCGTTTGAACATACTTTATGTATTGGGCGCTCCAAGTCTTTTTATTGGTTTCATCCCGCTGAGCCTCCCTTTGTCCCATACGGTTGCTGGAGTTCGGAGTCAGACTGCTGTGTTTAAGTCGTCTGGCCTAGCAAAGGACGCTTGCAGTTTTTCCTTCTATCCTGATTTCTATGCCAATCGGAACTTATCTGGATTTCCTTTCATTAGGAAATAGAAAGAAGGAATATACCGATGCATCAGAACCTTTCTGTTGAAACTTGCTCATCTAAATGGCCCTAGCATGGCCCCTGGCAACCAAGCTGATGCAAAAGGAGAGCAGATGGTGCACTTGATAGAAGCATCGCATTCTTTAAAGCGACTCCAGCAGATGGCTTCCCATTCTGATAATAGTTCTCAAGGTCAGGTTTCCGCATTGCCTTTCGATCATACACTATCAGTTGTGCATCAAACCGTGCTGCTAGCAGCTATTTGTTCAAATCACCAGTGTTTGCAGCTACAATCACAACCATGGCAATGCCTCAGGCTGGTATTGATTCGGTTAATGACACAGTACCGACCACCCTCACAACTGGAGAAACGCAGAAATATAGCAATATCTCTAGATCTGAAAGAATCTTTTCCTTTTCTAACCATGCGGAGGTTGGGGCTGTATAGGCAGCATGTGAGGCAAGAAACAGAATGAGGACTAAAGGGAATTTACGCCAAGATAGCGATTGTTGTTGCGGTACTTTTGATCTGTACACTCTCGCTTTTACTTTCGGCTACAATTGCTGGAAATCGTGGATCTCTCCAGCCTTCTGATGCAGAAGAACTTTGGGAAACTGCCAAGGCTGGCGGCTGGAGGCCATCATCTGCTCCAACCACAAACGGTGGGCTTTCCATGCTTATATATTGGCAAGGTTACTACGGGTCAACAAATGGTCTTCCTCCACAGCAGCAACCTTTATTCCGACTCCCACCTGGCTTGCCAATGCCACCTTCCATTTTTTTGAAAACAGTCAGTTGCTGCCACCCTTTGCTCAGAAGGACGTGGAGACTGTTTGTGTGTCACCTCCAGAATTGTTGTTAGCACTAGACATCTCTGCATTTATTCGAAAAAGGGTAGCTGCCTATCCTATGTTTGTGATGATAGAGAGGAATACAGTTAGCAAAACCAGCTTCAAGACAGGCTCACCCAAGACCCTTAACCCGAGCCATTCACTAATCAAAACCAAAGCCTTGGGTTGGAATCCATTCAAGAAACAATCTAGGCCTAATTCAGAAAGTTGACTTAAATTGGTTTTGATCCGAGATTAAGCTCAATTTTTAATAAGATATTTTCTTTCCCGTTTTGATTTTTTTGGTTGTAGCATGTCATTTATTCACTCATTTTATTTTATGTTTTCATGATTTAAAAACATTGGTTAATAATAAAAATAATAATTTCAAGAAAAAACATATTTTTGAGGAAAAGTTGAAAGTATCAATTTTCTTTAAAAATAAATTTTCAAAAAAGGTTTTTTTGAGGAAAAATTAAAAGTATCAATTTTCCTTAAAAATAAATTTTCAAAAAAAGGTTTTTTTGAGGAAAAGTTGAAAGTATCAATTTTCCTCGAAGCTAAAGTTTTTCAAAAAATATTTTTGAGAAAAAGTTGAAAGTATCAATTTTCCTTAAAAATAAATTTTCAAAAAAAAAAAAGATTTTGAGGAAAAGTTGAAAGTATCAATTTTTCTCGAAATTAAAGTTTTCAAAAAAAAATATTTTTGGGAAAAAGTTGAAAGTATC
Organism: Durio zibethinus; assembly: GCF_047325235.1. Lineage (NCBI taxonomy): Eukaryota > Viridiplantae > Streptophyta > Magnoliopsida > Malvales > Malvaceae > Durio > Durio zibethinus. The sequence goes on along the minus strand of NC_143169.1, from coordinate 1,957,320 downwards.
AATTTTCCTTAAAGATAAATTTTCAAAGGGATTTTTGAGGAAAAGTTGAAAGTATCAATTTTTCTCGAGATTAAATTTTCTAAAAAAATATTTTTGAGGAAAGTTGAAAGTATCAATTTTCCTTGAAAATAATTTTCTAAAAAATATTTTTGAAAAAAGTTGAAAGTATCAATTTTCCTTGAAAATAAAAGTTTCCAAAAAATATTTTTGGGAAAAAGTTGAAAATATCAATTTTTCTTAAAAATAAATTTTCAAAAAAATAAAATTTTGAGGAAAAGTTGAAAGTATTAATTTTCCCTGCACAAGAAGAATAATTCTTGAATCATTCTTTTCTTCCTTTTTATTTTTTTATGTTAAATAATCTGACAATGGAGCCTCTGCAAGTGAAACAGTAGTTTTTCTTGTATACTCTTGAGGTGAGAGAATTTTCTCAATTTTCTGCTAAAAGTATTAGAGTCAATTGAGAATAATTTCTAATAATTAATTACTTGGTAAAATTTTAAGGCTCATTGGATAACACAAATTTAAGCATGTACCATCTTTTGATGGGCGTTGTAAGGGTGCTATAACCTTCCTCACACGTAACTGAACTCCCGAACTCTGTTCTGGTCAGTAGACCTGAACCTATTCTTTTAGGGACCCTTAAACTTAGGTGTTCCCTAAAAGGACAGATTCTTTAGGTGGCCAATCGCACCTAGATAAAAAAGATTGGTGGCGACTCTTAAAAGTCAATGTCTAGCGATAGATCTCTAGATATAGACGTTATGACACTATTGATTGGTGGAACATGATTTATATTGTTTAACATGATTTTTCAATGTTATTTTTTTTGGTTTTTAATTTGATTAAATTAATTTTTGCAAGGTTTGCATATTATTTTATTTTTATTTAAAATAATGTAACGATAATATTATTTAAGATTAGGTTGCATGGATGATAGTCATGTTACCATTATAAACATTAAGCACATTCATACGCAAAAAAAAAAAAAAAAAAAAAAAAAAGAATAAAGAAAAAAAGGGGAAGTGGGGAGGAGAAGATACATATACCTATTTGATAAGAAGATCAACAAGTCACACCTTTTTTAAGAGGCTATTAACTGAAATTTATTGATTTGTATGGTTAAAGAAGGCATAAAGTAGATAGAGATAGGGATGTAGTAGTTAATATTTTAGCCTTTTGGGATCTTCAATTGTCAGGATGCTTACCAAGTGGAAAGCATAAATATTTACACTTACAAGAGGCATAAGGTTGTTGGGAAATGCATGTGAAGAAAAGCTTTGGCTCTTGCTTGCTTTTGGTGCTAAGAGGCAATGACCTTATGTAAATGGTATGGAAATAACAAGAATTATGCAGAACAAACTCTAACAAGTACAACTATTCAAGATATACCAAATCATTTAACTCTAATGTTATTTTACAATTTAAAAGTTAGGTTGCAATCTGTAAGTGCAATTAGTTTTAACAATAAAAAGAAAAAATAAAGTCAAAATTAGCATCTAACTACTGAATTGTTGACTATAGAATTAATATTGTAATAATTAGAATTTAAATTGACCTAACTTTTCTTTTTCTTGGGTTCATTGGGAGAAAACTCTCCCCATTGTAACTAGCATATCACTTTACTTAATTGTTTAATCTAAAAGTAACTTTTAAGTTAGCTATTTGCTTTATTTAGTCAGTTTCTTCTCCTTGAAGTTTACTTTGGGAACTTTGGGCAATTATTTTGAGATAGTATTATATATTACCATTCATTCTGTCCACACCCCTATATACAAGGCAGCAAGAAAAAGAGAAATCGAAAGCCCTTTTGTCTTTTTAATAGCTTTTACATGATGCTTTGTTCAGATTTTTTCTTAAACAACTATAATCTGACTTAGAAACTAGGATCCAAATTTGAAGGAATGTTATAGTTTGTCACTAAATGGCTCCAATTTTGAAGGAATTTATCCCCAAGCTCTCTCATGAAGCAGAAGGTCTTATTTTTCAAGTGATTGAAGAGGATTATTGGATTTCATGCAATTTTACTCTTAAGTTTGTGTTGCTTTATCAGTATGGTCGTTAGAAAAGACTATTATGTTTTTAGGTGCGATTGGTTACTAATGGGGTTTTTTTTTGGCCAAGGCTAGGATGACCTTTATGTACCTTGCACTCATAAAGGTTTTTTAAAATGGAAATACGCTGAGATGAATTTTGTTGAGTTTCTATTTGAGGTTGTTTTTTTTTCAGTTTTCTTTTAATTTTTTTATGTTAAATTTTGGCTCTTTTGGCTTCAAAATTTTGTAGACATTCATTCATGAATTGAAAACTTTAGGTTATTGACAGATTAACAATGATGATTGTCAACAACTTTTTCTCTATGAATGCAGGAGAAAGAAGTTAATGGAAGAGAATACAGTTGGATTTAGAGGTGCTATGAATTGTGTTTATTCTTTTTTTTTTTTTTTACTTCATTTGATATCATTACCATTTGATTATGATTTTTTAATATCCTAAATTACTTATGAATGTTTCAATCCTCCTTCTTCATATTCTGAGAAGATTATTTAATGTTCTTGGGATCCTAATCAACATGTATCAGTCTGTATACAGATCAAGACAGATAAGTAGACTCTTAATGATTTTAAAACTTTGAAAAAGGTATGTCTCATTGCTTATTTGACAAATAGTTAAATTTTTTCCTTAATTATATGGATTGGATAAGCATGTGGATTAGATCTATAGAAATTTATTTTGTTTGTACATACTTTTTCACATAGTTTTGTGCCTTTTTGTGCATATTCAAATGCACACGAAAATTACTTCTAAAACATGTAAATATAATGGCTATGAATACACTCAAAAAGTGAAGTGAAGTTTTTGAACCAAAATTAGGCAATTCATAGCTTTAATTGGACAATTATTTTGATTAAATATTTGATAAATAATTAATTTATCTTAACTGCATTTATCACTTTTAAAACTTAATTATTCTAACAAATCAAGTGAAGCTGGACCACTATACATATAAAAAGGAGAAGAATATCAATTTCTACCTTTTTGGTATTAATGAAACAATCAAATTTGATTATCAGCTCAAGCAATTAATTGGTTAGGTTGATTAAAAAATTGTGCTTTATTTTTTTTTTTTCGTTGATACTTGAGAGTTTAAATTAAAACATATGCTTGTATAGTTTGAAGCTGTAGTATCTAAGAATTTTCAAAAAAATTCTTTTATTCATGATAAGGAGATTTCTTGTTTTATAATGAGTTTGAAGAAATAAAAAAAGCAAGTAATATTTAAATAAGAAAATATTAATGCGATTTTAATAGAAAGAAGTTTGTAATTAATGTATTATATTATTCATTCTTAAATTTGATAAAATAAACATATTAAATGAAAAATTAAAACAATATTTTAATTACCATTAACCAATATTCATAACCGTTAACCATATTGACAGGCAAATGCTAACAGCATAATAAATTTCTCCATAGATATTCATGTTGTTGCTTACTTTCGACATAATAAATTTCTCCATAGATATTCATGTTGTTGCTCACTTTCAAGATTGCCTCTCTCCCCATTATTGCACTCAAGGACTACAACCACCAGAACCTGCTTTTGTTTATGGAGCTTGATGTTCAGAAATAACACCAAATATTTCCTATAATACTCTTCAAATGGAATAATTTAGTTTTGGAACTCAACCTTTCACTTTTTTTTTTTTTGTACACAAAGTCCAAGGTAAGTAAGTTATTCTAACCTCCAAATGAAGACAAGATATACGTCTCAAAAATCTTCATTGGTTACGATCGAGACGCAACAAGTTTGTATGTTTCTTCATGTCTTTAATACAAAGCAGAAAGAGGACAGTGGGAAAAAAATGGCAGTTAAGAAACCTGATTAAGGTAGTGTCGTAAATCGAGAACGTGTTGAACAAAATGACCCTGTGATCTCCATCTCCCACAAGTTTTACCGCAATAACTTCTTTCTCTCATATTTCCTCTCTGCAATATTTTTTTGTTTTTTGTTTTGTTTTCCTTTATTTCCTTCTTCAATGGCTTCTTCAAGGGAATGGGCAAGCTACATATCCTCCATTGCTTCTTTTATGTATTTCCTTCTTATTATCTTCCAAATCCCTCTTTTCAGGTAAATACATTAGTCCTCCAATCTTTTGTTTTTTTGTTACTTTCAATTTTTCTTTTTTTGACAATGATGGATTGGTAGTTTGTACCCAGCAACATGAGAGCAAAACAACATATGTATAAACATCACCTGCCTCTGGGGCTCCTTTTTTTATTTCACAGAAGCACAATATTCCATGCCATCTATTGCTTTTTTTTTTTTTTGGTTGCTACCAAATTTTATTTTAGCCAAAATCAGGGAAAGTTTGGTGCAATTTTTTTTTTCTTGCTTAATGTTTATGTCAGAACTCTGACTTTTCAACTCTCGTTTCACTTCTTTAATCTGGGTTTTCTTCCGTTGTTCATATTTGTGATAAGTCTACTTGCATTGCAACCGGTCACATATAACTCATATATGTTTAGCAGAGAAAAGAAAATTTCTTCTTTGGTGCTTAAAAAATTTAATGCAACTTCTGACAAATTAACAAAGGAAATACTCCGAGAATCCACTCAACTCCATGTTGCAGAATCTAATTTCTAGTTCAAATGCATTTTTTCTATGGCATAGTAGGGCTGCATACAGATCCAGGATTAATGCAGCTTTGGTCTTATTATCTGAAATCCCCTCAAAACTCTTCTGCAGATGAGAAAATTAGTTTGGGGAATCTGTCAAAATAACACTAATTCCCAGAAAGAATTCAAAATATTTGTCAATCTTCTAGAAATTCAATTTATTTATCCGCTTAAAATTTTGTTTTGGTCTACTGGTACAGGGTTCCATGTAGATTTGGAATGTGCAAAACACCTATTGAGGTAACATCCTCTCAGTTGATTGCCAGTGAGCTCTTCCCAGCATATGCAGTTAAGGTCCTTCTGTATCCAGGGGCTATTGCCACTGCTATTATCAAGAACAGGCCTTTTCCTAGCTATAGCAAATTGCTGAAGTTATATAACATCACCAGTTTGAGGAAAGCTCCTGCAGCATCTGATATCCAGCGCCTAGAGGTTGGTTTAATTCAAATTTTTACTGGCAAAGGACTCATATATTGCTTGATCAATCTCTAATTAGATAGAATTTTTTGCTATTCAATGATTTCACATTCCAATTTTTGCATTGCACCAGATTCTTGCTGGAAGCTACTTGTCTGTAGTAGGAGCTTTTATATGTCTCTTAAGGCATGGAAGAATGAGCCTCTTCGGGATGATGCTTATAGCATGGGGTTTTCTCAGAGAACTCATTCTGGGACAATTTTATAGCATGGTTCCGACAAAAGCTACTCATCTGTACCCAACAATGATAGTTGCTATGGTTTGTGCTTTTTTGTCAATTAGAAGTGATGTAAGAAAATTAATCCATAGTTCCAAAGCGAGGCGAGCCAAATTCTTCTGAAGGCAAATGCAAGCTGCATACGAGTTGATGCTGCAAAATTTGGGGGTAACAGTAGAAACCACTCGTGTAAAGCAAAATAGCTAACAACTAGGCCCATCATTGGGTTCTTGGAAAGGAGAGACACAGCAGAATTTTAATGAAATGGAGGTTATTGTCGTTTTTTTTTTAAACTTCGGAAGATATATTTTTGGAGCAGCTTTGAGATTAGACTGGGATTAGGGATCTGGATTACCTAGAATTTACTGGAGTAAATTTCAATATCTTGTAACTTTTAATTAACTTCTTTCCTTTCTGTGTGAACTTATGAGTTAATGGGGTTTGGTCTCAGATATTTACATGACTATAACTGATTGTTTATTAAAGGAAAAAGAAATCACTATCTGCTTGTTCATTGTTCAATTAATCTAACTTCCTCAACTTTTGTTCCCTAGAAATGCAGCAGTTGTCTACTAAAAAAAATGTTGCAGTAGAAATGTACTTTGAATTACTAAACTCCTACTAATGCATCATTGTACCTGCAAAACACCAATCACCTGAAAACATTGGGGAAAAGGGTTCGTTTATCAAAATAAGATCGCTGTCAAAGGTTGCTTTTATCTTTATGCATCAGTCCTAAAACATTAGCAGGGGAACATTACAAGTATTGGATGCAAATTTATGATATGTCCCTGCCATGAAAACAAATCTTTATCTAAATAGGAGCACAGATATTAGAACATTTTTCAAAATAGAAGTGAAAAGTCTACAAGTGAATATTGCTTTACAATTTGGGTAATGCGGACAAAGTACTAAATGGACCATATTTGGTTATATATAGATTATGGATTTATTTGATAAAGGGCCTTGGCATTGGCACTTGCAAGTGTGGTTAATTAATAAGGTTTTTCACTTTAAAGTTAAAACCCAACTGGTGTTTCATGACAAGGGCTTGAAAAGCATTTCCTTAGCTTAGCTTGAGCCTTGAAGCCTTGTCAGCAATTTGTTTTCCCTGATAGGTGAACTCACAGCTAGGGTAGGCAAAATGCTTTGTCCAAATGCAGTGCTTGTTTCACTATATCCTTCTTGTCCAGGAAACCTATGTCCCCTCTTGTGTCATATTAACAAATTGTGGCAATGGGGGGCCTTTCCTTTCTCATGGAGCAAATTGCTACTCCTGGAAGGTGACCAATAAAAAAGTGTTGTAGATGATGCGTGAGTTGCTCTTTGTTGTGGTTTAGAATCAAATGTTGGGCAAGACACTGTATACATACAGTGTAATGACATTAGATAACTGATAATAGATTGATAACAAGCAGGCGCCTTTTCATTTGGATAAAGTAGACAAAAAACATTAATTAATATGTAAACTTTCTGTAAGAAATGACTGGAATATCACTGGGAATATTTTAAATGTTGATCTAAAGAAGAAAATATTTAAAATACAATCAAAGTAATTTGATTGGCTTAGGGTTATCTAAAATTCTAAACCTTACCACAGTTAGACTCTGTAAATGTAAATTATAGCACTTAACTATCATAATTTAAATAAAGTAGTACCTTTTTTGGGAAGAAAGTTATATACACATGTGATTTATTTTTTCATTTAAAAAATGAAAAGTTGAAAGAAGAGAGGTTAGAAAATTACAAACAAATAAAAAGAGTACAAATAAAAACATTTATCATATTAAGTTAATTGGAAAGGGAAAAGCACAAAAACTGAGAAGGACATGTCAGAGCAGAATGAGAGTCCTCAAGATTCCTACTTCCCTTTCCTCCAAGTTGCACATGCTGCAAACAGAAGGTATCAGACGGAGACTCTTAAGTGCTGTTCATCATTTCATCACTTTGTTCTCTTTGTAATTTTTTTTCTTCACTTAAAATTTAAGCAGAGTTACCAGTACGGTGAGAAAAATTTGAGATGGAGAGATCCAAGTACTTTTACTCATGCCACAAAGATTCTTTCTCACTTGCTGTAAACTGCTGGTCCATCTCTAAACCACTGATGCTTATCAAAAAAATCCTCAGAAATTAGAACTTTTATGTCTTCACTTTGCATTTGTTGATTTTTGGTTCTTTTTGTTTGGTTTCTTTTTTGAACTCTGGAAGCATAAAGGGGGACGCCCTCCCGAGTTATGAATTGGGTTTTGCTTTTGTGTCTGGAGTGTGAAAGGAGAATCCTAATTGTTTGCTTTGTTAGAGTAGTTTTGTCGTTTGGAACTGGTTTGCTTTGTTAGAGCAGTTTTGTCTTTTGGGGGCTAAAATTAGAAAAAGCTTGGCTTTTGTTTGTAGGTTTTATGATAAAGGTTTGGTTTTTGAAGGCTGAAGATTGATCAAGTTTGGAATTTTGGCTAGTTCTGTGAGTGGGTTTTGGTTGTAGAAGGTATAAATCGTGGCAGGAGATACTATAAGTGGTCTTTTGAATTGTTTTTAGATTAGCTGTTTCTGAAAGCTGGGTCTTTTGTTGTGAAAATAAGTTGAGATGGTTTGTATGTATGGCCTTCTCAAGTAAACTATGAATTGTTGCTAAAATTCATTTGTTTTAGAGGTGGGTTTCAATTGCTAGAAGCTGATATTTTGCCCGTGGAATTTAGAATTTTATACTTGTATGTCGGGTTCCATTTGATACTGTATATGTAGAGATGTTGGAGAGAAGCTTGCAGATGTCACTGAATTGCTCATCTTACTTACCAGGCTGTGTAGCTAGGCAGAGAAATCTTTGTAAGAGAAGGTTGAATCCAGTTCTAGCTATGTCCCCATCCTCAGTGATCTTACACACTGATGAAAGTGGGAAATTTCCTGAATCTAGGAAAAGTTCTAGTTCAGGTACAGCTCTGCTTAGTCATCCAAACACTGTGGGAATAATTGGAGGGGTATCTGTTGATTCTACTCTCAAATTCGTAAGAAAAGTAGTGCATTGGGGTAAGAAGAATGAAGAGAATTGCATTCCTTTTGTTCTTTGCTCTGATCCAGTGTTAAATGGGGAGCTTTCATCCTTGGAGAGGAGTTATTCTTTCAGCGGTAGAAATGAACTTTCACAATTCGATCATACCCGGATTGTTGAAAATCTACGGAGTAAAAGGGTTTTCCTTGAGAAATCTGGAGCTCGCTGCATTGTAGTGCCTTGTCATATTTCACACTCATGGCATGATGAAGTGTTTAATGGATGTTCTGTTCCTTCCCTTCACATTGGTGAGTGTGTTGCCAGGGAGCTTAAGGAAGCCAATTTGAACCCGCTGGAAGCTGGGAGCCCTTTACGAATTGGGGTAGTTCCTACTGATGCAACTTTAAAAGCAGGGTTTTACCAAGAGAAACTGCAGAGTGAGGTATTTTCGTTCTGTAACTTTTGTCTGTTTCTTTTCCTAATTGTTCTGCCCTGAGAAATAAGCTTAGTGCATCCATTTAGGAAAAATATGTTGTTTGCAAAAATTTATGTTCTTGTCCTTTTAGGTGTTCTGGAGCTTTAAATTCCATAAGATCTTGTAACTGAAAAATATTAAACCTATGTGATATTGGTTTTAGTACAATCATGCAACCGATTTCGAAATTGTGAGCAGTTATTTATTATATACATGTAGGGGTTTGAGGTTGTGCTGCCAGATAAAGCAACCATGGAACACACTGTAATCCCTGCAATTGATGCTTTAAACAGAAAAGACATGGAAGGGGCACGAAATCTGCTGAGAATTGCACTCCAGGTTCTCCTGGTGAGGGCAGTTAGCACTGTTATCCTTGCGTCTGATGAAATGCGTGATCTTTTGCCTCGGGATGATCCACTTCTTAAGAAATGTATTGACCCAATGGACGCATTGGCCATGTCAACTATCAAGTGGGCACATCAAGCTGTGGGGTAAGGTACATAAAGGCTGCTAAATTAGTAGTTGTATGCATCCTTATTGTGATTTCTTATCATTCTTGGGGAATATGTATTATCTGTGTCAATTAAGAAAGGATATAAGAACAAAAACCACAGAGAAAATTATTGGTCAGAAGAAGTGCCTCTTTGATGTAGTAGAATATAAAGACAAAGAAGCCTTGAATCATTCAGCTTGTTGTTTGTGAATTGTTCTAAAATTTTTATGTGGTTTATTGGTTGGATATGATCAGTTCATTGTACAAAATGCCCCCCCCCCCAAAAAAAATTGTTATTGGTTAGATATGATCATTTATCTAACTTCTGTTTAATGACAGCAAGCATATCAACAGCAAGCAAATATGTTGATAAATTTAGTCCTAATACAAGACAAGCATGAGAGCCCAAATAGTTAATTGTGATCACTTACGTATAGGTTTTGCACATCTTATTGGGTTAGTGTGGTTTGACGATTGTATAGGCTTTTCACTCGGTAAATCTTTGATGGGGAGATTTTTAGGGTTTCAATATAAATTGCCTAAGGTTCCCTCTTTACTTCTAAGTAATGGTATTTACCTATTTAGAGCCACCGGTAAAAGAAGAGTGAAGAAGAAGACTTAATCTCTTCATAAAATTATAATTGCTTTCGCTTGATGATTATGTATGCTCAAATAAATACACAATAGAATTCAATTTGGTGTTCTAATATTCACATATGATTCTTGGAAGTTGGAATTATACTTGCTGTCTCCATAAACTTTTTTTCTGATATAGAAAGGAAATTAAAGATGAAACCATATGTACTTGGAATCTCAATAAGTAGTAAGTAATCTAAGACAAATAGTTGGGGATACATAACTACAGATTGCAGAATTGTGATCCTTGGTGATAGAGAAGTATCTTTGAACCAGGAAGATGGATAGGTCAGAATTGCAATATAAAGCATAAGAGATTGGAACCTGTTGCTATAAATTTGAAAGTATTAATGAGGTTGAATTATAAAGCTGACCTGATCTGACCCTTATAACCATGTTAAAATCCTTATATTGACATTTTCAAGTTTAGTAGTAGAAATAGTGCATGAAGGAAAACCAAATCCTTTCCTTCACTAATAATAGCATTTTGGAAGTTTGGAGGTAAATGGTTATTTCTCATTGTAATTGTAAACTTGGAAAGTTCTTGCTTTATTTCTTGGATCATCATTAACCACGTGATTAATTCTCATTCTAAACTATCATAAAGATTAAATTCTAGTTCCAAGCCCTGTATTACCTGATGATGAAGTTAAGTTACACGAGCAGAGAAAATCCATAATCTAATGGTTTTTGACAGCTCAAATTCAAGTTCGTGAGTTCATCAAAAACTATGATTCTCTCACCAAAAAGACGACAAAGGAAAACGATGCAACAAACACACAATTTTTTCTAAAAAGTTTCCTATGTTCATCTGCAATTCGCTGCTGTTCTGAATTCTGATATTGCATTTCCTTGCTCTTGTAAGTCACTGCGGTGAGATGTTCAAGGGCCATAGATATGAAACATGGAACAAAAGCATTTTGATTTGGGTCATCCTCCCATTCTATTTCTTTCCACCAGAATTCCCACCCACGAATGGCAATGTCTTTTCCTCAAGCATTTTTTTTGCATTGACTGGAAGCTTCTTAAGAAGATAACTAGTGTATAGAAACACAATACAAAACTATAAAATATCAGTAAAATAAACACTTTTACATTGCGTTTGTCTGCGGGGAGGAGCGTAACTGAGACAGTGTGCAACAGCCAAACCTTTTTTTGATGATTGAAATGTCATTCATCATTAAGAATCTGTTTTACAGACAAACCAACCTACGGACTAAAGTAGAAAAGCAATCATGTTACAAACAATCCAATCCAACAGAGGAAGAAGAAATTTAAATCAATACCGTATCGATCACAATGAACTTAATAATTTTCTGGTGCACACAAACGAGCTTTAAAGTCTTTCATAAATCTGCTAATTGAAAGGAGCAGCAGTTGGTACATTGTGCTTTATTGTCTTGTTCTCTTCAGAAAGGGTACAAGTAGCCACATCAAGCATCCCTGAGGATACCAGAACTAACAGTTGTCTCGCTTCACATCTACGTTGTTTTTCAAGAAAAAATGAAAATCAGATTTTCTAAAAAAACATGCCTTTTGCGAAAGCTGCAATTACTTACCAAATGACAAAGATTCAGCAAAAACATGCTGTTAATCAGAGAACAGCGACAAAGGCTAATTGAGACACAAGAAGTTTGAAAGCAACAATAACAGAGAGGAAGGTACAAGTAAGATTAATTTGCAATTTCATACCTTTTTTAGTCCTTTTGATTTAAATTGCAATGAAAGTGGGAAGAAAAGCGCTTCGAGTATCTTCATCCTCCCATTTGAGCTCTTTCCACCACTTTTCCTCTCCAAATATGCTGATTTTGTTTCCTTTTGCGCTGTTGGTGTTGAGTGGAAGTCTCCTCAGCTTTGGGCAGATATTAACATAAATGTCCTTCATGCATGAGAATGGCAGTGCATCCCAGTAAATGCTCTTCAATTCTGGTAGAAGCGTTAAATAAAGGACTTCGAGTTTTGCAAATGGGCTTAAAGTTCCTGCCAGCTTTGCCACCTGACTCAGTTTTATCTCATTGATTATTTCTTCCATTTTGTTGCAATCCCATACACTAAGATGCCTCAAATTCGGAGCCAGAATTAGCCATGTCATGTCCCTCAGTTTTAAACAATTGGATATGAATACATTCTTAAGGCTTTGAAAGCATGGTTGTGTTGCAATCGTAGAGATTTGAATTTGGGTGGATGCTTTTATCATTCTGCCTTCCCCTTCCCAATCAGTCTTCACTTCTTCCAAGCTTTCACAGTTCTGAAGTCGTAAATAATATAGACTCTTGATATGCGCTAAAGATAAAATATTCAATTGCTTTGAGTCCTTGAAAGAGTGAAGGCCAATCTCTTCAGTGCAGCTGTGTAATATGTCAGCACTCAAAAATCTATCAAGAGCAAGGGCACTTTTTACTGACACGGTCAATGCATTCAAATGGATCAAGCATTGCAGTTCTTCTGTCCAGCATTCAGTACTGTTATCTTCCACTTCGCGTTCGTAGAAAGGAAGAGAACAAATCATTCTCAAAGTTTGTAGCTTTGAGAAACCAGATATCAACCCTCTTGGGATTGTGATATCTTCTAAGCTCTCCAATTTCAAACATTTGAGCTTTTCTAATGCCTTCAATTCAGTTGGCAGTTGTCTTATTCCTGTCCTTGATAGATCCAAATATTGTAGAGATACCACTTTTGAAATGCCCACGGGCAACTCTCTTATACCTGTATTTCCTCTCAAGCTTAGAACTTTTAGGCCATACATAAATTGGAAGAAGTCATTATGAATCACCTTCAACTCATTATCATTGAGAAACAAAGTTTGCAGATCAGGACATTTAGGTGCTTCTATTAGATTTTCAATCTTGTTATGCATCAATGACATTCTTCGTATACCTTTCCATACCCCAACCTCCGGTACTTTAGTCAATTGATAACCTGCTTGCACAAAAAACTTACATTTCTCTACTTCGCACGTACATGCAATCCACAAACTCATGTCACGAATCACATCATGCATTTTTATACACCAATCACCTACTTCTTCCAATAAACATGCATGAACAAGAGAACCAATGGTGTGGTGGCCTTGATTTCGAGTTAGACTTATGTTGTCATGTTCATCCTAAGACCTTCTTCTATCCAGCAATCTATAAGCATTTCTTTTGCAATTGGATAATCTTCTGAGAACAAACTACAGAATAAAAGGCAAGACCGGACCACGTCGTCTGATAAACTATCAAAACTGAATTTTAGAAGTGGATATACCTGCTCGCCCATGTTTGGAAATACAAAATTAGCTGATCTCTTCAAGACTTCAATTGCGTATTTCCATTCTTCAGGTGTCTTCTTGCAAGCCATGGCACGACCGATGGTGATGAGTGCAAGAGGTAGTCCTCCACATTCTTTGGCCACTTCTTGAGCTAGCTCACGAATATTTGGATGACTATCAAGGATATCGTTCCCAACATGCTCCTCAAACAATTTCCAAGCCGTTTCTTCTGGCAAACATGGCACTTTAATCTTCTTATAAACTCTCATTTGGCCACACACCTCAAAAGAACGAGTTGTAAAAATTAGTTTGGAACCATTTTCTTGAGTCGGGAGAGGTATCCCTACCTTAGATAGATCAACTCTTTCCCATATATCATCTAACAACAATACAAATTTCTTCTTTCTCAAAACCCTGAAGATGTCTATAGCTTTCTCTTCAGGAGTTTTATCGGTCCACTGTCCGCTACCCAAATGATTACTATAAAGGCCTATCCTCTTTGCAATGTCATCTTGGACCCTTCCAATATAAAATCCTTTAGACACCACTACCCAAATAACCATATCAAATCCACCAGAAGAAACACCAATCCTGTTGTTGATTTCAGTCAACAGCCTAGTCTTGCCAACTCCTCCAACACCGTATATGCCAATAATGCCCACATGGTTATCTTCAATGTTACTCCAGACCTTATTGTACATGGATTCCAAGCCGACGGCAGAGTCACTCGGTATTTCAACCACTGGAGCTGCAGGTACCTCTGTAGCTACCGCTTCAAAAGCTCCGTTGTTCTTTAGATCCTTAACATCAAGGAGTCTTTTGGCCACTATTTTGCTACAACTAAGGGTAGATATGTAATTCTTGGAACAACAGCCTCCCACACATAATTTATTGATTTGTTCAGGGCCATCAGTAAGCAGTGCATCAACTTCATCTATCATAGTTTCGGCCCTTGAAAGCCATCTTCGAACTTCGTCCAACGGCATCAAATTTTGTTGTTCAGCGTTGGTGGCCTTCCTCATCACATCATTCCTTCGGTCTTTTAATTCGTCCAGTGCTGTCTTCAAATCTGCAACGTTTTCTTCAAGATGGCATGTGTAGATTGCTTGTCCGGCAACACAATCCCAGCAGCGGGTGATTATTGTATCACATGACAGTTGAACCGAGAAAATATTGCCCATATAGATTATAGTAGATCTTAAGGAAGTGGTTTTAGACTTACTGAACACAAAACCAGAAAATTCAAATGAACATAGAGAGGCAGAGGAGTGATTGATGAAAGGGAATTATCAATGAAAATGGAGCAAAAGAATGAGATGTCTAGAGATCATTTGTTTGATGAAAGAGCTCCTTAAGCCTTAAATTAGCAAGAAAATGAAGTAATCGATCTTTGAAAATTGATAATTGAGTTGAGCTTTCATCCTAGTGGTAACTAAAACTTTTTGTTTCTTGTCTTTATAAGAGAAAAAAAAAAGCATATTTATTAATTTAATGTCATGTTGATAAATTATTATAAGTAACAACAATAATACAAATTTCCAGAGCGACAGTTGTGATGCGTATTCTTTTCTGATTGATCATTTCATTTCAATTTCCATTGGTGGGGTATTAACTTTTAAAAAGCAGTAGTATTGACTATTGACTCCAATCTTTGACTGCAAACAGGAATTGCAATGATTCGGAAGTTGGTAGAGAAACAACTCAGAAGTTGCTTTTAGTATTTTTCATCTTTTTATAGTTGCAAATTGTAATTTTCTATTGAATTAGTTTCCTTGTTTATATCAAACAATTAGTTTCATTGATCATACAAAATGCATGAAGGTGTGGTTGACAAGATGTTATCCATAGTTGGTTTTGGTTTTAAAGAGGGAGTTCAACAATTTCTGAAAAGGAGAATCAAATGATTAAAAAGAAAATTCTTACTTGTCAAACATTTTGAAATTTGAATGATATTAGAATCAAAGTTACCAACGTATATAGTAGTATGAAATTTAGTTATTGATTAACTCTAATTTTATATTTTTTTAATGAGATTTAACCTATTTAAAAGACATTATGAGTTTTAGTTATTCATATATGATAAAATGAGATTTAGAATACTATTTTTAAAAAATAATATAAAAAATAAAAATTTATATTTGATGAATTATTAGTACATATGTTTTGTGCACTTTAGAGTATTTGAGATGTTACAATGAACTGTGATACAAGGGCTTAAAGCCTCAACAGCCTCCTTTAATTTCATTGAACGGTAATTTGTATTAAACATCCAGTTTAAGAATTTAAAATTAATTAATAATAAATTTATTTATTTATTTATTAAGGAAGACTAAGACTTCCACGCGATTTTTAGGAAGAAAAGTTGTCAGTCAAGTTGGCCAACCTGCAAAGTCATCGGCAATTGAAACCTTGTTTTGATGTTAACAGACTTATTTAGTATTTTAACCATTATTAATAGGAATTGATGAATTATCTTTCTATTTTAAAAAAAAAGGGTTTTTCTTGTAAAAAATTTATGTTATTAAAAGAAATCTTATTAAATGCTTGACAAAAATTTGTAAGAGTGCTTGTCAAATATTATCATATATTCCTGCAATATTAAATTTTGTGGTCCCTATTACGTATACACAAACTTTAGTAAAATATAAGGGTGTAAGTGAATAAAACTTTTGATGAACGTTCGTAAATATATTTAATTTTTATTTATTTATTAAACTTAAAAATAATTTTAAATATTATTTATACGTTCGTTTATTAAATGAATCAAATACGAATAATTATCTATTCATTCATTTATATTCACGAACAAACTCGTTTATGATTCGTTTAAAATTCGTTTGTTTATTATTTATTTGTTATTTATTTATAATAATATTAATCAAATTATATTTTTATCCTTTATCCTATTCTTATTTTAAGGTTTTTTTGTATTTGTTTGGATTTATTTATATTCGTTTAAAGTTTATTTGTTTAAATTTGTTTTGTTATGATTTGTTTATTGTTCATGAATTATTTATTTACATGTGTTCATGAATATATTCAAGAACATATTCATTTAATATTTATGAACGAGCTCGTTTAACTTAATTGAACGAATATGAACCGAATATGAATAATATATTATTTAAATGAACAAACATGAATGAACAGAGTAAATTTTTTAACAAATATAAATCGAATACAAATATTTTTAAAAACAAACGAATAAATATAAATATATATATATATATATTCATTCGTTTATATTCAATTAATTTATAGTTCTAATAAAATACAAAAATGATTATAGTATTTAGCATTAAGGCTTCATCCTTTCACACTTTCACATGGTGAAAAATGCCAATTTTGATTGTGAAGAGAAATTAAAGCAACCTCAAATATAAATATTATGAAAAATATCAATTATGATTGTGATAAGAAATTATTAAATATGTTAGCAATAAAATTTTTAAATTTTACAAATAAAGTTAAAAGAATAATATAAAATTTTCAATATATATTTAAAAAATTAAAAATAAAAATAAGACATATATTAATCTCTTCACATCATTTATAAATTTATAAATTTATAATAGTATATCAAATACTAACTAAAATACAATTAGATATATAAATATAAGAGTACAAAATCAATGCAAACTATTATCTGAGTTTAGGTTATATATATTATATTTAATTGAGTGATTAGTTATTTAATTTACTAGCCAACAAAAGAAACCAATCAATCAGGAGCTTCTCTGAGCATTCTATGCCTTCTCTGCATATTCTTTCTTGTTTTCGTCCTTGAAATTCTAACTTTTTCATTGATCCATTCCGTGTTCTCCTTTTTAGACTACAAATTATATCAGCAACCAAATTCTTCCTTCAAGAATGCTTAATGTGATATTATTACTTGTAAGAAAGAAGCAATTCCAAGACTAAAAATTTTATCAGCAACTAAATTTTCCTAGAATTCTGATGTTCTGTAGATACTAGAGGCATTCTATTAAAAAATTGGTAAAGAACAAAAACCCTCCATCTTTGACAAACTGTAAGCACTATCAACATTGCATGCGTAGAATATTTTGTCAAGAAAACGAAAATGGAGCAAAAGAATAAGATGTCTAGAGATCATATATTCGATGAAATAGCTCCTTAAGCCTTAAATTGGCAAGAAAATGAAGTAATCAATCCTTGAAAATTTGATTACTGAGTTAAGCTTTCAATCCTATTTGTAACTAAAATTTTTTGTTTGTTGTCATTATAGGCGAAAAAAAAGCATATTTATTAATTCATTGTCATATTGACAACTTAAATTATTACAAATGACAACAATAATACAAATTTCCAGAGCGATAGATCATAAATGTGATGTATATTCTTGTCCGATTGATCAGTTCATTTCAATTTTCATTGGTAGGATGGATATTCATTTTTGAACAACTTGAACAGAGTAATATTGACTATTGAGCCCAACCTTTGGATGCAAATAGGAAATGCAAAGACTTGAAAAATATCCTAATGTAGTCATTAAAAGTTCTGCATCTTTGGCTGAAAAAGTTTGTAGTAGATAAGATAGAAACTACATGAAACCTTGTTGATGTCTGATTGGGTAGAGAAACAACTCAGAAGTTGCTTTTATTATATCATTTTCATCTTTTTTTTTTTTTAAATCAAACTTAATGAAGGGTCTGGGAGTAGTTGTAGTGGGAATACAACTTGCAAGCTAAGGAATGGAGACAGCAGAAAGCATAAAATTTTGATAATAAGGGAGAGATTATTAAAGGGAACTGGAGGTTTACCGGATTCTATGGACGGCCTGAAACTCATCGAAGGGTTGAGTCATGGGAGTTGCTAAAAACTCTAAAGGATAGATGTTCGCTACCGTGGTTATGCGTAGGAGACTTTAATTAGCTGTTGGGTGAAGATGAAAAACAAGGAGGAAGTCAAAGACTTTCATGGTAGATTGATAATTTCAGAAGAGCTGTGGAATATTGTGGTTTCTTGGAAATTTCTATGGTAGGTCCAAGATATACATGGTCTCAAAGGATGGATGAAGAATTAATTCTAGAAAGGTTGGATCGAGGAATGGGCAACAAATAGTTCATATCTATATTTCCTACTTTGCTGGAAAGACATCTTATCTCAATAACCTCTGATCATTTGCCTTTGCTTTTTCTTGTTGGGCTAAAAGCCTCTAATCCAATCACACCAACGGAAGCAAAATCAAATAATCAATCAATCACACAAGAGACAATAATTTAACGTGATTTGGTTCAACTGATCTACGTCCACAGATGAGAAATAAGATCCACTAGTTGTAGAGAATCACAAATATACATCAAATCAAATCAAACACTCATAACTAATACCCATAGACTCTCTCAATCTCTTCTAATTCGATGGAGTATTCTCAACTCAAACAAACACATCCCATGTGCATCCTTTCAACACAAACACATACCGATATGCACCAATACATTATACCTATGTGGACCCTCTCACTCTCCTCTAGTCCACTCACAAACAAACATATACACCCATAAGATGTAAAGCCCCAATATTCCTATGGGGTGTCTATCCTATAAAACTTTATAACTCTCTTACGTCTTTTTCTCATGCCTAACCCTGTAGAGACTTTACCTATTTATAACCATACAAACTTGCCTATTAAGAATCCATTTCCTCTTATAATTCTTCTTCTGCAAGTCAAACTTGCCTATTAAGAATTTTTTTTCTCTTAGAATTATTCTTTTGCATGTCTTCTTATCCATCAAGCAATATTTAACAAATCCCAAACAAATCTCTAACAAATCCAAAACAAATCTCCTATAGGATTTGAGTCATTATTCATAACAATCTTCACATTGACTCAAATTCTATCAATTATCTGTTTTCATGCTAGACATGTTTGGTTCCACCTGCAATGGAAGTCTCATAATCATTTTCTCTTGTGTGCCTTTACGTTTCATGCAAATTGATCTTCAAAATATGAACTCGAACTTCTTCCTTGAATCGAGCTCCTCTAAGCTTGCCTCTTCTCATGCTCTTCTCACATCTTGAACCTTTGGCTCTGAATCTCTAAACACTTTAACAATATCTACAAAGCTAACACGTTTACCTTTTTTCTTTTCTTTCATCATAGGGATTCCAGCAACTGAGCCTCCATCAAGCATGTATAAGTGATTTTTGACTATATTCCCTTGTAGAATCACACTACCATTCTTGTACACTTTCAATGAATCATTATTACCATAGTATGTGTACCCTCGAGAAGCTATCTCACCTAAAGCAATTAAATTGAAGCTATAACTCGATACATACCTTACATGACGAAGGGTCCTAACAACACTATTGTGAGATCTAAGGTGAGCACTCCCAATGCCTTGAATCTGCACCTTTTCGTTGTTGGCAACCACAATATACCCATACTTCTCATTTTCATCCAACTTCATAAAACAACTCCTATCATTGTAGGCATGGACCGCAGCAATTGAATCTAAAACCCAACCTTTATCACCTTTCAAAGTCTGAGTCTTATCCACACAAGTCGTCAAAATGATATCATCATCATCATCAGAACAACAACAATAGTATCACTCTTTCCTTCATCTGATTTCTTTTCATCATTTACCCTTTTGAAAGTAGTCATATCCTTTTTCAGCTTCTTGTAACGTACTTGGATATATCCTTTTTCACCACAATAATAACATTCTATATCATTGTAATCTCTATCTCTTGACTTGAATCTTCCTCTTGATCCATTAATCCTTTTTTGAGTCCTCCCTCGATCAAAACCCTTTACAGCTAGTGTACTCCCCCTAGGTGATGAGTTTTGAACTCCTATAAACCTTTCATTCTCATGCAACAGGGTAATCACATCATCCAACTTCAAAGTAGACCTATCCATCAACAAAGTCTGAACTAAAGACCTATATGACTTAGGCAAAGTTGATAGCAAAATTAAAGCCTTCTCTTCATCTTTTAACTCATCAATAGAAATCACTAGCAATTAAGAAATTAATCTATTAAACTTATTCAGGTGATTATGAAGACTCATATGTTTTTCCATCTTCAAAGAATACAGATCAATCTTCAAACATAATCTGTTAGCCAACGACTTTGAAGCATAAATACCCTCAAGCTTATCTCATAAATTTTACAGAGTACTTTCAGTCAACACACTATACTTTACCTCTAGGGCTAACGTCGATCTAATAGTATTAACAATTTTTCTGAATTTTATTCCAATTAACATTAGACATTCTTTTAGGGTTACTACTTTCTAATGCCTGATCCAATCCTTGTTGTACTAATAAATCTTGAATCGTACTTTACCATAACATAAAATTACTTTTTTCATCAAATAACAAATCTTAAACTTAGGCATAGGTATATTAGACATACCTTCTTCAGACATTTGAAACACTACATAATCTCTTGGGCCCACGAACCTTAAAACCTTAAACTTCGCTCTAATACACTTGTTAGGGATCACCACAGCTCTAATACCACTTGTTGGACTAAAAAACCTTCAATCCAATCACACCAACGAAGCAAAATCAAACAATCAATTAATCACATAAGAGACAGTAATTTAATGTGGTTCAGTCCAACTAATCTACATCCACAGATAAAAAATAAGATTCATTAGTTGTAGAGAATTATAAACATACATCAAATCAAATCAAATCAAACACTCATAACTAATACCCATAGATCCTCTCAATCTTCTCTAATCCCATGGAGTATTCTTAACCTAAATAAACACATCTCATGTGCACCATTTTAACACAAATACATACCCATATGCACTCATACATCATACCTATGTGGACTCTCTCACTCTTCTCTAGTCCACTCATAAATAAACATACATATCCATAAGACGTAAAGCTCCAATACTTCTATGGGATGTCTATCCTATAAAATTTTACAACTCTCTTATATCTTTTTCTCATGCCTAACCCTATAGAGACTTTATCTATTTATAACTATATAAACTTTGCCTATTAAGAATCTCTTTCCTCTTAGAATTATTCTTCTGTAAGTCAAACTTGTCTATTAAAAATCTTTTTTCTCTTAGAATTCTTTTTTTGCATGTCTTTTTGTCCATCAAACAATATCTAACAAATCTTAAATGAATCTCTAACAAATCTAAAACAAATCTCCCATGGGATTTGAGTCATTATTCCTAACATTTTTTACTCTATTAACCACATAAGAATGAAATGAAAAGACCTAGGTGTTTTCATTTTGAAAATATATGGGTTGGCCACGATGAATGTAAAAAGATTATTGACTAGGAATAGCAAAATAGCAAACATTTTTAATTTTTTCGAATGGGGTGAGTGAGGGTGTGGCTGAAAGCTGTAGACTTAGAGCTGGACACGGTTTGGGGACCTTAAGTCTAAAATAATGCAAAAACAAATAGAGGTAGAGTAATTTACTTAAGACTCTAATAGATGAGATCGACTTCATAAGGAGCTAAACAACCTCTTTCACCAAGAGGAGATAATGGGGTGGCAGAGATTAAAGGAACTATGGCTAAAGAATGGAGACAGGAATACTAGGTATTTTCATTAGGTGGCTTCAAAAAGAAGGAGGAATAATACTATTACTGGAATCCAAGATGAAGTTGGGTAGTGGAGAGATGCAAAAGAGGAGATTGAATCTATTTTTTAAAGTATTTTAAGACACTCTTCAAAGCAACAAAGAAGGAATCCATGAACAGTACTGTAACACGGTGGAAACCAGAGTTACTACTAACATGAACAGCATGTTGGATGGGGAGTTTTAGAAATATGAGGTTGCTGATGCATTAAACCAGATGAATGTGAGCAACGCACATGGTCTAGATGGGCTGGCAACTCTATTTTTTTAGAAATACTAGCCTATTATAGGGAATGATATTTTAAGTTTTATTTTGTTAGGTTTTAATAACAATCTTCGACTTCAAGGGATTAATCATACAAATCTAGTATTGATACCAAAGACAAAAAATACAAGCTTCGTCAAGGACTTCAGACCTATTGGCCGGTGCAATGTGATCTACAAGTTGAACTCAAATGTGTTAGCGAATAGATTGAAAAAGGTGTTGCCAATGATCATTAGCAAAAATCAAAATGCTTTCGTGCACGGTCATAACATTTTCGACAATGCAATGGTGGCTTTTAAAACTTTACATTTTATGCGAAATAAAAGGAAAGGTCGAGGAGGTCATATGACAATTAAATTAGATATGAGCATGGCTTACAGTAAGGTGGAGTGGTTATATCTTGAGGAAGTAATAAAGAGAATTAGAATGATGGATCACTTTGATCATGACATGCGTGTGTAGAGTGACTTATTCAGTATTTATTAATTTTAATCTTAAAAATATATTTAAAATTAATTTCTTGTGAGATGTCATTTTATGATTCACTAACAATATATAATATTTATACATTAACAATACATCAAATATAATCTTTTTTTCAAATATGTTTACTTGTATAGATACCAAAAAGCAAGTTCTTTTGTCATGTGGCCACTGAAAGTATATGGCGGCCTAATGGTAACTATGTACTGTCATAACATATAAATCTGAAAATCTATGGCTAGACACAACCTAAGAAGTCACAACCAATCTTTTATTTAGGTATGATTGGCCACCTAATGTATCTATCATTTTAAGGAGCTCCTAAGCTTGACTAAGGGTCCCTAAAAGAATAGGTTTTAGTCTACTAATCAGAACTGGATTTGGGACTTTGGTTACATATGGAGAAAGTTATAGCACTCCTATATATCCATTCAAATGATGGTACTATTTTATTTTAAATTATCCCAAGATCTTAATTCTAATGGTCATAAATTTAATATTGAAAATAATTTTTAAGATTTCTCCATTAATTTGATAAAATTCTTAAAAATACTTTCTCACCTTAAGAGTATTAAAAAATTTTATTTGTTTTCTTGAAGAGGCTCATTTGTAGAAAAACTTAATCAATTTTATTTTTTTATTAAAAATATATCTAATTCTTCCACCATTTGAGCCAAAATTAGAAATATCTTCTCACCTAGAAATTTTTTAAATAATTATCCATTTGCAATTACTAAGAATTTCATTTTCAGAATTTATTCTTATTTTACCAATTTTATTTCTACATTTTCTACCATTTGGGTCTATGTAGAAAATTTTTCTTTATCTATTTCTAAATTTTCCAAAATTTGGGTTTATTTAAAAAAAACTCATGTTGGTTTCCTAATCTTTGGAAAGAAAATAATATTACAATTATTTTTTAAAAGTTTTATTTAAATTCTTCCACCATTTGGGACAAATTTAAAGAAATTTCTCACCTAAAGATTTCTTAAGAAATTTACCATTTGAAATTTCTAAGAATTTCATCATTGGTTAATTGTCAAATATTTTCAACCAAATTCTAAAGTTATATTGTTAATTTTTTATTTGAAAAAGAATACAATTATTTTTATTGAAATTTCATCTAAATTATTCTACAATTTAGGACAAATTTAGAGAAATTTCGTATCTAAAGATTTTTTAAAAAATTTACCATTTAAAATTTTTAAGATTCTCGTCCTTGGGAAATTAGTATTTAAATTCCAAAATTTTTATTAAGTTTGTGTTTTTTATTTTTATTTTTTAAATTGAAAATCAATATTAATTATTATTATTGAAACTTTATCTAAATTTTCCTCAATTTGGGTCGAATTTAGGAAATTTTTTCACCTAGGAATTTTATAGAAATTAACCTTTTGCAATTTCTAAAAATTTTGATCCTTGGATAATTATTATTTATTGTAAAAAAAATTATTAATGTTTTATTTTGTTTTATATTTTTTAAATTTTCTTTTCTAATTTTTTCTAAATTTAATCACACAAAAATACTTTAAAAATAAGTAAAAAAATAAAATAAAAAAACCCAAAATAGGAACATGCTCAACTCAGTTAACGTGATGCGGTTTAGCTTCATAGCTCAGCTTGGCCTGAGCCAAGGACTGGGACACAAGTCAAAGGTGGGTCAATGCTATGGGTTGGACCTTTAGGAGGTAAAACATGTGGATCCTAGGCTAAATTAAATGCTAAAATGATATCATTTGACTAGATGTATAAAAGGGAAAATTTTCTCTTTTTCCTCATTTTTTTTCTTTTCTCCTTTCCTTTTCTTTTTTTCTCTCACACTCTCTTTGGAAACCAATGAATGCCGGTTGAATAGATCGTTGAATTTTGAAAAACAGTGTCAAAATCTAGGTTGAGTCATCGGAATCTTCAAGTTTCACTAGAAACTTCATTGGAAACTAAAAATATTGTCGGAAACTTCAAGTTTAGTCGAAATCTTCACTAGAAACTTAAAAAATTCACCAAAAACTAGAAATTTTTCAAAAAAAATTTCAAAAATCACCAAGATTTTAGAACCCTTGCCAAAGACTCTTTTAATAATTTTATCCTTGTTTTTATTTCTTTGTGTATCTATTTTGCTTGCTAATCTCTTTATGTGTGTTTTTTGTTGATAACAGGTTCATATTTATAGGGTTCAAATGATAAGAACCCTAAACTAGAAAAGTGTTTCAATTTCCTTTAAATTCCAACTTCCCACTTAGATTTTAACTTGAACTTTGTAACCCAAAGAAACACTCATAAACAAATTCAACCACCCCAATCTTTTCCTAATTTTTCTTCTCTTTTTTTTAATTATTATTATTATTTTTTAACAAAATAAAAAAAAAACAATTACAACCCTAGACAGATTAGAGTGTCTACAGTTGTCCCTCTTTGTGCACTTTTTATGGAACAAGAATTGTGCAAAGATGTAAATAACCTAAGTAGGAATCAACTTGACACTTTTTTTTTTTATTGAATGGATACTTAGACTTATTGAATAGTATAACAACTCCTTTAAATAAATGTTTAACAACTTTTGAAAAATATAAAAGGCTCATTTCAATAGAGACTCAATGACTTTTGAAAAATAAATAAAACTCCTCTAAACAGAAGCTTAGCAACTTTTGGAAAAAATAGAATGCTCATCTAAATAGAGGCATACAATTTTAAAAAATATATAAAGCTCCTCTAAACAGAGGCATACAACTTTTAAAAAATATAAAATGCTTCTCTAAATAGAGGCTCAATAACTTTTAAAAAATATAAGATTCTCAATTCAAAAATTCATAAGACTTTCAGATTCATAATAAATTTCCAAATTCGTAAAAAATTTTAGATTCATAAGAACTTAGATTCACAAGAACTCAGATTTGAAAGAATTTTCAGGTTCACAAGACACAAAGATTTGCAAGAACTCAGACTTGCATTTAAGAACTTCACACCCAAAGTTTAATTCATAAATTCACAAGAACTTATATTCATATCAAAGTTACTAGGATCATATCAACATTTAGAGATTTATATTCTAAAATTCTTGAAATTCACACCAAAAAGTAAAAAAATTTTATTTGAAAAACTTTAAGGATTCACTTACAATATTTCAAAGATTTTAATTCAAAAATTTAATGTTTCACATCCAATATTCTTTACCTAAAAACTTCAGGATTTCATCCAAAATTTCAAAGTTTCTCATTTAAGTTCAAAGATTCACATTCGACTACTTTTAGAGTTTCACATCAAAATTCAAAGGTTCTCATTCAAAAAATTTAGGGGTTCACATCCAAAATTTCAAAGCTTCTCATTTGAAAATTTTTGGTAATTCACATCTAATGCTTCGAAGATTTAGATTAAAAAAACTTTGGAGATTCATACAAATTCTTATGATTCCCATTTAAAACTTAAAGACAAAGATTCTTATTCAAAAAATTTAGGAGTTCACATTCAAAATTTCAAAGCTTCTCCTTTGAAAATTTTTGGTGATTCACATCCGATACTTCAAAGATTCAAATTCAAAAAAACTTTAGAGATTCACACAAATTCTCAAGATTCCCATTTAAAATTCAAAGATTCTCAATTAAGACTTCTTAAAGATTTTCAGTTAAAACTAAATGATTCTCATTCAAAATTCACAAATTCTCATTGAAAACTTCTTAAAGATTTTCATTTAAAACTTAAAGACAAAGATTCTCATCATTTTTAACATTAAAAAAGTTCTTTAAAAGGCTCCACAACTTTATAATTCTCAATGTTTTCCTCATAAAACATTTTTCCGTTCAAGGATTCCCAACCTTAACTTCAAAAGCTTTCCTCAAAAAGTTTAAAATTTCTTATCATGAAAATTCTCAATCTTTCATTCAACATTTAAAATTTTATATATAAAGAATGTCATGATAATGATGCAAATACAACACTCTAGATTCTCACAATAATTCAGGTGTCATACTCTAATCCGTGACTCAAATGTTCACTACATGATGCAAATGCATGGCCAAACCAAAGTTTTAAATATTCTCCAAATTATATACATCTATTGTGTAAACAACAATGCAAATGCAATACATGTAATATGGATGTCAATGTCATGAAATTCTAATTAATTATAGTAATGTGGTTATAAAGACTCCACCATATTATATTTTCTCTTTTCAGATTCTTGGCACTAACAATTTTAGAATAAATTTTGTCCACTGATCCATATTATTTTTATCATTTGATCATAACTCATAAGTTATGTCGACTAATCCATCACCATATTCATTGCTTGGTTAGACCATGTGTCCTTTTAAATCATATTTTCAGGCTTCATCCATCTTTTCATTTTTTTATCCCCTAGATTTTTTTTCAAAAGAATGTAGAAATCTTTTATAAATATTATTATTCATTCATTATCATTTCAATTATTGACAAATATAGTGCAATCATATATTTTCTTGATTTATTTTAGGAATGCAAAAAATAAGAAAGTACAAGGTGAATTAAGAAAAGGTAATCAATAAAATAATGAGTCTAGTACAAAACAAGATAGGCAAAGGTAATCAAAATATGTCATTGAGATAAGTATATGAATGGTATAACAATATCTAAACAACGAATATTCAAAAAAATTTTAACATTAATCTAGAATTCATTTTTAAAAACTCATTCCATTGACTTTCAAAATCATTATGTGCTCATCAAACTTTACCCTCGCTTCGAAAGATCTTTGGATGACATTAATTTTAAATATATTAAACTGCTCATCTAACTCTCATCTTAGATTTTTTTTACCCAAATCACATTTAGGTATTCATTTTCTCTCATTTTTCTTTTTTCATATTTTTTATTTTTTTCACTGTTTCACTTTTTCACTTTTTCATTTTTTTTACTTCATTTTTTTCATGTTTTTACTTCATCCATTATTGATATCTTCAATACATCAATCTGGAGAACGTAACATGATTTCATTGCTCCATCACAAGCATGCCTTAGTCCATTACATGATCATTCAATTCAAGCATTCACATTTAATCAAAATAGACTTTTAAGGGTTGTAATGTAGGCTATGGTGAAGGGTCATAAAAGAAATGAATAAAATAGGCTCAAAACATATATTTAAAGGGTTCAAACCAAATGATCATTTCCCATAATATGATGTAACTTGGCACTTTGCCCTATTCTACATCGTTTCACTACTTTTCTTTCTTTTTCCATTCATCTTATTTCTCACAAAAAGATTCTCATTACTTTGCCTAAAATCATTTGTAGCATTCATTTTTTTTCTTGGGTTCTTCTTTCCTTTTTTTTTCACTCTCTATCTTTGAGATATTTTACAATTTTTTACCTTTTCTTTTTCAAATATGCTCTTCCCAAAATTTGTTCCCTAATATAGAAGGTGATCTTTGGTTGAGATTTTTAAAAAAAATCATAATTGGCTTAAAAAGGATAGCAATAGATGGTTTTATGATCGATAAAAGAAAGACAACCATTTTTCATCTCAAATGTGAATGCTTTCTTTGAAAACCATTTATTAAACAAAGATAAACTCATGGATCATTATAAAAACTGGATATCTTCTAGACATATCTATTTCATATCTGCTAGTAGCTTGCTTCTTTTGTTCAAATAGTCTTCACAAATTAAACTTTATCAATGTTAATGATTTTTCAAAATTAAATCTCAAAATTATTGTTATCATTGTCTAAATATTCATCATTTAAAATTTGAGAATGGGAATAAAAATGTATAAGAAATAACAAAGAATAGAATAATGGCTTGGATGAAAGAGAAAATGTAATGAAATGTGTCAACTTGCCTTTTATTAAAATGATAAAAAATGAAATCTTATTCTATAAAAAAAATTCCTAACATTACTCTGATAAGCAACTTTCAACCAGCCTTAACATCCTTATCCTTCTTAAAATTATGCCCTTGTGTGCTTAAGCAAATGGTTTTTATTAATATTTGACCCCTCAATTCATCGAAGCTCACTAAGTCTTTTTAGATCAAACTTTACACCTTGTGTTTGAAAGTAGGACAAATTTTAATAGAATGACCCATATTCCTATTATGATAATCACATGTGGTATTAGCATCATACCATTTAAGATAGAGTGGTTTCAATGGTTTTAGAATAATTGAAGACATGAAGTCATTTTTAGTCAGTTTTAAGAATAATTTAGTATAAGTCATAAGGATAAGATCAATGTGGACCCTTTATTAGTTGTTCCAAGATCTTCTCAAATCACTCGCTTGGTTATTACACCTAGACACTAATGTATTGATATGACTAGACCCAGATGCAGGTATCTAAAAGGTTGATAGATAGGTTGAAGGATAATCTGGTTATGGAATAGACTGGTAAAAGGCCTGCACAATACCATTAACTATGGGGTAGTAAGCAAGATGAATAGGTGGTAGATATGGAACATAGCTTTTAAACTGTTGGCTATCAAAATTCATAATTTGGGCTTCAGTTTCTTTCTTTTAAGGTAACCCTCTTTTCTTGGTGATTTCTCATGCTTGAAGCTTGCCACTTTTGATAGTATTTTTAATAACCTCTCATAAGATCACCATATCAACAAAGTTCTTGGTGTCATTTCTTATCATCTTTTCATAGTATAGAGCCTTCAGGGTATTGACAAATTAGATGATGGTTTCTTTTTCAATAAGAGATGGCTGGAATTGAATAGCCATATCTCTCCTTCTATGGGAATATTGTTTGAAAGATTCAACTATCTTTTTTTCATACTTTACAAAGAGAGGTAGTCTGAAGTCAAGTCTATAATATACCGAGACTGGGTGATGAATGCCTTTATCAATTCTTTTTATGAAATAATGTGAGTTCTATCTAATTAGATGTACCATCCAGCAGTAGAATCAGTAAGGTTATCTTAGAACACATGCATCAATAGTTTCTCATTGTTTGTGTAAGCAACCATTTTTTGATAATACATGGTAACATAAGTCATTGGACACTTTGTACTATCATACTTTTTAAACTCCAAGACCTTGAATTTTAGTGAGATTACTACATTTAGAACTAAGCAAAGGTTGGCTGCATCCATCGAACCATAACAATCTATCCCTTTAATTAATCGTAATTTTTCTTCTAACAAGTTCATCTTCTATTTAGCTTTTGAGCCTTTTAAAGTAACTACGTTAGGCTTTAACTTCTCTTTCTTTTTTGGATCATCCAGATTAGGGACTTGGATTGGCTCAACTATTTTTTCAATAAAAATAGGGTTTACAAAACTTTAAAAATGCCCTTAAATTGATGCAAAAGGCACTCTCGGGTAGATATATCCTAGAGGGTATGAGAACTACTGTGAAAGCATGCCTTGGGTAGACTGGACCTGATATGGGCAATAATTAGAAGGATAAAAAAGATCCATAACATCCTATGATGAAGGGTTTTGTGGACTTGCATATTCTTCTATGGCCTTCCCTTTGTTCAATTTATTCAAGGCTTCCAGAATCTTACTCAACTCTTCTTTAAGCTTCTTTTGGGCTTTCTTTATATTCTCAAAATTATTGGCATTATCCTATTCCATTTGTCTGGCTCTAGCTCTAGAGTTTTATTGATGGTGAATGAGTTGAACTGGATTCTTAGATGGTGAAACTATCTTTGAACCTTGTATACCATAATTAGTATATTATTAATCTAACTTTTTTTAAGAATCCTATATGCATAAATGAATGAATGCATAAATAATGTATGAATGCATGTACTGATGTTTATCAAATTATGATGTATGAATGAATACATATGTTAGTGATGTTGGAATAAGAATACAACATACAATATATAACAACTTAATTAATAAGGATAAAATAACCTTTGTCAAAAAGTCCACTCATATGTCCTAAGTAGGGTTACATTTTAATAATGGGTAGATAAGGCTCTAACCTAAGGTTGGCTTTTTATGTTTTACTACATATGGTTTGGGTTAAATCTAAAGGTTTTCAAATTGTTCTCACATTATTGTCCATCATAGACTAGTAAGATACTCCAATATTTGCCCATCATAAGCTACAAATGAAAAGGATTCAATTTGAGTAGGAGTATTTCACTAGCCATTATAGAGATTATCATCTTACAAGAGCATAGGTACTTTAGTCCCTCCTAAAGAAGACAAAACCCGATTATAAAGCTTATATGATGCACATGCATGTGATAATGTGTGTGAAGGGCACATATATCTTTATTTTCAATTTTCACAAGCCAAGTCAAAAAATGCAAAACAAACGATCAATAATTCAAGATCAAGCAAACCAAAAAATAGGATAATTTAAAATTAATTAATGACTTGACTTTTAGTATCCCTAGCGGAGTTACCAAACTGTCATAACATATAGATCAAAAAATCTATAGTTAGACATAACCTAAGGAGTCGTCATCAATCTTTTATTTAGGTGTAATTGACCACCAAATGAATCTATCCTTTTAAGGAGCTCCTAAGCTTGACTAATGGTCCCTAAAAGAATAGGTTATGGTCTACTAATCAGAACAGGGTTTGAACGTTCAGTTATATGGAAAAGATTATAACAAGCCCACATGTCTATCCAAATGACGATACCATTTTATTTTTAATTATCCTAAGGTCTTAATTCTAATGGTCTTAAATTTAATATTAAAAATAATTCTTAAGATTTCTTCATTAATTTGGTAAAATTTTTAAAAATATTTACTCACCTCAAAAGTATTTAAGAATCTTATTTGTTTTCTTGAAAAGGCTCCTTTGTCAAAAATCTTAATCAGTTTTATTTTATTTTTGTTATTGAAAATATATCTAATTCTAGCACCATTTGGGCCAAAATTAAAAATATCTTCTCACGTAAAAATTTCTTAGATAATCATTAATTTGTGATTATTAAGAATTTTATCATCGAAATTTATTCTTATTTTGTAAATTTTATTTCAAAATTTTTCACCATTTGGGTCTATTTAAAAAAAATTTCTTTATCAATTTCTAAATTTTCCACCATTTGGGTCTAGTTAGAAATTTTTCTTTAAGTTTTATGTCTAGATTTTTCATCATTTGGGTCTATTTAGAAAAAAAAATCATGTTAATTTCTAATCTTTGGCAAAAAATAATATGACTTTTTAAAAACAAATTTCATTTAAATTTTTCCACCATTTGGGATAAATTTAAAGAAATTTCTCATCTAGAGATTTCTTAAAAAATTTATCATTTGAAATTTCTAAGATTCTCATCCTTGGATAATTGTCAAATATTTTCAACCAAATTCTAAAGTTATATTGTTAAATTTTTTATTTGGGAAAGAAAACAATTACTTTTATTAAAATTTCATCTAAATTATTTCACCATTTGAGACAAATTTAGAAAAATTTCTCACTTAAAGATTTCTTAGAAAATTTACCATTTGAAATTTCTAAGATTCTTATTCTTTGGTAATTAGTATTTAAATTTCAAAATTTTTATTAAGTTTGTGTTTTTAATTTTTAATTTTTAAATTAAAAATAAATATTTATTATTATTATTATTATTGAAACTTTATCTAAATTCTCCTCCATTTGGGTCAAATTTAGAAAAAATTTCTCACATAGGAATTTTATAAAAATTAACCTTCTGTAATTTTTAAAAATTTCATCATTAGATAATTATTATGTACTCTAAAAAAATTTATTAATGTTTTATTTTGTTTTATATTTTTTCTAATTTTCTTCTCTAATTTTTCCTTAAAATTTAATCATCCAAAAATACTTTAAAAATAAATAGACAAATAAATTAAATAAATAAGTAATATAAAAATAAAAAATAGAAAAACCCAAAACAGGAATTAGCACGACTCAACTAATGTGACGTAGCTCGGCTACAAGAAGAGGAAGCAACTGGAATGGCTCAACTTCATGGCTTAGCTCGATTCGAGCCAAGGACTGGGATGCGGGTCAAAGGAGAGTCAACGCTACAGGTTGGACCACTAAGTGGTAAAATACTTGGATCTTGGGCTGAATTAAACGCTAAAACAATTTCATTTGACTAGAAATATAAAAGGGCAAAAATTCTCTTTTTCCACAGATTTCTTTTTCCCTTTTCCTCTCATCATCTTTTTTTTTCTCCCCCTCTCACTCTAAAATCGATGAATGCTGATTGAATAGCTCATTGAATTTTGGAAAACGGCATTAGAATCTAGATTGAGTCGCCAAAATCTTTAAGTTTCACCAGAAACTTCATCAAAAACTAAAAATCTTGCCAAAAATTTCAAATTTCATCGAAAACTAGAAAAGTTCACCGAAATCTGGAAATTTGTTAGATTTTTTCAAAAAAAAAATCTCTTAAAAATCCCCAAGCTTTCAAAACCCTTGCCAGAGACTCTTCTAAAAATTTTATCATTTTTTTCTCTAATTTCTGCGTGTATCTATTTTGCTTGCTGATCTTTCTATGTGTATTTTCTGTTGATAATAGGTTCATATTTATAAGGTTCAAATGATGAAAACCCTAAACTAGAAAAGAGTTTTAATTTCTTTTAAATTCCAACTTCTCATTTATATTTTAAACTGAACTTTATAACCTAAAAAGACACTCCTAAACAAATTCAACCACCACAATCTTTTCCTAATTTTTCTTTTCATTATTTTTATTTTTATTTTTAACAAAAAAAAATTACAAACCCAGACATATTGGGGTGTCTACATTTACATTTTAATTACTTCCCACGAATTAATTAAAAACTAATCAAATTTAAATCCCTTCCATCATTTTTTCTTAAAAAAGAAAATCAAGTTCTTCAAAGTTTAAAAAACATGGTTGGAAGATTACTGGCTTTTATGGAGAACAAAAAATGAATGAGAGATAATAGACTTGTAGACTGTTTAAAAGTTGAGTGAATAATCGAATAAACCATGGCTCTGCATAGGTGATTTTAACGAGATTTTAAGTGATGATGAGAAACAAGGTGGTAACACTAGGGCGGTGGGGCAAATGGAAAACTTAGGGCTAGCTATGAAGAAGGCAGGACTGGAAGACTTGGAATTTAGAGGTGTCTAGTATACATGGGAAAAGGGTAAGGAAGCCCACTTGGTAATTAGAGAAAGATTAGACAGAGGTTTAAGAAATAAAAGTTGGAAGTTTACATTTTATACAGTAACAACTTGGTGTCATCAACCTTAGATCATAACCCCATAATTATGGATACAAACGGATGTAGGGAGAAGAAGAAAACTAAGAGGAAACGTCCAGGTAGGTAAATTCCCACAAGCAATTCAAGTAAATTCTTCATCCAACTTTTTCTTCATTCATAAAGTCCAATAATTCAGCTTTGATAAGATTTCTAACCTTGTATTTCTGTTCAAGGTAGTTCTCTGTTGAATGTCCCTAATTACCATTATAGTAACCACACTGTGCAAGAGTATCATACCATCTTGGGTAAGGAGGTTTAAGAAATTCCATATGCACAAGCATCATAAGGTTTTTTTGGATTAATTAGGTTAGTAATTTAGAGTAAGTCAAGGGAATTGATCTTATTATCTCATTTGCTTTTTTCATGATCTATTAGGAACATTTGGCTTTTCATCAAGCCTTGTGACTGGCTTGACAAAGGATATAGTGTTAAGGCTAGGCATATAAATAGGTGTTTGGGGAACAAACATTTGCTAAAAATTTGGTGTCAGTGTTGGCTAATAAAGATATTGAGCATATGCTACATGGGCTTGGAACATTGGGTTATGGTAATCCAGGGCAAAACTTCTAGATTACTATACCCCACAACTCATAACTTGAGCTACGCCATCTATCTTGCCATTCTTGATAGCGTTTTCAATCATCTCACCAGAGATTACCATGTTAGCAAAGTATTTTGTGACACTTTTAATCATTTTTTCATAATAAAGAGCATTCAAAGTGTTGATAAATAGAACAATGATTTCCTTCTCTGTAAGAGATGGTTGTACTTGAGTAGTCATGTCTCTCCACCTTTGGGCATACTCTTTAAAACTTTCATTGTCTCTCTTTTTCATATTTTGTAAGGATAGTCTATCAGGAGCCCAGTTAACACATGTTTATATGGAATGATAAAAGCTTGCGCAAGATCCTTCTGCAAATGTATTTGATTTCTATCCAATTGGCATACCTCTTGGCCGTTGACCTTGTTAGGTTATCTTGAAAGCTGTGAATAAGGAGCTTACCATCATGGGTATGACTCATCATATTTCAATAGAACATTGTGAGATGAGTGAACGAGCATTTAGTTCCATCATATTTTTCAAAATTTGGGACCTTGAATTTTGTAGGGAGGATTAGGTTAAGACCAAACTGAACTCATTTGCATCAATACTGTCAAAAATGTCATTTCCTTCCATGACTCGGAGCCTTTCCACTAATAAGTCATACCCATATTCTCAACCTGCTTCAATATTCCCCTCAACTTTTCTTGCTCTTTGGGGTTGTCTAGATTTGGGATGAAGATTAGAGTTATAAGGCTACATCCTTGATTTAGCCCAAATTGTAACAAAAGCATAAGATTGTCCGCCTATTGGTTGTGGGTATGCTTCTCGAAAGGTGTAGGGCAGGGTGAAACCTGGTGGGTAAAGTGGCCATGTCAACTATCAAGTGGGCACATTAAGCTGTGGGGAAAGGTACATGAAGGCTACTACATTAGTAGTTGTATGCATCCTTATTGTGATTTCTTATCATTCTTGGGGAATATGTATTATTTGTATCAATTAAGAAAGGTTATAAGAACAGAAACTACAGAGAAAATTATTGGTGAGAAGAAGTGCCTCTTTGATGTAGTAAAATATAAAGAAAAAGAAGCCTTGAATCATTCAGCTTGTTGTTTGTGAATTGTTCTAAAATTTTTATGCGGTTTATTGATTGGATATGATCAATTCATTGTACGAAATGCCCCCCAAAATTTGTTATTTGGTTGGATATGATCATTTATCTAACTTCTTCTGTTTAATTACCGCAAGCATATCAGTTGGACCATTACTTTCCTTCCTTTCCCTTCTCTTTCCTTCTTATCAAAAGGAGTGTAACTGATAGAAGCCCTGACTTGAAGAAGTATCCACACCTATCCACCAAAGGCTGTTTCTTCTGGAGATGTTACGCTAGAAACAAAAACATTATGAGCACTTCTTTCACCCTGCCATTCTAACATACTCCCATCGAAGGAAAAAAAATTAAGGAGAAGTGACAATCAAACTTTGTTAAAGGATAACTAGCGTATAGAAGCAGAATATACAACTATAAAATTTGGGTAAAATGATAATTTTACATTGCGTGTGTCTCTGGGGAGACAGTGTACAGCACCTAAACCTCTTTTAGATGATTGAAATGTCATTCATCCAAGAAGATCTATTATACAGACAAACGAACACATGGACTAAAGTAGAAAGGCAAAAAAGCAATCATTTTACAAGCAGCAATCCAATCCAACTAAG
This sequence comes from Durio zibethinus, assembly GCF_047325235.1. NCBI lineage: Eukaryota > Viridiplantae > Streptophyta > Magnoliopsida > Malvales > Malvaceae > Durio > Durio zibethinus. The sequence continues at coordinate 1,921,364 of NC_143169.1, read as the reverse complement.
GAACAAAGTAATTTGAATCTATATCACAATGAACGTAATAATTATCTGTGCAAACAAAAGAACTTTAAAGTCTTTCACAATCGGGTAATTGGAAGGAGCAGCAGGTGGCATATAGTGCTTTTCTGTTGTGTTCTGATCTGATCAAGCATGCCTGAGGACAGCAGCACTAACAATAGTCTCGCTTCACTTCTACATTGTTGTCTGATTGGTCATTTTATTTCAATTTCCATTGGTAGGATTTTAATTTTTAAAAAAGAGTAATATTGACTATTGACTCCAATCTTTGGCAACAAACAGGAATTGCAAAGACTCGGAAGTTGGTAGAGAAACAACTCGCGAGTTGCTTTTAGTTTTCGAAATCAGTTAGGTGGAGTTGTTAGGCCTATTGGAAGTTGGCATTTTCTGCACATCTGATTTGAATTTTCTGCTGTTGCAAAATTAGTAAGATGGCAGAACTTTTGCTAATCTAAGGTGAAAAGTTCTTCCACCTTACTAATATTTCAAAATCGTGAGTGCAAATGATACCAACTCACTGTAAGTCTAATTTTCATTAAGATCAAGTGTCATGTAACATTTTTTTGAATGTCCATATAACAGCTTATTTAAGTAATAAACATCATAAAATAAAAAATTATTTGGATATAATAAAAAATATAAAGGATGCTTTTGAAAATTTTGGAATAGTTAACAAACTTATTTAGTATTTCAACCATTATTAAAAGATGAAATATTTTTTTTAAATAGGGTTTTCCATGTAAAAAAATTTTATTATTAAAAGAAATTTTGTTAAATGCTTGCAAAAAAATTGTATGAATGCTTGTCAAATATTATTATATATTCATGAAATGTTAAATGGTTTTATTTATTTATTTATTTTTAAGCTACAATTTTGATTGAGACAACCAATGATGTGGTGGATTTCATTTCGACTTAGACTTAAGTTGTCAAGTTCATCCATAAGACCTTCTCCTATATGTTCATTCATAAGACCTTGTCCTATCCAGCAATCTATAAGCGTTACTGAGCAATTTGAAAATGTCTAACAAAAGAACTTGACTCCCCACTAAACCTTCAACTTCGATTGGCCAACATCATTAATGTCAATCTCAAGCTATAGCTTGATCTCAGAGGACTCAACATGGATTCTTGATCATTTTCATATTTATGTTCGCAGCACTTATGTGGTTCATCCTCAACAGCAAAGATTTCATGGAAGAAACAACCATCTGCCTCGTCAATCCAAGCAATGGGTTGTTTCAAGCCAGTTTTACGGTCCAGTCTAAACATATGCAAGAAATCTAGCACAAAAGATTGACCATCTATCTCAAGCTCAATAGCTGGCTTCTTTGCGTCCAAATCTTTCCTAATTGAGGCAATGAGATCATGGGGAAAATCAGTTACGCCAATTTTTGTTAGATCAACTCGATACCATAAATAATCCGACAGCAAAACAAATTTCATAGTTCTCAAGACTCTGAATATGTCTATAACTTTTTGCTCAATATTTTTATTTCTCCAAATAATGTCAGAATATCCTATCTTTTCCCCTTTCTCTACCAGAATCTTAGCGGGTTTTGGGTTTTTAGAAGTCACTGGCCAAATCACAAAAATCAACGTTGCTGGGAAAGGTTAGGAGCATGTTGTTGATTTGAGTCGATAATTGTCTTGCCAATGCCTCCCATTCCGTGTAAGCCGATGATTCCTGCTTGTTATTCACCGAGGCCGCTCCAAACAGTAGTAAACATGGACTGACTCCATGCCCCCACAGTTTGCTGACAAAGCTTCATATCCCTTCGTTTTAGAAGCTCGGATTTAAATTACGGTTACGGATATATTTACAATCATATTGTATTTAAGCGATTATAAATATAATAAATATTATCATGACCATTATAATTATTGTGGTCATGAATTTTTTTTAAATTTATACAAGTTATTATAAAACATAATAATTATAATTATAAAATTTATTTTTTTATAATTTTTAAAGTAATTAATAACACTCTATATTATTTTATTTATAAAAAATTATTAACAAATTTTTGGATATTATAATAAAATATTCACATTTAGAAAATTAGTAACTTACAATTAATCAATTAGATTTTAAAATTATGTTGGATTTATCAAAATATTATATGAAATTTATTATATAATTAGTGAGTTTTCATATAATTCTTGATTATAATAAAAAAATTGTAATTGAAATGTTTTCTCCATGAGAATTTCAGTGCATCCCAATTTAAAATTTAGAATTACTTTGTTGTAGTCTATGTATTGGTAGTGTTAATTAAATTACCATTTTATTACTTTTTACCAATTAAGTTTTTAAATTATCATTTTATATTAATTCTACTTATTATAATTTCTTATTTAAAAATTAATGAGATATATACTTATATACATTTTTTTATATGGCAAATAAGACTTTTCAAGCAATTCATACGCTGGACTTCGATAATTTTTGAAGAAGTTTCTTTTTTTTATTTATTTCAATAAATTTTGCATATACATGTTATAATTTTTATCTTTTATAATCATTATTTAATTGTTCTGAAGTCGAAAAGAGAATTCAAGTTCAATATATATGCTGAATAATTCTCTGAGTTTGATTTGCATGTCTTTTAATTGACAATATATCTTTATGTTAATATATTGAAGATTAGTTTTACTTCTTTTTCATATTTTAATTTATTTTTATAAATTAATAAGAAATTTCATAATTTCAAAATTTTAATTTTTACAATATTAAAAGATATAGAACTCTATTATTAAATTAATTATTTATTAAAAGCTCAAATATTTATATTTTATAATTAAAACTTATAATATATTAATAATACGTATTTAAAACATATATATTTACGTGCAATGCATGAGATAATAAATATTAAAATTTTTTATAAAAATCAAACATATTAATATTATTTTTAATATATTACATTCCAAAAAACCAAATATTGTAATAACTATTTCATTCGTTTAGCACGGAATAATTGTTATTTTTCTCTATTCTATTTGGGAAACTAAACATGTTGTAGGTCTTAAATTTTAAGCCTTAATTTTAAATAGTAACCAAAATTACAATCAATTTGGACACGGGATTGGAACTAGTATTTGATTAAAGAGCTCCTTAATTAAGCCTTATATTTGACAATTCAAATGAATTAAAATCTGAAACACAGCACAAGCCTCTTATTAAATTAGTTTCTGGTAAGACAATGAGCAAGGCCGCAAACTGAAACGTTTGAAGTTTGAAGATGTTAATCAGCAATCTGCAATGTTTGACTTTAATTTGGCTTAGCATCATATTTTAATTACAATTTTATATTCCTTTTTATCTATTGAAGTGGACATTTTACAGAATGCACAACAGATATTGCTTTTCCTTTCAAACATCAAAATTTTGGAAGAGTGGAGTATTCACTGGTTTCAAATTAGTAAGAATATAAGCTACAAGGACGAGAGCTTCAATTATGATCTGTAGCTTGTAGAAGCTTAAATATGCACTTCAAATTTTACATAAAGTGTGTGTTATCAGTTGACACTTCTTTACACACCTTTGAAAGAAGCATGCGGGCAATAATTTGTATTATTTCTCCTAACATAGAATGCTGAATTTATTATGTATTTAAGACTTCATAAGTATGTTTTAACAAGTCACATTTCAGTTCCAAGGTGTGGACAATCATAACACAGTACAAGTATGTGTGTTTCACTTTAATATTTGTGTGTATATGCCTTGCACGATAGAGATAGATATCAGTCCAGGAAAGTTGAAGATTAGACCTTGATTATAAGTTTTTTCTTTTTTACTACTTTGTCTACTGATAGGAAAAGAGACTGCACAACTTGTCTCCATATGTGTTTTTTCTGATATGTAGAGGAAATTGAAGACGAAACCAAATGTACTTGGAATCTCAATAAGTAGTAAGTTATCTAAGACAAATAGTCGGGGATTCATAACTACAGATCGCTGAATTGTGATCCTTGCTGATAGAGAAGTATCTTTGAACCAAGAAGATGGATAGGTCAGAATTGCTATCTAAATCATAAGAGATTGGAACCTGTCACTATAAATTTGAAAGCATTAATGAGGTTGAATTATAAAGCTGACCTGATCTAACACTTATAACCATGTTAAAATCCTTGTATTGACATTTTCAAGTTCAGTAGCTGAAATAGTGCATGAAGGAAAATCAAATCCTTTCCTTCACTAATAATAGCATATTGGAAGTTTGGAGGTAGATGGTTATTGTCATAACACATAGATTCTTTAATCTATAGTTAGACTTAACAAATGGAGTTACTACCAATCTTTTTTATTTAAGGACGATTGGCCACATAATGAATCTATCTTTTTAAGGAGCTCCTAAGCTTAACTAAAGATTTCTAAAAGAATAAGTTCGGGTCTGCTAACCATAACAGAATTCGTGAGTTCAGTTACATGTGAGAAAGGTTATAGCACTCCCATATACCCATCCAAAGGATGGTACCATTTTATTTTAAATTTATCCTATGGTCTTGATTATAACGGTTTTAATTTTTATGTTGAATATTGAAAATAACTTTTAAGATTCTTCATCTATCTGGCAAAATTCTTAAAAATATTTTCTCACCTCAAGAATATTCAAAGATCCCATTTGTTTCCTTAAAGAGGCTCCATCGTCGGAAAATCATTTATTTCGATTTGTTTTTTTTATTTGAAAGTATATCTACTTATTTCACCATTTGGACTAAATTAAAAATATTTTTTTCTTTTGAATTTCTAAATTTTTCACTATTTGGACCTATTTAAAAATTCTCTTTATTAATTGTTTTGGGTTTCTAAATTTTTTACCATTTTGGTTAATTTAGAAATATTTTCTTTTTTAAAATTTCTAAATTTTCTACCATTTGGGCTTATTTAGAAATTCTCTTTATTTCTTTTTGTTTTTAAAAGGAAAATAATATGACAATTACTTTTCTTGAAATTTCATTTAAATTCTTCCACTATTTGGGACAAATTTAAAGAAATTTCTCACCTAGAGATTTCTTAAGAATTTACCATTTGAAATTTCTAAAAATTTCATCATTAAATAATTATCAAATATTTTCAACCAAATTTTTTTTTATTTTTCTTTTATTTTTCCTTTTTTTTTTATTGAAAATTAATATTAATTATTGTTATTGAAATTTTATCTAAATTATTTCACCATTTGGGATAACTTTTAGACAAATTTCTCTCCTAGGAATTTTATAGAAATTATCATTTGAAATTTCTAAACATTCCATCATTGGATAATTATTATTTATTTTCAAAATTTTATTTTTTTAAGTTTTACTTTTTTTATTTCTCCTAAATTTAATCATGCAAAATACTATGAAAATAAATAAAATAAATTAATAAAAAATACCAAATAGGAAAATGGTTCAGCTCAGTGGCTAGAAGGCTTGGCTCGATTGTAGGAAGAAAAAATGGAATGGCTTAAAAAGCGGCTCGACTTGGCTCGGCTTGAGACAAAGACTGAAAAAGTCATCGAAATCTAGGAATTTTTCACATTTTTTCCAAAAAAAAAAATTTTAAAACTCCAAAAAATCTTCGAAAAGTTTTCTTGACTGCTTTCTCTGATTTTTGCCTTTTTCTCTAATTTTTTTGGATGTTTGTATGATTTATGTGAGCACGTATTTATAGGGTTATGAATATGAAAACTCCAATCTAGAAAGGAATCCTAATTTTCTTTGAATTTCAACCTTAAACTCAACTCTAACTTTACAAACCAGTTCCAACAATTTCACACAAACTCAACTACCTATCTTTTCATTTTTTTTTATTTTTCATTTTTATTATTTATTATTTAAATTTTATTAGCAAATCAATCCAAATAGACCCCCAGACAATTGGAATGTTTACAACTGCCAATCTTTGCACATTTTTTGTGAAACAGGAATTGTGCAAAGACATAGACAACCCAATCAACTTGACACATTTTTTTTGTTTCTTTGTTTTTTTTTTTTTTGTTTAGACTCCTAGCATAACATAAAAACTCCTATAAATAGAGGCTCAACAACTTTTGAAAATAAATAAAGCTCCTCTAAACAAAGGCTCAACAACTTTAGAAAAATAAATGATGCTCCTCCAACCAGAGGCTTAATAACTTTGAAAAATAAAAGGCTCCTTTACAATCACGTCTAGAGGAGTCATAGATTAGGTTTGATGAAATGAAAACTCAAAGATTCACAATTTGAGTTCACAATTCAAAGGTTTAGATTCACAATAACTTTTCAGCTTCGCAAGATTTCACTAAAATTTGATTTTCAAAATTTCAGTTCCACAAGAATTTGATTGGCAAAATTTCAAATATGTAAGATTTCAAGATTTACATTCGCAAATTGCAAGGCTCGCATCCAACATTTAAAGATTCTCATTCGAATTTTAGAGATTTACATCCAAAAGTTCAAAGCTTCTCATTCGAGTTCAAAAGTTTTCATTCAATAAATCTTAGAGTTTCATATCTAAAATCTCAAAGGTTCTCATTGGAGTTCTTAAAGATTCTCATTCAAATTTGAAGATTCACATCTGACAAATTTTGAGTTCAGATCCAAAGAGTTTAAAGCTTTCCGAAGATTCACATTCGAATTATTTTTAAGTTTCTCATTCAAAGCTTTTCATTCATAAATTTAGAGATCGCATCAAAAGTTCAATGCTTCCCATTCTAGTTCAAAGATTCACATCTGATAAATTTTAGGGTTTCCCATCTTAAAGATTTTCATTTGAAAACTTCTTCAAGATTCTCATTTAAGACTCAAAGATTTTCATTTGAAGATTTCTTGAAGATTCTCATTTAAGACTTAAAGATTCTCATTTGAGGATTTTTTTAAAATTTTCATTTGAGACTAAAATATTCTTATTTGAGGATTTCGTAAAGATTCTCATTTAAGACTCAAAGATTCTCATTTGTGGATTTCTTAAAGATTCTCATTTAAGACTCAAAGATTCTCATTTGAGTATTTCTTAAAGATTCTCATTTAAGACTTAAAAATTCTCATTTGAAGATTCATAATTTTATCTTAAAAGACATCATCCAAAGATGCAAAATCTCTTTTCCAGATGACTCTCAAATTTTTACTAAAGTCAAAATTTTGTATGTAATGAATGTCATGATCAATGATGCAAATGCTTTTTTAATGATGCAAATGCAACAATCTAGATTCTCACAATGCCATATTCTCAACCATGATTCAAATGTTTACTGCATAATGCAAGTGCATGGCCAAGCCAAAGTTTCAAAAAATTTCCAAACAGCAATGCAAATGTAATGCATGTAATGCGGATGTCCATGTCATGAAATTCTAATTAAATGTGGTTATATGGTTCTCAAGACTCTACCATCTCTCATATTTATTTTTCAATTTCTTAGCACAACCATTTAGAACAAGTTTTGTCGATGGATACTTGACCGTAATTCACAGGCTTTTCAACACTAGCAATTTTAGAATAAATTTTGTCCATTGATCCATACTATTTTCACCATAATTCATAAGCTTCTTAGCACTAGCCATTTTAGAGTAAATTCTATCCTTTGATCCATATTATGTTTATCACTTGATCATCATTCACAGGCTTTTCAGCACTAGCCATTCCAAAACAAGTTTTGTCCATTGATCCACATTATTTTCATCGTTTGATCATAACTCGCAAATTATGTCGATCAATCCATCACCATACATGTGTCATCTTTTAGGTTTCAGACATCTCTTTATTTTTTCCCTTATCATCTTGGATTTCTTTTCAAAGGAATGCAAGAATCTTTTATACACATTATCATTCATTCATTATCATTTCAAATCATGACAAACATAATGCAATCACACGTTTTCTCTATTCATTCTAAGGATGTAAGAATAAAAGAGCACAAGGTGAATCAGGGAAAAGGTAATCAATAAAAAGTGAGTCTGGTACAAAAATAAATGGACAAAGAACGAATTCAAAGCATATCAATAGGGATGGGATTGAACAAATGGAGTAACAATATCCAAACAATGAATACCCAGACAATTCTTAACATTAATTTAGAATTCTTTTTCGAAAACTCATTCCATTGACTTTCAAAGTTATTTTGAGATATTGAACTTTGCCCCAACTTTGAAAGATCTTTAGATGTCTTTGACCTTTCATCCATATGAACTGTCTATTCAACTCTCAACTCAAAGACTTACCCAAATCGCCCTTTCGATTCTTCAATTTGAGTCTTCTTTTTCTCTCATTTTCATCTTTTCTATTTTTTCCCTTTTTCCTTTTTTTTTTCTTTCTCTTTCTCTTTCTCTTTTTTCTTTTCTTTTTTTATTTTTTTTCCATCCATTAGTGATATCTCTCATACATCAATCTTTAGAGTAATGTAGCACTATTTCATTATTCTATCATGAGGATGCCTTAGCCCAACATAAGATCATTCAATTCGAGCACTCACATTTGATCCAAATGGACTTTTAAAGGTTGTAACGTCAGTCACAGTGAGGGGTTATGAAAAAAATGGATAAAATAGGCTCAAAACATATGTTTAAGGGTTCAAAACCAAATGATCATTTTTCATCATTGGATGCAATTTGACATTTGACCTCATATCATTTGACTACTTTTTCATTTTTTGTTCACCTTATTCCTTACAAAAAGACTCTTATTACTTTACCCCAAATCATGTGTGGCAGTCATTTTTTTTTTGTTTTTTTATCTTTGAGACTTTTTACGCTCTTTTGCCTGTTTTTTTTCTTTCAAAAATTACCTCCAAGGTGGAGGATGATCCTTGGTTAGGGTTTTTTAGAAAAAAAAATTATAATAGGCTTAAAGGGGTAGCAATGAATGATTTTTCAAATGGTAAAAGAAAAATGACCATTTGTCATCTCAAATGTGAATGCTTTCCTTGAACATCATCTATTGAACAAAAACAAACTCATGGATCTTTATAAAAGACTGCACATCTTCAAGACATATCTATTTCACATCTGATAGTGGCTAGCTTCTTTTGCTCAAATAGTCTCATCATATAAATGTAATGAGTTCCCAAAATTAAATCTCAAAATTATTGTGATCATTGTCTAAACATTTATCATTTGGAATTTAAAAATGGGAATAAAAAGATATGGCGAATAGATAAGCATGGAATAATAGCCTGGAAAAAGAGAAAATGTAATAAAATGCATCAACTTGTCTTTTATTAAAATGATAACAAATGAAATCTTATTGCATGAAAGAAAACATTACTATGAAAGAAATCTTAAAATGATGAGTAGCTTTCAACCAGCCTTAACATCATTTTTAAAATTATACCCCTGTGCAATCAAGTGAAAGATTTTTGTTGACATCTTGGCCCTTGATTCATCGAAGCTCAATAAGCTTTTTTGGATCAAACTTTGCCCTTTATGTTTGAAAGTAGGGCAAGTTTCAATAGAATGACCCATATTCCCATTATGATAATTGCACATCAAATTAGCATCATACCACTTTGGATACGGTGGCTTCAATGGTTCTAAAATAACTGAAAATACCAAGTTTTTCTTTATCAGTTTTGGGAATAACTCAATATGGGCCATGGGGATAGGGTCGATGTGCACTCTTTCTTGGTTATCCTGAGATCTCCTTAAATCACTTGCTTGGTTGTTAGGCTTTGAAGCTGATGCAGGTACTTAAAAAGCTGATTGGTAGATTAGAGGGTAAGCTGATTATGGATATGGTTGCTAAGGGGCTTGTGCAATGCGATTAACTATGAGTTAGTAAATAGGATAAACTGGCAGTGGATATGAAGCATAGCTTCTGTATTATTGCCCATCAAAGTTCATAGCATGGGCTTGGGCTTCTTTCTTTTTAGGTAACATTTTTTTCTTGGTGGTTTCACCTTCTTGGAGCTTGCTATTCTTAATGGCATTTTCAATGATTTCCCTTAAATCACCATCTCAGTAAAGTTCTTCATTGCATTTCCTATCATTTTTTCATAATAAAAAGATTTTAAAGTACTGATGAATAACACTACGATTTCTTTTTCAGTCAAAGAAGGCTACACTTGAGTAGTTATGTCCCTCTGGCTCTAAGCATATTCCTTAAATGATTCAATTACCTTTTTTTCCATATTCTATAAAGACAGGTGATCAGGGGCTAAGTTTATGATATGTCAATACTAACTAATGAAGTTATGGGCCATATCACTCCAGGGCTAAATGTGAATCCTATCCAACTAGACATATCACTTAGTAATAGAGCCAGTAAGGCTATCTTGGAACATATACATCAATAACTTCTCATTATTAGCATGGGTTACCATCTTTCAATAGTACATGGTAATGTGAGTCTTTGGACACTTTACACTATCGTACTTTTCAAACTCTTATACATTGAACTTAGGAGGAATAACAACATCGGGGACCAGACAAAGTCTAGCAACATCTACAGAACTATAAAAACCAATTCCTTCCAGAGCTTGTAACCTTTCTTTTAGCATATTAATCTTCATGTCTTTCAGATTCTCTCTTTCTTTTTTTTTAGGTCATCCAGATCAGAAACCTACATTGGTTCCACTGCCTTTACATTAAAAATGGGATTCATATAGTTATGGTAATGCCCTGGGTTTGAAGCTGATGGCATTTCAGGATATGTAGGACATGTGAATTGTTGTGGTGGTATCTCTTGTGTAGACTGGGCTTAAGGTGATCCAAAACCAGGTGGATATAGGGGGGTCAACCATCTCTTATGATAGATGGTCCTGTTGGTTAGTATTCTCTTCTATTCCCTTTCCCTTGTTTAATTTGTTCAAAGACTTTAGAATCCTGTTCAACTTCCCTTTGAGCTTCTCTTGGGCTTTTTTTATTCTTTCAAGACGATTGGAATTTTCTTATTCCATTTATCTGGATCGAGCCCTTGCATTAAAATGGTGAGTGAAGTCCTTGCTTGGTGGAGCTATCTTTGAACCTTGAGTACCATAATTGTGTCACTAGAAATGATTTGCTATGTTTTATGCATGATATGTTGATGCATAAATGGAATTTGTATCTAATATGAAAATGATACAAATATACAATGTTACATATGACAATGAAAATGATGCATGACATGCGAATGCAAATGCACATAGTCAAAAGAACAAAATGGTTAGATCGCAAATTATTCTTTCTTGTGTCCTAATTTCATGATCCATTTATCACTGGGTAAGAAAGGCTCTATTTTAGGATTGACCTCTTAAGTGTGAACTATATATAGGGTTAGGTGACTTTGACCGCTAAAGGTTCTCAAATTGTTTCTTACATCATAGTCCATCACAAACTAGTAAGGCAATCCAATCCTCACCCATCACAAGCTACCAACGGAAAGGATTCGATTTGAGTGGGAGTATTTCGCTAGCCATTACGGAGATTACTATCTCATGAGAGCATAGGTATTTTACTCCTTCCTAAGAGGGACGAAGCCTGTGAATAGAGCTCATGTAATGCAAATGCATGTGATAGTGTATGTGAAGAAACATATAAGTTTCATGCCCCAAAAATAAAAGACAAAAAAAACAAAAATGTTAGTAAACAGATAACATAAATCATTACAATTTAAAATCATTAGACCAAAGGATAGGATAAATTTAAAAGTTTATGGCTTAAATCTCTATGGCATCCCCAATGGAGTAGCCAAACTGTCAAAACATATAGATTCATAAATCTATAGTTAGACTTAATAAAATGGAGTTGCCACCAATCTTTTTTATCTAAGTTTGATTGGCGACCTAATGAATCTATCCTTTTAAGGAGCTCCTAAGCTTGACTAAGGGTCCCTAAAAGAATAGGTTTAGGTATGCTAACCAAAATAGGATTCGAGAGTTCGATTACATGTGAGAAAGGTTATAGCATCCCTACATGCCCATCCAAATGATGGTACCATTTTATTTTAAATTTATCATACGGTCTTGATTCTAATGGTTTTAATTTTTATGTTGAATATTGAAAATAACTTTTAAGATTCTCCATCAATTTGACAAAATTCTTAAGAATATTTTCTCACCTCAAGAGTATTTAATGATTCCATTTGTTTCCTTGAAGAGGCTCCGTCATCGAAAAATCATTTATTTCGATTCAGTTTTTTTATTTGAAAATATATCTAATTATTTTACCATTTGGGCCCATTTAGAAATTCTTTTTATTTATTTTTTTGAGTTTCTAAATTTTTCACCATTTTGGTTAATTTAGAATTTTTTTTGTTTGGAATTTCTAAATTTTCTACCATTTGGGCTTATTTAAAAATTCTCTTTATTTCTTTTTTTCTTAAAGGAAAATAATATGAAAATTATTTTTCTTGAAATTTCATTTAAATTCTTCCACCATTTGGGACAAATTCAAAGAAATTTCTCACCTAGAGATTTCTTAGGAATTTACATTTGAAATTTCTAAAAATTTCATCATTGGATAATTATCAAATATTTTCAACCAAATTTTATTTTTTTTATTTTTCTTTTCTTTTCTTTTCTCTTTTTTTGATTGAAAATTAATATTAATTATTGTTATTAAAATTTTATCTAAATTATTCTAACATTTGAGATAAATTTAGACAAAATTTTTACCTAGAAATTTTATAAAAATTTATCATTTGAAATTTCTAAAAATTTCATTATTATATAATTATTATTTATTCTCAAAATTTTATTTTATTAAATTTTGCATTTTTTATTTCTCCTAAATTTAATCATGCAAAAATATTATGAAAATAAATAAAATAAATTAATAAAAAATATCAAATAGAAAAATTGCTCGGCTCAGCGGCTGAAGGCTCGACTCGACTGCAGGAAGAAAAGTTGGAATGGCTTAAAAAGCGGCTCGACTTAGCTCAGCTTGAGACAAAAACTGAAAAAAATTATTGAAATCTAGGAATTTTCTAGATTTTTCCAAAAACAGAATTTTTTAAAACTCCAAAAAATCTTCGAAAAAGTTTTTTGACTGCTTTCTCTAATTTTTACCTCTTTCTCTATTTTTTTTTTTTTTTGTGATTGTGTAATCTGCGTGGTCATGTATTTATAGGGTTTTAAATCTGAGAACTGCAATCCAGAAATCAATCCCAATTTTCTTTGAATTCTAACTTTAAATCCAACTCTAACTTTTCAAACCAGTTCCAACAATTCCACACAAACTCAACTACCTATTTTTTTATTATTTATTATTTTATTATTTTATTATTTATTTGCAAAATCAATCCAAATATACCCCAGACAAATTAGGTGTCTATGGTTATTTCTCATTGTAATTGTAAACTTGGAAAGTTCTTGCTTTATTTCTTGGATCATAATTAACCGCATGATTAATTCTCATTTTAAAGTATCATAAAGATTAAATTCTAGTTTCAAGCCCTGTATTGCCTGATGATGAAGTACGTTACACAAGCAGAGAAAATCCCTAATCTGTTTTCTGATGATTAAAATGTCATTCATCATGACGAATCTGTTTTACAGACAAACCAACAGACTAAAGCAGAAATGCAATCATGTTACAAGCAACCCAATCCAACTGAGGAACAAGTAATTTAAATCAATACCACGACGATCACAATGAACTTAATAATTTTCTGGTTCACACAAACGAGCTTTAAAGTCATTCATAAATCTGTTAATTGAAAGGAGCAGCAGTTGGTACATGGTGCTTTATTGTCTTGTTCCCTTCAGAAAGGGTACAAGTAGCCACATCAAGCATCCCTGAGGATATCAGTACTAAAAATTGTCTCGCTTCACATCTACATTATTTTTCAAGAATAAATGAAAATCAGATCTTCTAAAAAAAACATGCCTTTTGCGAAAGCTGCAATTACTTACCAAATGACAAAGATTCAGCAAAAACATGCAGTTAATCAGAGGACAACGACAAAGGCTAATTGTGACACAACAAGTTTGAAAGCAACAATAACAGAGAGGAAGGTACAAGTAAGATTAATTTGCAATTTCATACATTTTGTAGTCTTTTTAATTTAAAATGCCATGAAAGAGGAAAGAAAAGTGCTTCGAGTATCTTCATCCTCCCATTGAAGCTCTTTCCACCACTTTTCCTCTCCCAATATGCTGATTTTGTTTCCTTTTACGCTGTTGGAGTTGAGTGGAAGTCTCATCAGCTTTGGGCAGCTATTAACATTAATGTGCTTCATGCATGAGAATGGCAGTTCATCCCAGCAAATGCTCTTCAATGCTGGTACATTACTTAAAGTAAGTTCTTTTGTTACACCTGAAGCAATAATCACAACAATACAGAAGCAATAGACAATAATCAATAATCAAATACGCAAGAAAAATAAGGCACACCAAGATTTACATGGAAAAACCCTCCAGGGTAAAGGGAAAAAACCACAGGCCACCAAAAAAATCTTCACTATCAAATAATAGTTATACAAAGTTTTTCTCTAGCTAAAACTAGAGCTAATCAATAACTAGAGAAACAATTGGAGAAATCTCACCAAATAAGTGACTCAACAAATACACCCTGGATTTGTTCTTAGAGAGCTTCAAACCCGATCTTCACCGTTCAGAATGTAGAACTCTGAATCATAAACCTCCTGACAAGGTTCTAACTCAATCGGACCACGAATCGACTTTCGTTCAACCAACTGTCCCTTCTTTTTTTTCTCTCTCTACTTTTCCTGGCTTTTTTTCTTTCTCTGCTTGGTTTTCGACACACACCTAAAGCAACCCCACCTCTTTTTTATTAAGTAGCTAAGGTTCTGTATAAAATAAAAGATCAAGGCCCATGGCCTTTACTTGGTCCAAAACAACTTACATGGGACTGGACCCCATTTTCCTAACAATCTCCCCCTCCAGCCCCATTAGGAGGAGATTCATCACCATAGCAGTTTCATTTGGAACTTACCTTGGCCAGGGAACTCATTCCGACCAAGTTACTGCAAAGCTCAAGCTTTTCCCTGGGAAGTATCTTAGTCAACATATCTGTTACATTCTTATCAGTATGGACTTTCTTCAATAACATCTGCTGTTCTTCAATCACTGAACGTAACCAATGATATCTAACATCAATGTGCTTTGTTTTAGCATGGTACATGGTATTCTTACTCAAATCTAAAGTACTCTGGCTATCACAAAATACCACATACTCTTTCTGATTCAACTCCAATTCAAGAAGAAAACGTTTCATCCAAAGCATTTCTTTACATGCTTTGATTGTTGCAATATACTCAGCCTCTGTAATTGACAAAGCAACACACTTTTGTAATTTAGATTGCCAAGATATAGCTCTTCTTGTAAAAGTGAACAAATATCCTGAAGTAGATTTTCTACTATGAAGATCACCTGTCATGTCAACATCAGTAAACCCTTCTAGAACTGGTTGTGAAACTCCATAAGTCAAGCACATTTTTTAGGTACCCTTCAAATATTTAAAAATTTATTTCACTGCTTTCCAGTGAACCTTCCCTGGATTAGAAAGAAATTTGCTCACTACACCAACTACATGAGCAATGTCAGGCCTTGTACAAACCATAAGATACATTCAAAAACTGACTGCAGAAGAATAAAGAATACTAGACATAGCTAGTTGCTCTTTCTTAGACACTGGATAAGATTTCTTACTTAGATGAAAATGGTTGGTAAGTGAACTACTAACTGATTTAGCATATTGCATGTTGAATCTACCAAGCACTCGTTCAACATACTTTTCTGTGACAACCACAGCTTTTCAGCTCTCCTATCTCGGATAATGTCCATACCAAAAATCTGCTTTGCTGGACCTAAATCTTTCATATCCAAGGACTTAGACAATTGTTCTTTCAACCTGTAAACCATACTAGCATCTTGTCCTACAATCAACATATCATCAACATATAATAATAGGATAATGAAGTTACCATTAGGAAATTGTTTAACATACACACAAGAATTCGTTGCTGTTCTTTTATAGCTATGACTCACCATAAAAGAATCAAACTTCTTGTACCACTATCGCGAAGCTTGTTTTAAGCCATACAAGCTTTTCTTCAATTTGTAAACTAAGTGCTCTTTCCCTTTCACTTCAAAACCCTCAGGCTGATTCATATAAATGTCCTCATGTAAATCACCATGCAAAAATGCAGTTTTAACATCAAGTTGCTCAAGTTCAAGATTCAAACTAGCTGCCAATCCTAGTACACTCGAGTAGAACTCATTTTTACAACTGAAGCAAAAATCTCATCAAAATCGATGCCTGATTTTTTAGAAAAACCTTTTACTACCAATCGAGCTTTGTACCTCACTAGTTTGTCACCATCCTTTTTCAATTTGAACACCCATTTATTCTTTAATGGCCTCTTCCCTGTTAGAAGTTTAACAAGATCATAAATACCATTCTTTTGTAATGACTCCATCTCTTCTTTCATTACTTTTAACTAGTGCTCTCTATCCGGAGTAGCCTACACATCTTGAAAGCTTTCTGGCTCCCTTTCACTGATAACTAAAATAAAATCTGAACTTGGATACCTGGTAGATGGCCTGCGCTCTCTAGTAGATCTCCTGGGCTGAGACTCTACATCACTTGATGCTGAAGGTAGCTCTCCCTGCTCAACACTCTCAGGTAGAGAGGATTGCTCTCCCTGCTTAAAACTAATAGCATTTGGCTCATCACCAACTGTAACTGGCTCATTCATATCCTCAAGTTCTGTTTCTTGCTCATTTTCACCATCTATGGCTCTTTCTTGTGAAATCTCTGTCGGTATTAAAACATCACATTTAATAGTAACCTGTGTAGTCTTCTCATTTTTTTCAAAGTCTGCTATGGTTTTTTTTTCATGAAAGACCACATCCCTGCTTCTGACTGCCTTTCTCTTTACTGGATCCCATACCATGTAGCCAAATTCCTCATCACCATATCCTACAAACACACACTGTGTAGCTTTACTGTCAAGCTTTGATCTCTGCTCTTTTGACACATGCATGAATGCTTTACACCCAAAAACTTTCAAGTGAGAATATGAAGTATCTTTCCCTGTCCACACTCTTTTTGAAATGTCAAAGCCCAAAAGAACTGATGGTGACCTGTTAAGTAAATAACAAGCTGTGTTGACTGCTTCACCCTAAAATGACTTTGGTAATTTTACCATCCTCAACATACATCTGACTTTTTCCACAATGGTGCGATTCATTCTTTCAGCTATACCATTATGCTGCGGTGTTCCAGGTTTTGTCCTCTCATGCTTGATCTCATGCTTTGAGCAATACTCTTTAAAGCCTTTAGATGTGTATTCCCCACCATTATCAGTTCGAATACACTTCAAGGGTAACCCTATCATCCTTTCAACCATGGCATAAAATTTTTAAAAATACTGCAGTACTTGACTTTTGTATTTCAATATATACACCCAAGTCTTATGTGAAGCATCATCAATAAAAGTAACAAAATATCTGCTACCACCTAATGACTCAACCTCAATGGGACCACATGCGTCAGAATAAATTAATTCCAATTTATTTTCTTTTCTCTGAGAACTTTTACGAAAAGAAACTCTATGATGCTTACCAAACAAACAATAATTACATGAATCAAGAGACATACCTTTGGTCAAGGGAATGAGAGAGTGCCTTGCCAAAACCTGTAACCCTTTTTCACTCATGTGTGCCAGCCTCCTGTGCCACAAGTTTGCTGAAGCATCATTTTCAACGGTATTTACCTGGTTACCGTTCAATTGCATCCATGTCTTATACATTGTGCAATATAGTTTTCCCCTTGCAACTACCATAGATCCTTTGAAAAGCTTCCATTGTCCATTCTTTTGTCGACTTTCATATCCCTCCTTATCAAGGACATTAATAGTAAGCAAGTTCATTCTCATATCTGGAATGTGTCTGACATCCCTCAAAGTCAACATGCAGCCTGTACTAGTTTGTACAACAATATCACCAATCTCAACAATCTGTGATACACTCTTGTTTCCCATCTTGGTACAACCAAAGTCTCCTGCTTTGTAAGTTGTAAACAACTCTCTCTTAGGAACATAATGATATGCCGCTCCTATGTCAATTATCCACTCAATGCTGGGATCACTAACATGATTGCAATCACCATGTGTACAAATCAAAGTAACTGAATCACTATTTGAATTCACTACTATAACATTGCTATCATCTGAACTCTCACCTTTCTCATCTTTTCGCTCTTGCTTCAAGATTTTATAGTTTCGTTTTATATGACCCGTCTTACCACAATGGAAACACTTCACTTTACCTCTAGACTTGGATCTATGTTTAGATTTACCACGACCTTTTGAGTCTTGACCTCTATCGATGTTTCTACCCCTGTTCTCTGTGACTAGAGCTTGATTCTCAAGGTCTACATCTTTTCGTCTTGTTTCTTCATTAAGCATACTGTCCTTTACCATTTCTAATGTCACCTTATAATCAGGAGCTGAATTAAAAACAATCACAACTAGAGTATTTCAGTTGTCTGGCAATGAACCCAAAAGAAATAATGCCTTCATTTCATCATCTATCTTAAGCTCCATAGTAGTCATCCGATTAAATATATCTTGAAAATCACTCAAGTGCTCTGTAACAGATCGTCCATCCCTGTACTGTAAAGTTACAAGCTTTTCAACAAGCATAACTTTATTCATACCTATTTTTCTCTCATACAATGCTACCAATTTTTCCCAAACAATGTGAGCATCTGATTCCTACACTACATGATGGAACACGCTGATATCAACCCATTTTCTGATTGTAGCCAGCGTCTTTCTACCTAGCTTCTTCCAGCTTTCATCTTTCATATCTACTGGTTTAGTCGAATCACCCAATACTGGCTCATACAAATCTTTGCAGTATAGATGATCCTCCATCATAGGCTTCCAAATTGAATAATTCGATGCTGTCAATTTTATCATGGAACCTCTATCACCCTCCATGATCTCAAACAGAATTTACTTCTATCCTAGGTTGCTTCTATATCAATGTCTCAAACTAACCCTTGCTCTGATACCACTTGTTGCGCCTGAAGCAATAATCACAACAATACAGAAGCAATAGACAACAATCAATAATCAAATACGCAGGAAAAATAAAGCACACCAAGATTTACATGGAAAAACCTTCTAGTGTAAAGGGAAAAAATCACGGGCCACCAGAAAAATCTTCACTATCAAATAATAGTTATACAAAGTTCTTCTCTAGCTAAAACTAGAGCTAATCAACAACTAGAGAAACAATTGGAGAAATCTCACTAAATAAGTGACTCAACAAATACACCCTGGATTTGTTCCTAGAGAGCTTCAAACCCAATCTTCACCGTTTAGAATGTAGAACTCTGAATCATAAACCTCCTGACAAGGTTCTAACTCAATCGGACCACGGATCGACTTCCGTTCAACTAACTCTCCCTTCTCTTTTTTCTCTCTCTGCTTTTCCTGGCTTTTTTTCTTTCTCTGCTTGGTTTTCGACACACACCTAAAGCAACCCCACCTCTTTTTTATTAAGTAGCTAGGGCTCTGTGTAAAATAAAAGATCAAGGCCCATGGCCTTTACTTGGTCCAAAACCACTTACATGGGACTAGACCCCATTTTCCTAACATCTTTGAGTTTTGCAAATGGGCTTAAAGTTCCTACCAGCTTTGCCACCTGACTCAATTTTATCTCATTGATTATTTCTTCCATTTTGTTGCAATCCCATACACCTAAAAGCCTCAGATTTGGAGCCAGCATTAGCCATGTTATGTCCCTCAATTTTAAACAATTGGATATGACTACATTCTCAAGGCTTTGAAAGCATGGTTGAGTTGCAATCGTAGAGATTTGAATTTGGATGGATCCTTTGATCATTCTGCCTTCCCCTTCCCAATCAGTCTTCACTTCTTCCAAGCTTTCACAGTTCTGAAGTAGTAAATAATTTAGACTCCCGTTATTCGCTAAAGATAAAATATTCAATTGTTTTGAGTCCTTGAAAGAGTGAAGGCCAATCGCTTCAGTGCAGCTGTGTAATATTTCAGCACTCAAAAATCTATCAAGAGCAAAGGCACTTGTTGCTGACACAGTCAACGCAATCAAGTGGTTCAAGCACTGCAGTTCTTCCAAGCATTCATTACTGTTATCTTCCACAGTCTCTTTATAGAAAGGAAAAGAACCAATCATTCTCAACGTTTGTAGCTTTGAGAAACCAGATATCCACCCTCTTGGGATCGTGATGCTGTTATGTAAGTACTCCAACTTCAAATATTTCAGCTTTTCTAAAGCCTTCAGTTCAGTTGGTAGCTGTCTTATTCCTGTCCGTGATAGATCCAAATATTCTAGAGATACCAGTTTTGAAATTGCCTCTGGAAATTCTCTTATACCTTTATTTTCTCTCAAGCTTAGAACTTTTAGGCCACACATAAATTGGAAGAAGTTATTATGGATCACCTTCAACTGATTAAAATCGAGAAACATAGTTTGGAGATCAGGACATTTAGGTGCTTCTATTAGATTTTCAATCTTGTTTTGCATCAATGACATTCTCCGTATACCTTTCCATTTCCCAAACTCTGGCACCTTAGTCAATTGATAACCTGCTTGCACAAAAAACTTCCATTTCTGTGCTTCGCATGTACATGCAATCCACAAAGTCATGCCACGAATCACATCATGCATTTTTATAGACCGATAACCTACTTCTTCCAATAAACATGCATGAATGAGAGATCCAGTGATGTGATGGCCTTGATTTCGAGTTAGATTTATGTTGTCATGTTCATCCATAAGACCTTCTCCTATCCCGTAATCTATAAGCCTTTCTTTAGCAACATGCA
This sequence comes from Durio zibethinus, assembly GCF_047325235.1. Classification (NCBI taxonomy): domain Eukaryota; kingdom Viridiplantae; phylum Streptophyta; class Magnoliopsida; order Malvales; family Malvaceae; genus Durio; species Durio zibethinus. The sequence goes on along the minus strand of NC_143169.1, from coordinate 1,900,627 downwards.
GATCTTCTGGGAACATACTACAGTATAAAAGGCAACACCGAAAAATGTCATTTGGCAAACTATCATAACTAAATTTTAGAAGTGGGTATACCTCCTCGCCCATGTTTGGAAACACAAATTAGCCGATCTCTTCAAGACTTCAATTGCGTATTTCCATTCTTCAGGTGTCTTCTTGCAAGCCATGGCACGACAGATGGTGATGAGTGCAAGAGGTAGTCCTCCACATTCTTTGGCCACTTCTTGAGCTAGCTCACGAATATTTGGATGACTATCAAGCATATCTTTCCCAACATGTTCCTCAAACAATTTCCAAGCCTTTCTTCTGGCAAACATGGCACTTTAATCTTCTTATGAGCTCTCATTTGGCAACACACGTCAAAAGAACGAGTTGTGAAAATTAGTTTGGAACCATTTTCTTGGGTAGGAAGAGGTATCCCTGCCATAGATAGATCAACTCTTTCCCATATGTCATCTAACAACAATATAAATTTCTTCTCTCTCAAAACCCTGAAGATGTCTATAGCTTTCTCTTCAGGAGTTTCATCGGTCCACTGTCCACTATAAAGGCCTATCCTCTTTGCAATGTCATCTTGACCCTTCCAATATAAAATCCTTTAGACAACACCACCCAAATAACCATATCAAATCCACCAGACGAAACACCAATCCTGTTGTTGATTTCAGTCAAGAGCCTAGTCTTGCCAACTCCTCCAACACCATATATGCCAATAATGGCCATATGTTTTTCTTCAATGTTACTCCAGACCTTATTGTAGACGGATTCCAAGCCTACGAAAGAGTCAATAGGGCTTTCAACCACTGGAGCTGTACTTCTGTAGCTACGGCTTCAAAAGCTCCGTTGTTCTTTAGATCCTTAACATCAAGGAGTCTTTTGGCCACTATTTTGCTAAAACTAAGGGTAGATTTGTAATTATTGGAACAACAGCCTCCCACACATAATTTATTGAATTGTTCAGGACCATCAATAAGCAGTGCATCAACTTCATCTATCATAGTTTCGGCCCTTGAAAGCCACCTTCGAACTTCGTCCAACGGCATCAAATTTTGTTGTTCAGCGATTGTGGCCTTCCTCATCACATCATTCCTTCGGGCCTTTAATTCGTCCAGTGCTGTCTTCAAGTCTTTAAGGTTTTCTTCAAGATGGCGTGTGTAGATTGCTTGTCCAGCAACACAATCCCAGCAGCGGGTGATTATTGTATCACATGACAATTGAATCGAGAAAATATTGCCCATATAGATTATGGTAGATCTTAAGGAAGTAGTTTTAGACTTAATGAACACAAAACCAGAAAATTCAAATGAACAGAGAGAGGTGGAGGAGTGATTGATGAAAGGGAGAAAGAACAAGGATCCTTTTAGAATTATCAATGAAAATGGAGCAAAAGAATGAGATGTCTAGAGATCATTTGTTTGATGAAAGAGCTCCTTAAGCCATAAAATTGGCAAGAAAATGAAGTAATCAATCTTTGAAAATTGATGATTGAGTTGAGCTTTCATCCTGGTTGTAACTAAAACTTTTTGTTTCTTGTCATTATACGTGAAAAAAAAAAGCATAGTTATTAATTTAATGTCATGTCGATAAATTATTATAAGTAACAACAATAATACAAATTTCCAAAGTGATAGATGTGATGGGTGTTCTTTCCTGATTGATCAGTTCATTTCAATTTCCGTTGGTAGGGTATTAATTTTTAAAATGGAGTAATATTGACTATTGACTCCAATCTTTGGTTGCATGTAGGAATTGCAAAGATTCAGAAGTTGGTAGAGAAACGACTCAGAAGTTGCTTTTAATATTTTTCATCATTTTATAATTGCAATTTGTAATTCTCTATTGAACTAGTTTCCTTGTTTATATCAAACAATTAGTTTCATTGATCATACAATACATGAAGGTGTGGTTGAAAAGATGTTACCCATAGATGGTTTTGGTTTTGAAGAGGGAGTTCAAAAGGAGAATCAAATGATTAAAAAGATAATTCTTACTTGTCAAACATTTTGAAATTTGAATGATATTAGAATCAAAGTTACCAACGCATATGGTAGTATGAAATTTAGTTATTCATTAACTCTAACATAATACTTGTTTAATGAAATTTAACCAATTTAAAAGACATTATGAGTTTTAGTTATTCATATATGGTAGAATGAGATTTAGAATATTATTTTTAAAAGATAATATAAAAAATAAAAATTTATATTTGATGAACTATTGATACATATACTTTCTACACTTTTGAGTATTTGAGAAGTAACAAAGTATTAGTTATTACAGATGATATCCAGCGAGCTGGTAAGAAATTTTAATTTTTAGTTGTTACAATGGACTGTGATACAAGGGGTTAAAGCCTCAACAGCCTCCTTTAATTTTCAGCATTTCATTGAACTGTGATTTGTGTTAAACATGCAATTTAAAAATTTAAAATTAATTAATAATAAATGAAAAGGTTCAATTTACAGATAAAATTATACAAAATTCAAGATTTAATAAATATGAAATAACATCATTTTTACAGTTAAAAACATTGCAGATAATGAAGGCGGAGAAAAACTCCTGAGAGGTTTCTTTTGTTCGCTAATTCTAACAGAATCAAGGGTGGGAGTAGTTGCAAAGGGAATAGTATCTGCAATTTTCAAATCCATTTGATTACTCAACTAAATTTTCTTTCTTTGTTGACCGAGTTAAGAGATAATTAATCATTACTGTACCAATCAGGGAAAAAAAAACACATTACAGCATTATATTTAATCACTGAAGTTTGTTTCTTGCCACTATTAACACTTTGTTAGACTTATTGAACACAAAAACAAGAAAATTCAAATGGAGTGACTGATGAAAGGGAGAAAGAACAAGGATCCTTTTATAATTATCAATGAAAATGAAGCAAAAGAATAAGATGTCTAGGGATCATATATTCGATGAAATAACTCCTTAAGCCTTAAATTGGCAAGAAAATGAAGTAATCAATCTTTAAAATTTTGATGATTGAGTTAAGCTTTCAATCCTAGTTGTAGCTAAAACTTTTTGTTTGTTGTCAGTATAGGCGGAAAAAAAAGGCATATTTGTTAATTTATTGTCATGTCGATAACTTAAATTATTACAAATAACAATAATAATACAAATTTGCAGAGCGATAGATGTCATGTATATTCTTGTTTGATTGATCAGTTCATTTCAATTTCCATTGGTAGCATGGATATTTATTTTTAAACAACTTGAACAGAGTAATATTGACTTTTGAACCCAACCTTTGGATGCAAATAGGAAATGCAATGACTTGAAAATTTTCCTAATGAAGTCATTGGAGAGGATTGTTGTCACGTTTCAAAATCTAGACATAATACGGTTATATTACTTTCAAATAAAACTTCAAAAGTAATACGAAGTTTTTTTTTTTTCTTAATGACTCTAAAATTCTTTAATAAAATAATATGTTCAAGAAAATTCATAAGTTTAATCCAATTAATAATAAATTTCCATATCTCCAATTGCAAACTAATAAAAATACTAAACTGTTTCATAAGATCTCACCAACCAATAATGTCTTCAATATCCGAATAATCTTTTCAATATGATTTTCTAGCTTCTCGTATAACTAAGCAAACTTATCACTTACTCATCTGTAAAAAAAAAGAAAAAAGCAAAAGAAAAATGAGTAAACCACAACTCAGTAAGTATAAGCTCATGCAGTTTACCAGATCAAGCATCATTTTCATACATATCATATAGACCATTCAAAATGTTCATCAAAATCATAATATCAAAACATTTCAAAGATCATCATTCTATCAAACATTTCGTAGATCATAAATTAATATCAAACATATTAATTCTTAATCATTTCAAAATATACTATCATACAAATATCATAATCAAACCAAATCATTAATCAAATCATCGATTAATCTTTAGGAATCACAATAAATCATCATAAATTGTTAGTTCATCATTAGCTATGGTCATTGTTATAATCCGTAACATTAGCCATATTAACAATTTCATTATAATTATCATTGCTAATTATTATAACATGCTAGTCAAGGCCTAACGCTAACTACTCTAACCCGTTAGTAGGGCCATATGATCATAGCTATGCTAACTATTATAACCCATTAGTCAGGACCGTAAAACTAGTTCTAGTGTCACTTATCTCACTTTCCAGGGATATAAAATGTCACACCCAGAAACCAAGATGCAACACAGTCATATTACCTTGAAGTAAACCCTAAAGTAATACGAAACCTTCTTTCTTAATCATTCTAAAATTCTTCAATAAACTAATATAGTCTGTTAAATAAAATTCATATATTTAATCTAACTAATGATACATCTCTATATATCTAAATACAAACCATATAAAAATACAAAACTGTTTCATCATATCTCATTGGCCAATATTATCTCCGATGACTAAGTAATCTTTCTCAATTGATCTTCTAGCTTTTCACAAAACTTAACAAACTTATCAAATAACTCATCTGTAAAGAAAAAGTAAAAGAAAAATGAGCAAACCACAGCTGAGCAAGTATAAGCTTACACACCTTACCGGATCAAGCATCTTTTTTATACATATCATATAGATCATTCAAAATATTCGTTAAATTATAATATCAAAACATTTCAAAAATCATCTTTCTATCAAACATTTCGTAAATTCATAAATCAATATAAAAACATGTGAATTCATAAATCATTGCAAAATATGCTATCATTTAAATATCGTAACCAAACCAAATCATGGATCAATCATTAAAAATTATCATAATCATCTTTATATACAAATCATGGATCAATCTTTAAAATCATCATAAATCATCATTATCATTAGTTTATCATTAATTACGGTCACTGCTATAACCTGTGACATTGGCCATATCAATAATTTCATCCTCATAATCATTGCTAACGTTATAACCCGTTAGCCAAGGCCTTATACTAACTACTATTACACATTAGCCAGGGTCGTATGATCATGTCTTTGCTAACTACTTTTACCTGTTAGCCAGGATTGTAGAACTAGTTCTGGTGTCGATGATCCTACTTCTTAGGGATGTAAAAATGTAGCTATCATAAAATCATTCTTTAAACATAAATCATTTTCTCATTTCATTCATAAGCATGATCCATCATTTCTATAGAGAAATGCAAAATAATCATATGCTTGTTCCTATTTTCATACATCGAAAATAATGAAATAAAATATTCATTCATTTAGAAACATACATATATACATAGATTTGAAAACAAGCAAAGTGTGTGAGATTCTACTTACCTCATTTCGATTCCACCATTTAGTTTTTCCCCCAAAATAATTAATAGCCTATTCAAGATCATTTCAACACATCAGAATTTAATTAACCCTTTGTGAGACCATTTATACAAAAATCAACTAAGTTACACAAGGGTTAACTCAACTAATTAATACTGGCAGCATGAGCTCCTTTCACTAAAACAACCATATCTCAAGATATCCAACTTAGAATTAGGATCTTTTTAATGCGTTAGAAAGTAGACTTGATAAGCTTTCTAACCATATATGGGCACCTTGTGATTCCTTGTGGATTAATTATAACCATTTTTGCAATCCAAATCATATGCTGCTGCCAGACAACCTATATACGTTCTAATAAAAATTACATATTTATTCATAAGAAACTCCAAATTCAATTTCGCTTATTCTGTTAGAAAGTAGTCAATATGCTTTCCAAACATATATGGCTTAATCTGTAATTCTTTGTATGAAAATTAAGATAATTTTCGTAATTCAACCCTGATGCTACTGCCTTATAGCCTACATATTCTTAAGTAAAAATTAGGTAACTTTTCATAGAAAACTTGGATTCGACTTCTGTTTATTTCATTAGAAAGTAAATTCAATGTGCTTTTCAACGATATATAATAATCACAGCAATAATCTATCCATTAATACAAAATTCTATTTTAATTCATTATTGTAGATCATAACATCTCATTTAAAAACAGAATTTTTCCTTCAATCTTTAAATAAAACTCAAATCCCTACTTTAAGCCTTTAAACTCCATTCAATAATCATCAATAAATCTTAAAAACATAAAATAAACAAAGCCCAATAATTTACCAAAATAGATCGTGAAGATTAATGAAAGATTTCATAATTTTTCTTGGTTTTGCTCTCAAAACTTCAACTCCAAATAATAGCAATCAACTTGATATTTCTTCTTAAACAAAAAAAGATCATATACTCTCCTTTAGGAGATTAATTTGATTGTAGCCTCTGATTCTGAATCTTCTACTTGATTTTTCTTGCTCTCTAACTTTAAGGAAGATGAGAAAGAAGAACTTTTATTTCCTTTCTGTTTCTTGATGTTAGGTTTTCTTTCATTTAATATCTCAGCCCTTTTTCTTTTACTAATTAGTCTCTTAATAAATTAATGGGCTTTGGTATTAGTCTAGCCCAATTATTATTTGAACAAGGGTATCACAAAAACGTAGCTATCTAAAATCATTCCTTAAACATTAATTATTTTCTCATTTCATTCATAAGTATGATTCATCATTTACATAGCAAAACTACAAAATAATCAAATGCTTGGTCCTATTTTCGTATATCAAAAATAATAAAATAAAATATTTACTCATTTAAAAACATACATATACACATAAGTTGGCAAACAAGTAAAATATATGAGATTCTACTTATGTCCTTGCAATTTCACTACTTAGTTTTTTCCCCCAAAATAATTAATAGCCTATTCAAGATAATTTCAACATAATAAAAATTAATCAATAATTTTTGAGACATTTATAGTAAAAACAACTAAGTTATTGAAGAATTAACTCAACTAATTCTTGCAGCATGCGCTTCTTTTTCTAAATTAACCACATCTCAAGATAGACAATTCAAAATTAAGATCTTTTTAGTACGTTAAAAACTAGACTCAATAAGCTTTCCATCCATATATGCCCCATTTCTTAATTCGTTGTAGATAAACTGTGATAAAATTTTCAATCCACATCATATGCTATTGCCAATCAACATGTGTAACTTCTAATAAAAATTACATATTTATTCATAGGAGATCGAAATTTAGTTCCGCTAATTTTGTTGGAAATTAGACTTAATGACCTTTTCAAATATGTATGGCTCAATACATAATTTCTTGTATAAAAATTAAGAGGAATTTTGATATTTCTCCCTGCTATTGTTACTAGGCAACCAGCACATCCTTAAGTAAAAATTAAAATACTATTCATAAAAAAACTCATAATTGACTCTCATTTGTTTTATTGAAAAATAAATTTAATACGCTTTCTAATGATATGTAATAATAATAGTAGTATTTTATCTTTTAATATAGAATATTATCTTAATTCACTACTGCAAACGCCAAAGTTCATACAAAACATAAATTTTTTTTCTAATCCCATCAAATTTCTATTTCCTATTTTTACAGTAATAAAATCACATTGCTAAACTTTCTTAACACTTTACTAGACCCTGATTAAAGTCTAAATGATTTGCCTAAACCAATAATTGATTTTTTAAAATTTTAGGGTTTCTCCATTACAAGTTAAACATCGAAACTTAACAATCAATATTATTTCTCCAAAATTGAAGGAAAAAATTTACTTACTTCTGAAAGACAACTCTACTTATAGATTTTGTTCTTACTCTTCACTTGAAATCCCCTAACTGATCTATTTTGTATAAAAAAAAAAAAAGAGAGAGAAATAAGCCTTTATTTTTTTTCCATTAGTTGTTGACCAAAAATAGTAGTATGAATTGATCCTATTAAAAATTGAGTTATTTACTGATAAGTCTTTTAGCTTTTTAACTTTTATTAAAAACTTTCTTCAATTATAAAACACTTAAAATATGCCTTTTTTTATGGGTATTACAATTGTTTTGCATCTTTGGCTACAAAAGTTCGTAGCAAATAAGATAGAAACTACATGAAATCTTGTTGATGTCTGATTGGGTAAAGAAACAACTCAGAAGTTTCTTTTATTGTATCATTTTCATTTTTTTTTAATCAAACTTAATAAAAGGTCTGGGAGTAGTTGTATGTTTGATAGGAAGGGTGGAAGGGCTAAGGATGGAAAATTTTTTAATTTAACAGTTGAGGTTAAAATATGTGTTGTTTTTTAACTCAACCGTTAGATTAAAATTTTTTTCTTCCTTTACCATTTCCTTCCTTCTTACCAAATCGAGTGTAAATATGAGTTTGAATATAGCAGTTGTAAGACAAATAGATTGCATGCACCATTACATATTATTGCAAATCCAAAGAAGATTCAATATTTACAGCACTTCTTTTCTTTCCCTCCTTACCCCACCCTGTATTCCTTGTCCTGCTCTTTTTTTCCCTCACAAAACCTTGCAACATATTGACAGATGAAAGATTTATAACCTCTAATCTCTATAATGAAGTGAATGACTTCAAATTATAGGGACACTATAGACTATGCCTATTTCAACAAATTTGAGTGGACAATAGAATCAAAAATAGAGATGAATTGAATATTATCAACTTGCATCATAGACAATATGATTCGATCGGATTATTCATCTCCAAAGTAAATAAGCTAAAAACTCTTTTTTTATTTATAAGAAGTACTACACTATGTATGTCTATTTGCTGCATGCATATTTCATTTGTTATGCACATGCACACACTACTGTGCATAAATAGATGTATATATGAGTTATGTACCAAAAAAATACAAAAAACTTTAAAGACAGATTAGTCTGTAAAGCAATACAAGGGGTAAAATTCTATTAAATCTGAAACAAGCAGAAGAACATAGAATATATGTATATCTTCATGAGACTGTACAATATGAAATGTAATTCTTCAAGAATCAAAAGAACTATTATTGAGAGCACAATATTTCATTATCTAAACTCTCTATATTGCCATACTTTGCTGCAGAATGCATAAAGTAGATCAAGCAGATACCATTGCATCTATACCTTGACATAAATATGTAATAAATAATAAATGAGCTTGGGAACGATAGTTTTCTGGGAACAAATAAAAAAAAATTAAGAGAGTTATATAACCAAGAATTACTTACCCTGGGTTGCCAAGTTTGACCACAACTTATTCTGAAAGCCTTCTCTGAGCATTTAACTAGGGCAGTATATTGATGTGGTCTTTACCTTGTCCATATTCTTACGTAATTAAGTTTTAAATCATCAACTCTTGCTTTTCCAAAACTCAACTCTGGAATTTTAATATTGGGAACTCGTAAGCTACCTGAAATAAGAGTAAGTTATCCATGACTAAAGCATACAAACACACATAAAAATTCCTTAACTGATTATAAAATGATTAATTGCTATACTCATTAATGAATATTTATGAACATTCATTTCATACATACTGATTTTTTTATTACGATAATTTAATAAGAATCAGCGAGCTCTGGCACCGAAGTTTCCAAATGAAACATCTAAAAATAAAAATCTACGGAAGGATGGATCCTTTACAGATGAAGTAATCGAAAAAATGGCAAAAAATATTGTATGCATAACTACTTTTTTAATATAATGTATGATTGACATTGTGGTTATATGCATGACTGTATACTAGCTTGTATAGATTTGTTGTTACAGCCCATCTTATTAATGTCTTTCAGGATGATTATGCTACCAAAGTCAAATATGATGAACTGGCAACCCAGTATGGTGAAGATTCTTTGTCTTTAGCATTAGGCGCTAAAGAAAAGCCTAGTCAGGTTCGTGGGGTTAGTAAATTTATCTTGCAATCAAAGTTTTTTGATAATCAACACAAAACCTCACAAAAGAGAAATGCACAATATGAAGCAATCATTGAGCAATAATAGCAACGAATTGATGATCAGGAGCAACGCCTCAATAAGCAATATCAAAGACTTACTGCTTTGGAGATTATGTTGGTAGTAATGCAGCATAACATGCCAGTAGGCCGATCTTATAGCATCATTCACGTTGAAAAAGTTTTCGTTGCAAGTAAGGAAGTGAACCTATCCTCCGCTACCACCCAAAAAGTATGATTTTGTTTATAATTTTAATATTAATTTGTTTATTATATTTATTGATTTGATTTTAATACTTATATTTCATTAAATATTGTAGTAGAAAGTTCGAACTCATAGTATGACCCTTGCTCAGGCTACCATGATGAGTTATCCAAATATTCGTCGAGCATTTATCCGAAGGAAATTTTATAACCATTGAGTCTGAGGAAGGGTTATTTGATAAACAATCATTTTCTTTCATTGGTGTGGAGGAGGTTAAAGAATTTTATGAACTGGATGAATTATTAGCTGTTGATATTGTTGCTTATATGAAGTTAGCTTGTAAATACAAATATAAACATTCAATATGTAGTAATCTATATTAGGGTATAATACTAACTAGCAGTGTTGATTATTATGGTGCAACTTCCTATATAGAAAGCTCAATGGGGGATAATTGACCAACAGATTTAGATTTCATTGACCCTAACTTCATTAGTGAGTAGAGTGACACAATCGCTTATCGTGCTAATCATGTGATCCAATGCATAAAAAAATCGATTGATTACTATTTGCTCCCGTATAATATACAGTAAGTTATATTCTAACCTTAATTATTTCAATCTTACTCAAATCTGATCTAATGCGTAATTTAAGTATATCATTATTGTTATTTTGCAGTCGTCATTGGATGCTTATTGTGATTGACACCAAATCTTTAACACCATACTTACTTAATTCAGTTAAACCAACGGTGATGCCTAACCCCGATATTCAAACTTTTATAAAGAGATATTACACTTTATTATATTTTATATCTTCTGTTTCTTCATAAGTAATTTTATTTATGTATTAAGTAATTTTTTTCTTTTCAATTTAGGATAATATTTGCATTCGATAAGACGACAAAGAAATTGAAATGGGTGTCATTACCTGTAAATGTAAAATTATTTTTTTATGCTGAGTTTGTGTAGATAAATGTTTCTTAAACCCACTCAATTTAATTTTCAGGTACCTCATCAACCCGGTAATACTGAATGTGGATATTATGTCCTTCGTTTTATGCGGGAGATAGTGTTAGATGATTTTATGACCACACCATTCAAGGTTAGTATAAATTTCATATACTTGTTATATCTTCAAAAAAATAAAAAGGTACATTATGTTCTCATTTATTAACATTTACTTTTGATTTTTTTTTTAGTAGGAGAGTAAAGAAAGCTTCACGGAAGAAGAACTGGATGAAGTCCATAAAGAATGGTGTGCGTATGTATTATCATTTATCAATGTTGATAAACATTAAGGTTAGACATTGTTGGTTGAATGTAAATATATGAAGAACAAATTGTTATAATGTTTTTAACATGCCATGTTGAATGGAAACTTTAAGTTTATACATTGAGGTATTAGTTTAATATTATTCATATATTTAATATGAATACACTATGTGTACTTAATATATTATTGAGTACGATTATTTCAAAAAAATATATTAATATGGTAACGTTATCAGTTTTAATTTCGGATGTGTGGTCAATTTATTGGAATATAACAATGTTCATTATGTAAATTCCAAAATGTAATTCGTAGTATCACATATATAAACCAAATGTTTTCTGGGCATAAATATACAACTGACTTCAAACGATTTCTGGGCATAAACGTACAACTGACTTAACATATATAATATCAAATATGTCTTTTTGATGGGATTAATAAAGGTATTTTTAGCAAGAAAACACCTTGAATCATCTCTACCAAAATGTTATTGAAGGCATTTTTTACCAAAATCGCCTTCAATAATCCCACAAAAAATTTTATTGTGTAGAATATTAAAGGCGTTTTGGACAAAAAATACCTTTAAGCATCCGTTCTAACTTTTTTGTATGGATTATTGAAGGCATTTTAAAAAAAATCGCCTTCAATAATACCAACTAAAAATTAATTGAAATGATTATTAAAGACATTTTCCTACCAAGAATGCCTTGAATATCCCTAACAAAATGTTATTGAATGCGTTTTTGGAAAAAATCGCCTTCAATAATCTGACCATTCAAATTTATCATTTGAATATATTAAAGGCGTTTTGAGCCAAAAACACCTTCAAGAATCTGTTTCAACTTTTGTCTATGGTTTATAAAGGCATTTTTGACAAAAACTGTTTTCAATAATCCTAACTAAAAATTTATTTATTTGATTATAGAAAGAGACTTCGGCCAAAAATGCTTTCAAAAATCGATTCCATATTTTTTCTATGGATTATTAAAGGTGTCTCTCTATAAAAAAAAGGCTTTCAATATTCTCTCCAAAATTTTTTAAAGCAATTGGTGAATGCATTTTTGTCAAGAAAATGCCTAAAATAATCAATTATAAATAATTTTTGCACAAACCCAAAAAAGGCTAAAAGAAATGATCGAATTTACCACCTTATGGTTAACAATCATATGATCCTAAAATTTTGATATGATATTTATTGAAGCCATTTTTGACTAAAAACGCTTTCAATAAGCCTGTGAAAGGTATTCAATAAGCCTTCAATATAGTCTATAGTCGAAACTACACATGCACAACATAACTCAAGAGGCCATTGATCTTGAGCTTCATAATCATCATCTTAATGTTGCCATTCATCAAAATGAGCTAACATGTCAACATCCATGGTGAAATTTAGGATACCTTAAACAGAGTCCACAATGAATTTACTTTGAAAGGACTCACCTTAACACCTTTTGATTTAAGGACATGAACAACTTGGTTTTAGAATATTCAAACCTTAAGATTTACATTATATTAAGGTTCTGCCAAAGCAAAAATATAATACTGCAATTCAATCAATTAAAAAAATGATGAATTCAAGTAATCATAACTTATGTAATTATAGATTTAGTCACAAGTTCGTGAAATAACACCTCCTTATCAACATCTTCAAGAGAACCAACTATAAGCTTTGTGATGTCAATTGAGAATGGGTCATCAAAGAAAATTTCTCTTGATGAATAATCATCTGAAGCTTTCCCTGATTGAATCCAGAACGACGGCACAATCCTTAGCATTTCTACAAAACGGACCAAGCTTATCTTGTTAAAAAGAAAGCATAAAAAACTTATCAAAATGTTACCCCTAGAGCAAAAAGTGGCGGTTGGATATTGCGAAGATTTCTTATATGCTCATTACGCTAGTTTGGCCAACTATGCCAAAAGTTGGCCGCAATGCTTTCATACCACACTGAGCAACAGAGTAAGTAATGGAGCCAGCTATTTCTAAACCAATTGCAAATAGAACCATAAATGTAATGTAAATTTAATTTCTTAGATGAAGATGCCTGAATTTCATTAGAGAAAAAAAAGCCATCTATGGTATAATCTACTCTTGCTATCAAATAAAATGGTTTTAGATCTGTTTGCACACTTATGGATGGATGGATGGACTATACCAATCCATACCTTCTTGTCAATCCCACTGCAATTAAGGGACTTATGCAAATAAACCTTTTATATACAAACATGGGACTTATTTTTTGAGATTGGGTATCACTAATATGCTATAATCTCTAATTACTAATCCAAAGCAATCTTAGATATGCAATATCCATATACCACTTATTTCTATTAAAAATAACATCTCAAATATGTAGTTTGTGATTCAAAGCAAGAACCTCACAATAATATACTACTTGCTTCTATTGAATATATGCAATATACTGTGACAATTAATGTTCTTCACACAATAGAACCTCAGAGTACAACCATAGCCATTCAATCTGAAATAAATCATATAAAAAAAGACATTGAATTTGAAATAAACCATATAAAAAAATTACAAACAGATCAAAACAAATCAAAAACCACACAAATCCTACCAATTTTATGATATTATATTGAAAATCCAAATTTGTTTTACCGTACAAAATTTAAGAAATAACTAAAATAATCGAAATTTATATCAAAAGACCACATATTTACACTATCCACTAACTTTTAACTAAATCCAGAATAATATTCAACAATACCTATACAAAAAAATAGTAATTAAACAAAAAACACAAACCAATCTACAAAAAAACCAAATAGATATTATCCATACAATATGCAACAAATATTTTAGACAAATATTTAAGAAAAAAAAAAACCAACATACAAACCTCACAACATAGTACATATGAAAACCCTAAATTCAGATAACCCCTAAATACAAATAACACCAACATGCAAATCTCAAAATAGTTTGTTTTCTATTTTCGAATTATCTTTTAAGCTTTGTTAACGTCTGAATGAAATCCATTAAAAAAAAACATTACGTTGAAAAATTTTTGTTCAATAACAAAAAAAACCTAAAATAAAAAATTAGAAAAACCCAACCCCATTCAACAATTTATCACTATCAAACGAAATTGAAATCTATAAGACTAAAATCCTCAAAAAAAAAAAAAACAAAAAAACAAAACTCACATCCAATTAAAGAATAAAAACAACCCAAAAATGCATAAAAAAAAAAAAGAAAACCTAAAACAAAAGACAATAAACAAAACACATATCAATCAATGTGTTTCGCGTTAGCATTTGTCTTTTTCAAACGAATGTGTAATACACTTGGCAAATGCAAAAGAAAATAGAAGCCACCTATGAACTTTCAAAGCACAAAATAAAATAAAAGCACATGTGAACATACAAAGCAAAACATTTAGAAAAAATACACATGTCATCATCAAAATCCTCAAGGATCATTTTTATATAAGATAGTGTATATATATATATATATATATATATATATAAACCCTACTTTCTCTTCAAATTAGAAATCTAAAGCGTAATTTTAAGTTGAAAATCCAAATTTTAATTGTCAAGTGTCAATACCCATATCCCTATAAAGATATCAATTGCATTGCAAATTACAACCAAGTAAATAATCTTCCACATACCAAGCACTATGACAAAATACTTAACTAAATAACTCTATTGATTATATAAAGCATCAAATGAAAAGGCTATGGTACCATAAAAGCAACACAAGGCTTAAGATTAGAAGTTATAATACTTTTTCCTTGAGATTTGCTTGGTAAAAAGAATGAAAATAGATGAAGATGAAAAATATTTTAATTTAATGGTTAAACTATAGAATAAGAAAATAATTATAAATTTTAATCATTAGATTAACAAATCTTTTATTCTCACCCATTTTCATCCTTTCTCCCAAGCAAAGCCTAAATTTGTTTTTCCCCTTTGATATGAAACATACCCTCAAGCGGTAGAGTACTTTTATATTGGACTACCTTTCAGTATGTTATTTATCAATTCTTTTTTGCTTATTAATGATAATATTTTAAAGTTCAAATCCTAATTTTTAGTACTGAACTTATATTGGATTAATTTACCTTTTCAATTAAGTCCAATAGGTTTTGCTTTCAAAAAAGTTAAAAATGTCCAACAGGTTTTCCGGCATATCGTGTATGTGTGTGGGAATATATATATATATATATATATATTGGGGGTTCTTATAATTTGCATAGAAGTTACATTCATATAGGAATTGGATACTATTCCATATATTCAAATCCTTCCCAAAAAAGGAGTAATTAAAATGAATAAATATATAAAAAGAAAGAATTTGTACAATCAACAATGTACTTTTAAAGCTATACAATCTCTATTTATACTCATAATTAGCTCCTCTTTTAAAACATTATTATAGTGGACTCACTATATATTGTCCCTCTCGCTTTTCAAAAGCGAAATTTGCTTATACATATTCCTTGAATTTTGACCCAACGTGGTCCCGTAGATATATGGTGAAGTTACAAATTTCATTGATCTTCATATTATTAAACTGTTGTTCCTTATCATAGTAAATGTCAGGCTAAAGCAGTTTTCAAACCAATTTTTTGTACCAGACTTTAGAGATTACTCTTCCCATCAGCTATTTCAGTTGTCATACAAAGGAGAGAGATTGGGGAAAGAGAGAGAGAGCATTTTATTTTCTCCCTGAAGTTCATGCAAATCATAATGGGAAAAGAGAAGCGAATCATCTTCTTTTAAGAAAGCCAAGCACCATTACAATATAATTAAATTCTCTAAAAAGCAAAAAAAGAAGACAGTAAACGATAGGATGAAAGCATCATCATCACCAAAGTGCTACATTGCTATAATTCTTATCGAAAAAACATGACAAAATGATAAGGGACTAATTGCTTGTGTGGTGATCAGCAAAGGGCTTTTAACACCATGTTTCTTCACCCTTAGGAATTCAAGCACACCCCAAAGGAATATATAATCAAGAAAAAGCAGTAATATTGATCTCATTTAGTAGTTGGTTGCAACACCTACAAAAGTCAAGCAAAATGAATGAGAAATTAAAACTTCAAAGAAAAGAAGAAGAAGAAGAAAGAATTCTTGAAGAATAAGGTGAAAAAATTGTACCCAAAAATGGATAGCATGTTTTTAGTATCAAGTTCTATTGTTAAAATCCCTTGGGGCGCTGCATCTGAAACATTCCATCCGGCTAGCAAAATTGTGCTCGTTGCAACCTGACCTGCAGCATTCATCCATCAAATATAGTTTAAGTTGCACTGAAATTTCCATAAGAATAATTAGTAGAGACACGGTCTTTTTCTTTTCTTTTCTACTAAAAAACTTGGAACGCTTATATGATGAAAAAAGTTGATATTTTGGAGGTTTTCGAGTTCAAATCTGTAGAAGTGCAGTAGACAGATATTGAAAAGAAAGGTGTAACAAGAATTCACCTGGTACATATCCAGTCGCCAGATTTCCAACTTGATCGATTACCCCCAAATCCTCTCGAACGTGGAATGTCACAGTCAAAGCCTCCAGCAGAGTCATCCTTGAATGCACCACATGTGAAGCAGCTCGAACGGCTGGCGAAATTGTGTGTGCCACAGTTTCCAGCAGTGCAGTACCAGTCACCAGGTCGAACATCAGAGCCGGTGGTGAACCCAAATGAGGAGCCACCCCTCCCACCGTAGCTACCAAAGTCACCAGACCGAGATTCCCCGCAACGTTGGCAGGAGTCCCTCCTTTGGAAGTTGAGATGTTGGCATGATCTGCAGTTCCAATCTCCTGGCCTGCTCATGTTTTCTTCTACACTGAAAAAACATTTACAAATTCAACAGGTGATAAACAGCAACTAATAAAAGTACAATGTCTCAAAAAAAAAAAAGATTTGAAAAAAAAAAACCTTAGTTAGAATAATAGAAAGATGATGACTTCAATTGTACAATGAAGTGGGTGAAGTCGAAGGAATCCTTGAAGGAATGACTCAAGAAAGGGCTCTTTATATACAATATTTAGACCACTGAAAAAGCAATAAATGGAGGGCTGTGTTTGAGCTTTTTCGTATTCTTCACATTTAGCCTTGATAATTGAAATAATTTTAAAAAAAAACACTAAAGGAAGAAAAGAGATAAAGGAAAATTCCAGCTATGATTCCAAAGACGAGAAATTTTGAAATTCTGAATAAATGTTTTTCTTTGATATGATAAAATGCATATTTTCTTAGATAAATCTGGATATAAACTCAACGGAAAATTTCTTGTAAAATTAAAGTGAGGGAGTAAAAAATTTTTCACTTAATATCCCTATGAAATTACGTGGTTTAAGAATCACTGTTTCCAATTGAAGTGTAGTTAGAATATTTATTTTTAACAGAAAAGATCATTGTTTTTTTTTTCATAAGTAATGCATCAATACTCACAGCCTACAGGCTGCTAAAACCAAACCAAAGTGCCTATGGCATGAGATAATATGGTAACTTTTCAATTATTATCAGCCACAACTCTCCAAACGGTTAAAGCAATATGTTTAGGGTTTTAAATACCAAATATTTATGACGCTAACTAAACCCTTCCAGGGATCGGGTTAGATCAAATTTGGTGGATCTTTCAAAAGGTTTGCTCAAGTCTCAGCCCATCATGCTTAGAGATCCAAATTTCTTTAAAAAAAATTAAAATTTTAATTTTTTAACTATATATTAGAAATAAAATAATATATATAAGTTTTATTAATAAAACAAAATTTTGAGCGAATCGGACCAAATTCAGACTCCAAAACTCGTGTTCAGGTCTAACTCTAATTCATTAGTTTCTCTTCTACCTATATAATACTCTTGTTTCCAATATAAAACAAGTCAAAGTGTTACTTTCTGTTAGTTAAAAATAATTCAAAATCAACCTTTTGAACAGGCTGAAATTTTGATTTTTAATTAAAAATATAAGGAATTTTATGCATAAGCACACATACAAGTGGAATTTACAAATTTAACAAGCATTGACATGAGATAACAATTAAAATGGGAATTGGCAAGTGGGATCTAATTTGGGTTAGTTCACTTTGGATTTAAGAAAATTTAACCATTTCGGTTTAATTGGACCGTTCTAAATTTAAATTTTTTAAATTTGAAAATTTTTAATTTAAGTTATTCGAGTTAGACTTTTAAAATCAAATCAATTTAAGTTGAATTAAAATTGTTTTCAAGTACAAATCATTTCTCATTTGTTCTAGATAGATTAATATTGTTAAGTTTTTTATTAAAATAAGTTTAGTCATTTCAGTTTCGGATAAATCGAACTAGTTCTTTGGATTTGGATTAGTTTTGCTAGCTTTAAATTGCTAGTTTTTCTAATTCATTTTGCTCGAATTTTGAGTCATAACGTCCTATAGCGTAGTCAAACACTCGAACTCAAGACTGATAGCGACCACATTGATTCAGTCATGCATGCCTGGCCAGCAGACCAACAAAATGAGGATCCCGAATAAAGCAAACAGGAGATCCTGTTAGCCCTAGAAGCGTACAACAGATCTAATAAAAAAAATGCTGTTCAATCAAGTGAAACCGTGAACCTTAAAAAGACTCTTTGACCATTAGCATCTGGGACCCTCCTCTAGTGCGGCCATTGCAATTGCGATCTCAGTCACCTCAAGCAAAATGTGGGCAAAAAGAAACTAAGCCAATGTGGCTGCGTTTCTTTTGACAGTCCAAGAATCCCTAACAATCATTTCTTGCCATGTAATGCATATTCTCAACATTAAAACCTAGGCAGGCAGGGCCATATCTTATCTCAATTATTTTGGTCTTGTCTCTTTCAATTATACTTTGGAGAATCAACAACAACGGCAGTCAATATATACGAGTAAAATTGTTGCTGCTTTACATATTTGAATATTCTCCTTTTCCTACTTAAAGCTCCAATGGAGTAAAGGAATTCTCCTATAATTTTTCATCAACCCAAACAATTGTTATTTTTTTTAATGTGCACTTAATTTTGTAGGACCATTTTTATCTTCCTTAAGGACTCTTTTGAAATTAAACCCTAAATATATGTTGCACTTATATATATACATATATATCACCTACACAATAATTTGCTGTCAATACATTGCTATTTTCAATTTTATCAAAACTAATCTTATTGTTTATCCAAATGGACCCTAAATCTCTCTTGCATTGCATGCTAGATTCTAAAATTTGGCACAATCTATCTTGCCTCAGTATATAATTCAATTGAAAACATAAGCAAATTAAAAGTTCTTTTAGCTGTTTGGTTAAGGTCATTTTCTACCAACGTGGGTTTTTGGCTTTTTTGCTCTTACGACTGGAAATAAGGGGGCTCCTTTTTAACATTGTTTCAATGTTTTGGTTATATGGGGTTAAAGAAGCCAATAGCTTTAGTCTTTTGAGTTGCTAAGTTTTGTTGTGCTGGGTAATACTGTGTGTTGCTTTATTTATTTCCTGAGGATGCTTATCCTTTACGTATGGGTTTTGGTCTTAAACATGGGCTGCCAAGTGCTAAAGTTCAAGATTGTGAATTTGATCATCTACCTAACCAGAAAAAAAAAAAAGAGTACAAGTTGAATTTAACATTGATTATTAAAAAAACTTCCTTCATCTTATTTATATATAAATGAATCTTATTAACTAAGGAAGGAATTACTTGGATATTATTTTAATTATAATATCAATTAAGTTGGTATCACTCTTAAGTCAAACTTTTTTAAATATAGTAAAGATAATTAAATGAAGTTCTGTGATTATAAGGGTTTTGGAAACTCATCTCACCATATCTCCTTTTCCTTTGAACATTGGTGAGTCATATATAGTAAGAGAAAAAGATTATAAAAGGAAGCACATAAATGGAATCATCATGCATCATATTTTTAGAGGGAGAGAAAAGAAAAGGGAAAGCAAAAAGAGAGAGAAAAAGGAAGAGCAAATGGTGAGTTTCAATAAAGATAGAAGCTGATGATGGAATAACAAGTCCTTCGATCGAGGTTTTCATTTTGACCATCTTTTCTCTTTTCTGCGGCTGCTTTGTTTGCGAAGGGAATAAATAAGATCTGGCTTCCATTCTCTTGGAGAAGGGTAAAGGAAGAAGAGAGCAAACTGTAAAGAAAATAGCAAAGACAAGTGGGTTGGGAATCGTTTCCGATGCCATGCATGACCACGACCAATCTTTTACATTCTCCTTTACGTGTCTTTTAATCAGGAAAAATGAGATTTTCTTTACCTGTTTTCTATGTTTATTTTTTGAACAAAACAAAAATGTTACTGTTACATATATTTTGGGAAAAAAAAATTCAAAATAGATAAGTTTTTCAATCTTCTAAATCAGGACAAGATACATCATACCTAACAATCTAAAACAATCACCGACAAGATTCGAATCCAAAATTTATTTATAAAAAAAAATAAACTTTAATCAATTAAACCAACAATTTGAATTTATCTCTTTTAAAGAAATAAATATAATGAGAGATTTGAATTTATCTCTTTTAAAGAAATATATACACTTATTATTTATTCAATTATATAAGGATTCGAATGCAATATGTTATATCCATTCATACATATTTGAGCAAAAAATATCTTGGTTTTTGCTTTTTAAATTTTTTTAATTAGAAATCAAATTTAAATTTAAATGTTTTTAATTGTTAAGTCAATTATTCTTTATTGATATTTAATCCACCAAATTTTGAATTTGATCATTAAAATTAAAAATTCAACATTTTAATAACAAATTATACGACGGTTGACAAGCCAATCATTCTTTAATAAAAGCAATTCAATAGAATTAGAACTATTCCCTATCTATAAGATAAATCCTGTTATTCATAATTATAAATAAAACTTATAACTAATAAAAAGTTACTTTCAAATGGCAATCTGGAAATATAATTAGTAAGGATTTGTTTTTCATCCAAAAATTGTTTATACATATATATAGATAAATAATGCACAGCATTTCATTGCATGAATAATAATTCCATTTAACACGAAAAATGGGCATAAAAGTGCGGTCACAGTTCAACGTATAACTCCACAAAAGTACTGCAAGGTCCATCGAACTCATTCTAGTTTCTCTTCAGGAATCGCCTTCTGGAAATACCACAGAGGCAACTATTATCAGTAAGATGCTCTCTTCGCAATGCCGCCTATGGAACCGTCTTGAACTCGGACTCCAACAACCAGTTGCAGAAGTTCCCCAGAAAAACCCAAAAACACATTCAACCTAGTGGAAATGGCTCAAATGATAAGCAATGATCATTTGGTGGGGAAAACATATGTAACATTTTGAGATTGATATTGAATTCAGAAACACAACTCAATTTATGATCTATCTATAGATGGTATAAGAGAAATGCTTTACCAAAGAGAAATCTATCATTATGGGTAACACTTTTAGAAGTATTCTAATCCTAAACGTGATAGACAACTTGAAACAAAGTCTGCAACACCCGAGAAAGAACATTGCTCGCCTGACATTTTACATTCTCTTAACAGCATTGGTATATATGCGATATAAAGAGCAATGAAGAAATACTCTGGGGGCAATTAATGGAACAGGCTTATTTATTACTCACAAATTGCATGGAGAAGAGGATTGCTCTGCAAATTTTATTAAGAATGTTTTCGGTTTCGGCTCCCAGGACCAGAAAATGCCTTCATACTGATAGGATCAGCTGAATTATGCAAGTCTCTCTGGCCAACCAAAGCAGTTCCTCGGAATCCATGAGATGAAGCATGATGAGGAGAACTTGGTCCACTCCCCTTTAAGGCTTCAGTCTCCAAAGTCTTAGCTTCATTTTTCAGCATTGCTAACTGTTTTAACAGAAGTTAGTAAGTCTCATAAACAGATTGCAGAGCATAAAGAATTTGACAATATCATAAACCAGAAAAGAGAAATATAGCATAGATCGATTTTGTATCCAAAAATCAATGAAATAGAAAAGATCATATGCCACCAAGCAAGCCTTATCCGGAAAAAATGGAAAGCAATACAATTATCCACAGTATAAATTAGAGAAGTAAGAAGTCTTGACAAAATTGATAAGTTGGCAACTCCAACTATGGGAACTTCCACAGATGTGAGTCATGTGATAGGTAGGCCACTCTAAAAGTAAATGTAACTTTCATCCGAACTATGTTACAATTAACAGAACCTGCTACATCAAACAATTGAGTTTCAATCTGTACCTGAATTTCATTCTCTTTTAATCGATCATGAAGTGCATTGATGGCAGGAATTAAACTGAAATTGTTATGACAGAACATGAGTGCAAACATAAAAGTAACCGCTAATAATTGAAAGAGGTCTGCATCTGTTTCTGACCGATATTCAATCAACTTGCACATGGAAGCTTGATATGTAGATGTGTAATGGATGAGAGAAAGCAGATGCACTTTCCCATCTCTAAGTCAAATGAAGCAAGTTAGAATTGGTGATAAATGATAAGTTACGGAAGGAAAATGAAAATACTAATGAATGGTAAACACATTCATATTAAATAAAACCTCATATTTTGCAAGATGGCTTGGTTATATGCTGACCGCTTCTCTTCATATAGAACATGTTGCAAATCCGTAAATGACATCAATGGTGAATCAAGATTAAGAAGAGATGATGTTGGCAAAATATGAAGAGGAATCTCTTTCCTTACATACTCGCACCACTGTCAAAAAACCAAAAAAATAAACAATATGAGGACTCAAGTTGACAGTTCCTTCATGCAAACTCCAAATAGGATAAGAGATGGTTGATTAGAAGATGAAAATGCACCAAAAAGATATAAACTCATGCAAGTGTCGGCATATGCTGAAGCACACAGCATGCATGTATTCATCTGCTAGCCAAATAATCTCCATTGTACAAATCCAAGAGCTGAGAGTGAAAAAAAAAAAAAAAGGGATCTAGAGATCAAGCACATACTCGTGTATACCTCATATCCAAATTTGAGCAGTGCATGGTTTCTTGGATGCTTTCTGACACATCCATGGGGTCAATATCAACAATAGCACTCTGTATATTATTGGTATTATGGTTTCCTCCACTTTGCTCTTGCCCTAGATAGTTGGCATCAGCATTAGCAAAGAAACCTCCCAAGTCTACAGATCGTCCCCCACCCTAGTCAAATTTCATATACACAAACATTTGAAAGAGAACCATAAGGAAAAACAAGCATAAAATATGATGTAGGGCATAAAAGCATGAAACAAATAAGTACAAGAACAAACTTAAGAGTGAACATCGCTAATGTGAAACACACCTTTTAAGATACTCAGCCCATTTTCTCCACATTAGTAACAAATGAACAACAAAGACCATCATATCTTACCTAGGATACATGCTCCAAAAGGAGCAAAAACCTCAATTATAATTTAAAAGCTACATATATTGCATTGCATTCATAGTGTTTTATTCCCCTGCAAACATACAGATAAGACATTACAATTCAATTCCTTAGGCGCCACTTATAGTTTTCAAGCAAATAAATATACTTGTATTAAGCTTTTTCCCATATAGAATATAGAAAAGCACCTCGTTTTTATTGACCTTATAGAGGATATGATCTTAAATAGAGAACAACAGAGCAATAGTATCTATACGGTTGATCTACATAGCAAGAAAAGGCTCAGTTTGTTGTTTTCTTTTGTAAGTTTTTTTTTTTTTTTCAATGCAGATATCAACAGTAGGAATAGCCAAGGGTATGTCTAGAAGTAAAACTTTTTTCAATTTTTTCAAGTAGAAAAATCCTTAATGAGGAGCTTAGAGAGTCACCAAGAAAGGAAAAGATATATCATATACTAGAGACAAATTGAGTAAAGTAATAACAAATCTGAACAAGAATCACCTCCTTTGCACAAGTAAAATCCAATGCAACCTAAAACATTCCTTATTTCCCTCTAATTAACAAGATCAATGACAACTTTTAACTTTGATAACAGAAATTGTACCCGACTAGATCCTTGAATCAATCTGGAATCACCAGTATCTTGCACGGGACTATCTACTTGTGCAGATCCAGATGTCATCAATGCATTTTCGGAAGAACTTAATGATGACTCAAGATCAATAAGTGAACTTCTATACACAGGAGATAAAGACAGGTCCAGAGACATGACTTTGCTTTCCATCCGAAGACTGAAAAGCAATTATTTGGATTCATCCCACCTGAAATTATCACAATTCAATTTTGAGCTTTCCAGGGTTAACATGTTGGGAATATTGACTCAAATCCCATAAGAGATTTGTTTGAGATTTGTTAGAGATTTGTTTGAGATTTTTCAGATATTGCTTGATGGACAAGAAGACTTGCAAAAGAAGAATTCCAAGAGAAAAAAGATTCTTAATAGGTAAGTTTGACTTGCAAGAGAAGAATTCTAAAAGGAAAGTGATTCTTAATAGGCAAGTTTGACTTACAGGAGAAGAATTCTAAGAGGAGAGGGATTCTTAATGAGCAAGTTTGTATGGTTATAAATAGGTGAAGTCTCTACAGGGTTAGGTATGAGAAAAAGATGTAAGAGAGTTGTAGGGTTTTGTGGGATAGACACCCCATAAGAGTATTGGGGCTCTACGTCTTATGGGTGTGTATATTTGTTTGTGAGTGGACTAGAGGAGATTGAAAAGGTTCACATAGGTATGATGTATGGGAACATATGGGTATGTGTTTGGTTATGTTGAAAGAGTGCACAAGGGTTTGGGTTTGTGTTTGTTTGGGTAGAGAATACTTCATAGGACTAGAGGAGATTGAGAGTGTCTTATGAGTATTGATTGTTGAGTGGAGTTGATGATATGATATATGTTTGTAATTCTTTACAACTAGTGGATCTTGTTTCTCATCCATGGATGTAGGTCAGTTAGACCGAACCACGTTAAATTATTGTCTCTTGTATGTTTGATTTATTGTTTGATTTCGCTTCCGCTGGTGTGATTGGATTGGAGGCTTTTAGCCCAACAAATGGTATCAGAGCTGTGGTGATCCTCAACAAATGATATCAGAGCTGTGGTATTCCCCAACAAATGGTATTAGAGCTGTGGTGTTCCCCAACAAGTGGTATCAGAGCTGAAGGTTCGAAACATAAGAAGAGTTGAAGATTCAAGATGTGGGAAGAGCCGATGGTTCGAGACATGGAAAGAGTTGATAGTTCGAGATATGGGAAGAGCTTGGTTTGAGACATGGGAAAAAATAAGCTTAGAGGAGCTCGATTCAAGAGAAGAGTTCGAGTTCGAGTTTTAAAGATTGAGGATTGGTTTATATGAAGCGTGAAGACACAAGAAAAGAGAAGATGATTGTGAGACTTTCATTACAGGTGGAGTCAAGCATGTCTAGCATAAAGACAAATGATTGATGGAATTTGAGTCAAGGTGGAGATTGTTGGGAATATTGACTCAAATCCCATAAGAGATTCGTTTGAGATTTGTTTGAGATTTGTTTGAGATTTTTCAGATATTGCTTGATGGACAAGAAGACTTGCAAAAGAAGAATTCCAAGAGAAAGAAGATTTTTAATAGGTAAGTTTGACTTGCAAGAGAAGAATTCTAAAAGAAAAGTGATTCTTAATAGGCAAGTTTGACTTACAGGAGAAGAA